>NC_133868.1:14144372-14240803 GCF_044706935.1 Curcuma longa
GCTTTATCAGTTTTCTCTTCATGCACATTTGTGGTATGAATTTGATGCATTTGCACAATTGGAGTTGATGATCTCCATGCCTACTTTCTCTGCCTTCTTGTCCCCCTTCCTCTCAGTAATAACTAGATCAGTGTTTGTATCTTATGAGAAGAATCAAAATAAAATAAGATAAAGTATGACAAGAAAAACCACATTAGATTTAGCATGAATATGAAAATGAATGTTCAGTTTCAGTTTGCAATTTTCAGAAAATAAGAAAGGAGAAAGTAAATTATTTGTGAGTGAAATTTCCTTGAAGAGCAATATTCGGAAGATTGGTGGTATGGATTAGATGCATTTCTATAATTAGAAGCGAGATTTCTTCCTGTAATTGCTTTATCAGTTTTCTCTTCATGCTTCGCTCCTTGTTGAAAGGAAGAAACTAAGAGGAGAACAATGCTGCAGTTTCATAAGCAAAATAAACGAGGAATAATTTGGGAAAAAAGATGCTGCATTTCTATTATAAAATTTGAAATATTTTGAAGTTCAATTGTGAGATTCTCAGATGCAAACCGAAAAAAATTCAGCTTTTTCTTCAAGCATCAGTTCTAGCTAGCGGAAAGGAGGAACAGGAGAAAGCAGCAGACCTGCTCGATTCTCTGCCCTTTGTTCGCTCACCCTGCGAGTTCTTATCCAGCAGTAGTCAGCACATTTATGGGATGGATTGGAGGCGTTTCTGCAGGAAGGATCTATGTTCCTGGGCGAAGCAATTAGATCGACCTCGATTTTCCTCATGTGGTTCCCCAATTTGACCTGCACAGAAAAATTATTGAGGTGAATCTCTCGATCAAGATGCTTGCTTTAGTTTGAGCGCGTATGCTCTTGCTTCAATCTCATCGTCAGTGTGAGATGGTGTCACCATTTAGGATTTGGACAAGGAAACGAAGATTGTGTCATCAACAAATGGAGGAGAAGGAAATGGTGGAAAACCAATTAGGGTTTTGAGGATGGTGTCGTCAAGAAGAAGAAAAATGTCGGTTAGGGTTTTGAAGAAGGTCTCGCCAGGAAGAAAAGAAAGAAAGAAGACAGACGGGTCGTGGCTCGTGGCTCGTATACGCAGGGGAGGAGAGAAATGAGATGTATGTCTCTTGAAGAAGGGAGAAGAGGAGATAGGAAAGGGGTAATTTTGTAATTTTATGTATTGGGGAGTGGAAACAAACTTTTAGTTACTTTTGGGTACTGCATGCAAAGAAATATATGGGTAGGGACTGATCACAAAGGTGAGTTTGAGTTTGGGGATTTAAAAGCAAGTCTCCTAAAATAATTCAAGTTTTTTTTTAAAAAAAAAAGGATATTTTTTAAATTAGAATCGTAAAAAAGTTCATTTGTTTTTTATTTATTATTAAAATAACCCTTCATCCCATCTTACTTTATTTTTATTTTTAAAAATATTTATTTTCTATAATATTACAAGAGCTATGAGATCCTATTATCATACAATTATGACAGCTATGATCTTATATATAACTACTACAGTATAATAATACTAATCAATGTTAATCAGAAATAAATTATTTATCTTGTAGTAGTTGGATTCATAATTACTATAACATAATATTGATTAGAGATAAAGTGTTCATATTACTATAATATAATATTATTAATATCGATAATAATTAAAATGTTCATGTTGTAACAACTATTATTCTGTAACTACTATAATAACATCAAAAATAAAAAATATTTTCAAAAACAAAAATATATTAAGGCGAGATGGAATATTATTTTGATAATAAATAAAAAAAATATTTTTTTTGATAATTTTAATAAAAAATATGCTCAATAAAAAATATCCTTTTGATTTTTGTTATTTTTATTTTATTATGTTATATATTTTACAAAAAAATTATAAATAATCTTTTTGAATTTAAATTTACCTTTCTATTAACGAAATGTAAAACATAATTACGTAGGACTGTTCTTTGAGCATCTTGAAGGGATTTCTTCTTTTCCCTAGTAGCTTATAATTTTCTTTTTTATTTTGTGTGAATTTCTGGACCTCTATATGACTAGATCAAATATGATGCTCTACACAATATATACAAAGAGTAATCACAAATATATACTTTCTGACCGTGGAATTTCAAGTGTCCTTCCATGAACCAAGTTAGCTAGTTTCTTCTTGCAAAGCACTTTGGAATAAAATATTTTATTTGGAACACGAAACAACAAAAAGTGATTCGTTTTTGTACTCATTAGTTCTTCTTCTTAATTGTTTATTATTCTCCTGATTTGATTGGTGTTATTGTGTTAAATTTGGTCCAACAGTTAAACAGAAGAACATAAATAATATAAAACATAAAATAAATACTCAAATATCTAAATTGAATAGTCATTAACACTTGAAAGGAACAAGAACAACCCAATATAACATTTCTTTACTATTTGACTTGAGAGAAATTTCATTCAATCATCAAAATTGAATCAAACCTCCATCTAATTAAAATCAAAATCCACCAAATAATAAAGTCAAAATATTGATAATTGAACTCAAAATATAACACATAGCTCAAAATAACTATATGAATAATCAAATAATAGATAAAAACAAGTCTAGAACACAAAAGTGATGCATATATTTTTAGTGTTTAATAACTATTAACATGCATTAGGCCAAAACATAATATTTTTAGACAGTTCCTTTTTTTGAACAATGTGTATGGTTTTGATATAACCAAAAATCATCTTCTATAACAATATTGATTTTGTTACTGTCTCTCTTTCTTCTATATGGTTGATACTAATGATCACTTGATGTAATATCCACTAAAAACACGAAACAGACGTCATTAGAATCTATATCAGAGATCAATGTCAATACACAATACACATCATCAGAGAGCAATGTCAATACGCATCATCATACACAACACACATCAAAGATAGGGATGAGCAAAAATTCAATTAAACTGAATAAATCGATCAAACTGATCGAATTAAAAAATTCGATTCGGTTATTTCAGAATTTCGATTATTTTTTTTAAAAATAATCGATTAATTCGGTTAATTCAGTTTGGTTTTAATTTTAAAAATCCTTATTCAATTAAACTGAATAAATCGAATTAGAAAAATAAATTATAAATTTTAAGTAAATAAATTTATAAATCCCTAATTAATGAGTAAAATTTTTATAATATTTAAAAAATTTGATTAATTCGGTCGAAAATCAAAATAACAGATAAAATATCGGTTTGATTTATTCGATTTTTATTGAAAAATTCGATCGATTCAGTTGGTTTGAAAAAAATTAATTTATTCAGTTTTCGATTGATTCGGTTCAATTTTAATCGAATACTCAACCCTAATCAAAGGTTGTTTTAGCTAATACACATTAGTCCATTAAGTCAATACAGATTATACATCATCAAAGTTTTTTTTTTAACTAATACACATCATCAGTAAGTCAATACACATCTTCATAAATCAAATTCGTCACTCAAAAAAATTTGATCCAGGTCTTCTTCCCAGCTACCTAAATCACTTGCTTGAAGCTGCACCCACGGCCACAGGGCATTCTCATGGCTTACAGAGTCTGGAGTGGTAAAGTTATTGCGTCCATTTTTCTCTTCTGACTGAACCAACGAGGCAAGAACCTGGTCCACATCACAATCACAGGTAATGGTCGAAGGAGGAGACGGTTTAAGTAACAGAGCTGGTGAAATCGTCACCGAGGTTAGCAACCAATTACACACCCTCTTGAGTGGCAGCGGTGCAGAGATGCCATCAGGAAACAGAGCAGTGGAAGTGGACTCATGCGGCTGCGTCATCGGAAAGTTGGCGGCCTCCTGCAATCGCTTCTTAATCTTGCCGCTTGCAGCCCTGTTCTTGATGTGGCAGAGGATTTGGGTCTGGAAGACACCACCGACGGGGTAAAGTTCATATTCGTGCATTATCCAATCTGAGTTTTTTTTTCTTGCCGTTATTGAAAGACAAGCTGCTCTTGCAACCCACGGGGATCTCCCGTCCATCGACATCCAGTGTGATCACAACTTCTTCTTTCTTACTGTATAGGGTCCGAGTCCCTGTTCCAGCCCTTCGATCCACCCTAGTTCCGACAGCATTCTTGCGTTTTCTCACGGAGAAAAAGTAGGCTTCTTGTTCGCCCTTCCTCAGAAGTTTCCAAGGTTCAGTGCAGTACGTCGCCTTCGATGACAGCCGTGGATGGCACGAGTTCTCCGGCCACTTTATTGGCTAGTGGAGCCAGCCTGGTTGCTTGAGTGATTTATTCGGACTGATTTTGGAACGTAGATTATATCGATGCAATATTCGGACTATGTTGTTTGTTCTTTCAATTTTTTTTTTTAACTTTCACCCATAAATTCATTTTTTTTCTTCTCAAATGTTATCGGACCTCGGGTATAGCTCAGGTAGTTCATAAGATGGCTCCGTCCTCCAGTATAACCTCTTTTTCAATGGAGAGGAAACCATCGCAGTTCAAAGTCGTCGCTTGATCGATTGATTATTTAGTTAAAATTGAATTAAATTGAATCAAATTTTTTTAAAATAATCAAACTGATTAAATTTTTAAATAAAAATTAAATAAATTGAACTAATAAAATATTAATTAATTTAATTTTCGATCAAATTAATCAAAATAATTAATTTTTTAAAATATTATAAAAAATTTTAAATTAAAAATTTATAAATTATTTTTTATTTTAATTAATTTGATTTATTCAATTAATCAAATAAAAAAATTTTAAAATCGAAATTGAATCGAATTAATTAATTTTTTTAAAAAATAATCAAATTAAATTTTTAAATTTAATTAAATTTTTTTTCCAGCACCAGTCACTGTTTATTTACCTATAAATAGGGTCCAGATCCGTCTCGGAACGGTAACTGGGTCAATCGCATCAGCTTCGGGTTCAACCCGAACCAAACATGTGTAATCATTTTTAAAGAAAATAGAATCGGATCTCGATTAGCCGACCCGATCAGCATATTTTTTTATAATATTTGCGTAAACGCCCTTGTTTGTCTCCGATATTTTAAGGGAGTCCATATATTTGCAGAGAGGAACCCTCGTTTATTTCTTCTTCCCCTTTTCGGTTGTTCGATCGAATCAATTGTATTTCAGTAGTTGTTTACTTTTTGTGTGTTTTTTCTTCTTCGATCGACTGGGTTTTCTGGTCTCTGTTCGGGTTCTGTATAAGCGATTAGATGCGAGATGGGTTCTAGGGATGAGAAGGGCAACGGCGAGCCGTGGAAGGAGAGGGATGGCGCGACGAGGCTTGGCGCGTCGCTATCTTCGGATTGGTCGGCGTTGCCGCCACTAGCATGGTGGTATGATCTCCCATCGCGTCCTACAGAATTTCCTGTTCCTTATTCTTGGAGTTTGCTTATAATGTTCTTTTCTTTGGTTAACTTGATTTTTGTATTGTAGTGGAGGGGAAATAAGGAATTCGATATCAAAAGCGCATGATCGTTTTGCTCGAAAGATTACGTTTTTTTTCCATCTTCCATGGATAACGCAATGAATCATTGTCGATTTTACCTCTGCCTTTGTTTCACTAGACAACTCTACACGTTGTTTGATCTGCGAGTTAGCAGTCTTTTGAGTTTTGTAACACCCCGATTATTTCTCCCTATTTTTAGGGATTTTAATTAGATTTAAAATCCTAATAAAAGTACTTTAGTTAAACAATAGAAGAGAGTTTAATAAAATAAAATGGATAAAAAGGTTTGTCTCGCGAAGACAAATCCAACAAAACTTGTTTGGATCAAATCGGAGGTCGTTTGGTTAATAAACCAAGTGAACCAAAATTGAACCCGGTTCGGTTCAATCGTTATAATGGAATTTAGCCGGTAGTTTAGATTTAATTGGGTAAAGTTACTGTGCACTCCTCAAATAAACGCCGCCTCTCCTCTCCGCGCGACTCGCGCCCAAGCCGCGTCCGCCGCCCGATTCCGCCGGCGGAAAACTCGGAACGGACCGAGGAGGAGGCTATAAGAGGAGGCCGCGACCAACCCTAGCCACCAGCCGCCTCCTCCTTTCCCTCTGATCGCGTCCGCCGCGTGAAGACAGCTTTCGCCGCCGCCGCGTGGAGAAGCAGCGCCGGCCTTTTCTCTCCGGTTGCCACCGCCCAGCCAGCCGCCCTCTGCCGGAAGCACACCGACGCCGCCGTCTCCCCCTTTCCTCAGCCTCCGTCCGCCGAGCAGCCGACGCTGCCCTGTTCGGCCCCGTTCATGCGAAGAAGACGAAGACCAGATCTTAATTAACGGGATTAATTAGATAAGGTAAGGGATTAATTGCAAGATTTTAATTAGGTTGATTAATCGAGTAGGATTAATTAATTAAGAGCATTAGGTAATGAATTAAGGTTCATTTGATTAAGCTGGTTAATTAGAATTATTAATCTGGATTAATTAAGTTTAGTATTGAATTAATCAGGTTATAAATTAGTATTCGATTAATGATTATAGTTTAATCAGTAATTACTTAGTTAATGGTTTCAATTAGTAATTAATTGATAGTTAATCGAAAGATTAGTTAAGTTAATTGGAGTAGTTCGATTATGATAGATTGGGTTAATTAAATAGTAATTAACTAATTAAGGTTTCATTAATCCTAGTGAATTGGTTAGGTTAGGTTTATTAGTAGTGGATTAATGAAGTAATCAAATTAAATAGATTAATTGGAAATAGTAAGTTGATTTGGGGTACGATTAACTCTTGACCCAATTGAGTAATTAGATTAGGTTAATAATTTTGATTAAGTTATAGTTATGATTTTTGCTAGGTCGCGCGAAGAAGGTACTAGAGCACATCGGAGAAGGTCTCCGGTTTCATAAACCTTAGCGTTAAAATCTTAGTGAACGGACATGTAAGTACATTTCTCACCTGCAGTATGAGTTGTTCCGTTACTTTCTTTATTGTTTCCACAATATGATTTGATAGAGCATGCATAAAGTATTCTTTCCATGACATCATTTTAAGTTAAAGCAAGTGTAAATTGTTTCTTCCAAATTGCATGATATAAGAAGTATAAGAAATGTATTTTACTTTTAAGAGGCGGGTATCGGGCCAAAGGTTCGCCCATCGAGAACACTTGGTACCAGGATTCATAAACTTTAGTACTTAGCCTGGAGGTCTAGAGTTCGAATCCTGGGGAAGGCAAAAATCTACTTCCAGGGGTGGAAAGTCCAGATGAGTAACGACACGGTCGACGACACGGTCGACGAGCCGACGGTCGACGGTCGACGACCACAAGGGTCGCCAAATGGGCCGCCGAATGGACCGCCAAATGGGCTGGGCCGGATGAGTAACGACACGGTCGACGAGCCGACGGTCGACGGTCGACGACCACAAGGGTCGCCAAATGGGCCGCCGAATGGACCGCCAAATGGGCTGGGCCGGGTCGTTACAATTCAAACGTATGACTTTCAATTATAAAGAAGCTAAGAAATTTTCTATGCAATACAAGTATTTCCATGTTCAGGTAGTTTCTACTTAAGTACATGACTTCATAACTACAAGTTATTTCCTGTTTAATTACTAAGAAAGCATGCAATGATTTCCGTTGTTTTGTGAGATTAGGTATGTACTTAATAAGCTTTGCTTATAGTTGCATTCCTTATACTGCAGATAGAGGTAAAGAAAAGTGTTAAGCAACGGGAGGCAGCAGGAGCAGTGTTCGATGTGTGTGGCGGCGGAACCGCGGATTAGAATAAATAAATGAATAAACACCTTATATCAATTATGTATTTTATATCAAGGGCTTCCGCATCTTAAATTGAACAGTTGTTTTATTCCGTTATAAGAATATTCCTTTTGATAGAATTTATCTATTGGATTTTCTACCAATAATTTAATAATGACAAGATATACGTAACATCCCCCTATTAGAAAGGAGGAGGGTCGTTACAGGTTGCCTTTGACGTTTTTTTATATGCATGCCATGATCATGCCTTGCTTTCCTAGTTCCATTATAGTGCTAGTTGTAAACATTCAAATCTTACACTGCTCTTCTCACTGATCAAGAATCTTTCTCCCTCTCTTTGTACTAAAATTGGCCATATTGAAGATCTAGACTCTTGAAAAATTTTCCTATTATTTTTGGAGTTATTTTGGGTTAACTTTAGTTCAACATTTTAGCATCACGATGGTTAATGTGATATAGAGTTCATTGCGTATAATTCTTAGGTGTTATTGTGTCCATATATTCCTTGATAAGTTAGTGTTATCTTGCACATGTTGTAACTTAACTGGAACATATATGTGGTCTTTGGTAGGCTGGTCAGTTGCGCAAAACTTCTTAATGGGTATACACTCAGGTATAGTTAGTCTCTGGATTGTTTAACTTTTAGCATTGCAACTAGTATCTAAGGCATTCTTAGTTTTGCATGGAATCTCTTTTAAAATAAATGCTACTTGTAACAAATGTTAATACATCATTCCAAGTATGCTGGTTTATCAATCAACTACTGAGAAAGTGGAAGATAAAAAGGTTCAGTTACAAATCATTGACATAATCGATGGAGTTACTGTTAGAATTAGCCCTTAGTGTCAATTCGGATTGAGTTGGACTCGAGTTGGACTCAAGTTAACTCAGATTGTGTGAGACTCGAGTTGGACTCAAGTCACACAAGCCAATTCTAATTTATCAAAAAGGTTATCATGCATGAGATGCATGATCTTCCTTAAAAGAAGAGAAAGATTATCATGCATGTTCATTAAAAGAAGAGAAAGATCTTCATGCATGAGATGCATGAGAATTAATAAAATATTAATTCCTTAGATCACTAAAAGCCAAAAACCCTTCATCCCATGGTGGGATATAAAAAAGGGTGAGAGGCTCTTGATGAAGAGGTTGTTGGATGCTCTTGCTCTCCCTCTTCTTCTTCTCTTCTACCACCTTGGCCGAACCCTATCTTGTGGCTAGCACCACAGTTTGATTCTTCTCCATATCAGTGTTCGTGTGGATACCGTGGAGGCACGAACGCACTGATCGTGCTGAGATCCGCCGACCTTGAAGGCAAGAGTTGCTGTCGGGATTGCGAAGGGCACGCATCGAAGGTAACCTCGATTCTAGTAGGTAGAATCGTCAAACGAGTATGTTTTTCGCATGGATCTTCTGGAGGGATCCTGTTTTCCGCTGCGTTATATGCGGTTTAATCGATTTTTCGCGCATATAGATCCCTACAGTTACATGTGGCAAAACAGGGTTAAAAAGCTGAACATATCCACTATCTGAGAAGCTTATGAATTCTAATATTCCTATGGATCAAGTTGAATGCAAGTGTTCTTATTGTAAGTTCTAGTACTAGGTTTGAATGGATGTTTTTGATACATCTTTCATTTTTTGGACCTTATAATAATAAATCTTCATGACTATGTTTTTATTTGGAAGATAAGTTGTTTACTGTGATAAAAAGGATTTATTTGCAGTAGTCAAGAACAAACTTCATTAATTAAAAGTGGGAAAACACAACCTAGCCAAAAGGAAACAAAACATCAGCAATGATCAGTAGCATGATCCCTAGTAACAAGAAATAAAATATGAATTCATAAATTCAATCAGTCAATGAAGACTAGAAATCTGCTGCCTTCAGTCAGATAGTGAACAATTGATTTGCAACCCCTATCTGATTAGATCTCCTTCAGAAAACTCTTGCAAAAGAAACTGGGTCTAAGCATCTATCTTTCTGATGATTAACCATAATTATATTTCATGTGAAATAAGGTTGTGGCTTTTTAAAATAACATGTTGGTCAGTTTCAAAAGTACAAACTCACTTCTCTAATGTAGCTTTACAAAACTTCTGACAAATTGTGATTGAATACATGTCATCCTCCCACTATGTTATACAAAGTCATGTGTACACATTTTGTATCAAAATTAGAAAGCGTTGGGGACAAGAAATTAACGATTAATGTGCAAGAAACTATTGCTTCTGTTTTGTAGTTTACTAATGGCTTTATTCTCTCTTTTGTCAGTTGAGCAGATTACGGTCCACTTCAACCTGGAACAATGCAACAAGTAGTTCAAGTCATGAAGGTTCCAGACAAGAAGCTTGGAAAAGATATTACCGTATTAGAATGCAAGAGGAATATGAGGATGAGAGGGAGAGAGTTGTAAGTTATTCTTCATCCTTACATCCATCAGTTTTTCTACAAATTTTTTTTCTCCAATGACTGTGGGTGAGATAATGGTTGTCTCTTTGTTTCACTAAATTACTGCACACATTTTTTTTCTTTCAGAAAGTGGTGGTTATATCTTGAGTAAAAATGGTGAGGTCAATGGAGGGATAAGATTCATATAGTGGATTGGCTTGATGATTAAACATATCTTGGTTATATACCACCTAGCAATTGATTTTAACTGGTCTATGGTGATCAAATCCATGCCAAAAATTAAAATATTAAAAAGAGCATGTAGATGGCATGTATCAACCCACTGCATAGCACATATGTAGGATGCTGGTGCTTATGTGGGGCCTCCATATATGGCCGTGTGTAGACGGCATATGCAACAGCATGGTGCACCTGATCCTGCCTATTGAAGCACCACATACGCTATATATGATGTGCTCCTTTCCCAAAGGTGTAAATGGCATACGTGACCACCTAGTCCACTTTTTGAAAGCCATGCTGAAATCCACATAGTCCCTGTCTTCTTGTCCCAATTTTATTTATTCTCCCCGTGGTGGCCCAATTAACCTAATCATATTGGGATGTGAATCAGTTAGGCCAAGAAGCAACCAGAGTCAGAATGATTGGATTAATGGAGTGTGATGATTAGAGAATGCTAGGAATGTGTATAGTTGCTGGTCAGATGACCTAGTCAGTTGTTTTACTTGTAATTATTACATAGTTTTGAATTTGATGCGATTGCTTGCCTCGAGGACAGATACAGAGGGTGCTAACCTGAATTATATAAAACAGTTTATTGGACATTCATTTTTGTATCCTTCGCCAACAGAAGTTCCATAATGTGTCTTGAGATAATTAAAGTTATTCTTTATAGTGTTATTATCCATGCAACTTGTATTGTTTTGAAAATAACTGATGATTATGACTTCATTTTTCTTTTATGTAGGAGCGTATAAGACGAATGCAAAGTGTATTTAACTGTGAGAGAAATAGGCGTAAGACCTGTTGGACCGAGAATGACCCTGGCAAGTACCAGTATATACCACGTGAAGATTGGTACTACGAGACAAATACATCTTACAGTGACCATAAAAGTAGTTACAAATCCACCCAAATTACAGGGGACATTACACAATGCCCTATCATTACACGGTCTTAGGTCTTGACAGGTAGTAACTGAACCACTCTTGATTCCTAGCAAATAAACACGACTTTTCACTTGTACTGCTAAACTTATTTTTTGTGTTGCAGAGGACTTGCACATTTCTTGGCTCGTGTTTATCTTAGTTAGAGTAGTTTTTTCTTAACTTATACTGCTAAATTTATTTTCAATTATACTGCTAAGCTTATTTTCTGGATTCGACATGAGGAATGGGTTGGAAGACTCAGCGGGCGGAGTCGGCAGAAGCAGAGCGATCGACTCGACGGATGGAGTCGACAGGAGCAAGGATGACTTGGAAGGAGTCGATAGAAGCATGGACAACTCAGCAGAAGGAGTTGGCATGAGCAAGGATTATTCGGAAGAAGTCGGCAGAAGCAAGGATGACTCAGCGGATGGAGTTGGCAGGAGTAAGACAACTCACAGATAAAGTCGGTAGGAGCAAGATGACTTAGCTATCTCTGAGAAAACTAGCAAGAGATTAGAAGGGGGTCAAGACACACTTTAACGCTACTTCTTTGACACTTAAGTCATAATAGTAGAATACAGAATGGAGAATATGGAATGTTGCTATATCTTAGAAATTGCATATGACATGAAATAGGTAATGATACATAGCTTAGCCTCTCCCTTTATTTTATATAGGGAGAGCAGTCTAAAGAACATACTTCTTGGAAAAAAGATCGAAGGATGTATCTTATACTTCTTGGAGAGAAGAACAAATAGTGTATCTCATACCTCTTGGAGAGAAGATGAAAGAGTGTGTATCTCATACCTCTTGGAGAGAAATTCAAAGAATGTCTCCTATTAAAGGACATTTTAATAACTGTCATTCCCCTTTATTTATCCGAGACAGATAATATTACTCCTGCGTTGACTAGGTGTTGATTGATTTAAGAGTTTTTTATATGGTAGAAATATTGACATAGTCAATATTTTTAACCTCTAAATCAAATATTATATATATAATAATTTTGAATAAAGTGAAATATTATATTTTATCATATTGTAACTGTTAGTTGTAATTGTTATAATAATGTTAAAAATAAAAGTATTCTTTCTTCGAATAAAAATATGATGGGATGTTTATTTGATGATTTTTGTAAAATGAGCATCTATTTGATCATATGTTAAACGTAGAGCATTCTCCAACTAATAATCAGGTATCAGTTTAAACTGTGTTATTTTGTAGGGATATTTTTTAGAAATGGATCTAAGAACGTTGATTATCTCCTTGAGCATTTTTTTTTCCAATTTTTATCAAAAATAAATAATTAAAAAAGTCATGAATGATCTAATATGTTTCCTTCCTCGTATTACCATTAAAAGAATTAAGCATATATGAATCATTTAAAATTGTTGCACTAAGTTGTTGAGACATCCTTGCATGCGACATGTGGATGGGATGACATGATCCATCATTATCATCGTCACCTTCATTGGGCTCCACAATGAAAATCAATCACTCCCATCATGAATGTGCTCACCACAACCCTAATTTGAGGGATTAAGTTGGACCCAACGTGACCCACAACCCATCATGCATAATCTCCAACTCTCCAACCCAATTGGCTCGTGCACAATCCATCCAAATCTTCGGTCCAATCAACTCCTCAATGCATCTACTTAATTGTCGGTGTTATAATCACATCATTTATGACATTTATTATTATTTGTTCCTAAAAAATTGATTCTACTTTACTCCTCTCTTTGTCGATATTATTTCGTGGGGCCTCAATATTTTTATTATATTTTTGATCTTAAAATTATAGTAATTTTAGTTAAAATGGTTATAATGTGTAATAGGTTGGATAAAATTATTATAAAGAGTAGTAATTTTGGTCAAAATTAGGATAGTAAATAAATTAAATATTTATAAGTTATTAAATTAAATAAATAAATTTGAATACATAGCTCAACAACTGCTTTTGTGAATAATTTATAAATAATATAATAAT
Source organism: Curcuma longa (assembly GCF_044706935.1). NCBI lineage: Eukaryota > Viridiplantae > Streptophyta > Magnoliopsida > Zingiberales > Zingiberaceae > Curcuma > Curcuma longa. The sequence continues at coordinate 14,157,623 of NC_133868.1, forward strand.
ATCTTCAAATAAAATTTATGAACTAAATAAATAAAGAAGCTCATAAAATCAATGAAAAAGTGTATGATATCAAGCTCATTAACCAATCAAATAATTTTTAAAAAAAAATAAATTTTTTTAAATAATTAAATAAACTTTAACTAAGAGTTCATAAACTAGTAAAAAAAATTAAACTAAACTTAAATAATCATTTTAGGCTCGACTTATTTACCTTGATTATCTTTTTTAATAAGTTTTAACAAACACAAAGTTCCACTTAATTACAACCGTAACCAAAAGTGTTATAACAATTTTAGTTAAATTGTTCCACATTTTTAATTAAACCTGCTATAAAAATATTAGAGCAATTTTAATTGAATTGAAATACTTTTAATTAATTGTAATTAATATTAAAATAATTTTGACTAAATATATTTTAAGTATTTTTATCATATAATTTTGATTAAAATTATAACCTTTATTTTTATTATTTTGAAACTTTAGGATTAATCTTGTGGTCAACTGTTTTCCTGTTTTTAAAATAAAAACTAAAATAAAGGACCCTTTTTAAAAAAAAAAGTATTTCAAAATATGGACCAATAAGGAGGCGAGTAACTGATAGGTAGAATGAGACCATCATCAGACGCGACGACGTAATCATCCACTTCCTTGCGGTACTACCACGTCGCCATCAGAGATGCCACGTGTACCCCTTTTTAGAAAATTTCTCGCTTTCTCCAGTAAAGCCGAGATGGGACCCATTCTTTTCTCCAAACAATAATAGCAACAGCCGTGGACCCGCCTCTTGCACCCACAAGCGTACGACGCTGGGCTCCGCTCCACGTGTCCGAACTCGAAGCTCCTGCGGACGTGTTGCTCGTACGTCCTATTGGACACGCGGTGTCACCTCATTGGCGCCGGATACTCCCACCGGCTCTTCTAGTGAGCTACCTTCCTCCCACCGCCACCTGTCGCTCCAGCCAATGAGAGTCCTGAGAAGGCATCCGAACACGTGCTGATCTGGACACGTGTCGGCCTCCGTCGCCCTATTTAACCTGCTCCGCCATTTTCTGCCAGCGGAGGGATCGAGGTTGAAGATGGAGCGGAGAGACGGTGGCTGCCTCGCCATGTACGGAGGAGGAGGTGGAGACGCCGAGGCGGCCTGGAAGATGGGCCGGATCATGCTCAGGTTCCGGCCAATCGCCCCCAGACCGGCCGTTACTTCCCCGGCGGGCGCCTCCGCCGTCGCGGAGTTGTCGCCTTTGGGAAGGAAGAGGGGGCGGAAGAGTACCGGCGGCCGTTGCAGAGGGAGGAAGGCGAGGAAGGTGGCGGCGAAGCCGTCGCCGTCTTCTAAAAATGATCGGAAGGCGTCAACCTCCTCGGCGTCGTCTTCCTCCACGACCACCAGTACGACGACTTGTTCGCCCACGATCGTGACGCTTCCGCTGATGCAGGCGGCGGAGGAGAAGCTGGACGACCCGGCGGAACGCCTGTCTCCTGGATCTGAGCGTCCGCTCCTTATGCCGGCGTGGATGGGGTGCAAGGCGGCGGCGAGGATGCCTTGTCCGCTGACGGCGATGGGGTCGTGGGTGACGGTGGAATGCGTGACGAACACGTGGAGGGATGGGGAGGTCGCGTGGAGGAGCGACGAGGCGGTGCGGGCGGCGCTGGCTGCGGACGACTGCCCCGGGTTGGTGTCCGACGAGAGAAACCGGGTCACGTGGACCAACGCGGCGTACCGGCGGATGGTGGCGGGCGCCGTTTCAGACGTGGTTCGCGGTGGTGGCAGAGCAGGGGCAGACGAGGTGCGGGTGGGGCTTGTGGCCCGGGCGGCGGTGCCGGCGTCAGGGGCGTGCCGGGCGTTCACGTGCAGGATGCGCGTTCACTACGCTCGGCCGGACGGGAGGGCGGAGGGGGCATCGTCTCTGGCGGCCCCGTGCGACGTGTGGAGGCTGAACGGCGGCGGCAGTGCGTGGAGGATCGACGTGAAGACGGCGTTGAAGCTCAGCCTGTAAAACTTGCTTGGTACCACCGCATGAGCTTGCTTATGCCCCTCGCCGGCGAAGCTTGCAAAATCAAAGTAGTGTAAGTTGCTGCTACGGATTTGGAAGAAAAGGAATGCTAATAGCAGTAGTGCTCAGCGGCCGATCGCTTCAAACTCAGGGAGAAGATGCTGCTGCAAACCCTAGAATCGTTACGTACGGAAAGAACATATTCTTTCTTTTTTTTTTGCAACCTCAAAAATCGCCTTCAAAAAGAAGTTTTAATAGTATTTGAAATTTGAAAATTTAAAATTACTAATTATTTTATTTAAATTTAAATATATAGTTATATTTTAGGAGACTATTAAAATTCACTTAGTTTAAATTTAAATATATCAATATATTATGTTTTTAATATAGTTCAATAAAAAAATGATAAATCTCAGTAAGTCTCATGAACTTAATTTCTGGGGTGGTCGGTCCGGTTCTATAGAAGTTTTCTATCGACTATCAAGATAAATCAGGAAGCGTATACAGTGATCAATTCAGATGTCCAACATCCTTTGATTGCGTTAATATAGTTCATTAAATTTTTTATAAAACTTTGGACACGTCTAACATGATTCTCAACCATCCCCACTAAATTTAATGAACATTAACTAAGGCAAACAAGTCCAAGAAATCATGGTAAGTTAAATTGCAAGTGAATTCCCTCCTCCATGCTCACTTTCTAGAGGGGTTCAAAAATTAATTTTTCATTTATATTAATATAGTAGGTTTAGAATTCTCAATTTAATATAAACTTTGTTAAATATTAGATTTTAAATTTAAAAATAAATTTAATCATTGGACATGAAATGAAAATTGGAATGAGTCCGATCTAAATTTATCGAATAGGTATGGAGATAAGGATTATATTGGTTTAAATCGAAATTGATTTGAATTTAATTGGGTGAAGTTATGATCGAATTAAGTTCATGAATTAAATTGATTCAATCGATTTAAATAAATTAGGATATTTTTTAAAAATTTATCTTTTTTCTCTCCACATACGCAACAACCCACCACCGATTTCTTCTCATTTTTTTCTTCTCCCTTTATTTTCCCTCTGCTTTATATGACAACAACAACGTTGCTATTTTCTTCTTCTTTTTTCAGTCAACCAACAACAATCAACTTTCTTCATCTCTCTCTCAGTCACCAATAGTAAGCGTCAAGAGCAGTAAATTTTTTTTTTTCCCTCCGGGACATAGGTGAGTTGATTACGACGCAGCAGACTTGCAGAAGAGGATAAGGGTTCAAATCCTGGCGAAGTCCAGGCAATACCCTCATACGTCGTGATTAACTGTATTTTCTCGATTTACCTCCTCACAGATGGTCGTGGGGCCGACGACCGTGTGGGGCCGCTAAGGTGGCGGATCCACCTTTTTTGTAGAAGAGCAGTAAATTTTTATTTCTTCTCTTCACAACAACAATTTCTCTTTTCACAACAATAACAACAATTTGTAGTAGCCCCTCCTTCCTCCCCTTTACTACTCAGACTATTGCTTGTTATTCAATGCAGCAAGCATTGCTATTGATCATCACTCACTGCAGGAGCTAACATGCATGCATTCTCTTGTAGGCCAAACCAAACCAAGGAACCATTTAATGTCCTTGTTTAAAAAAATTATTGTCCATGTACAACTACTGATTGAAGGTAAAGATTGATAAATTAATTTCTTGATTATCCTTTAAAATTTTCTCTTTTCCCCTCTTATTATTTATTTATTTCTTCTTATGCATTATTTTTAAATATTTTTTAGGTATAATATATAATTATGGCTCTGAAATATTTATTTGGATCTCAAAAGAGAAAACAATAAAGAGAAGAGACATTTATTCATTCGATAGGAGATAAAACATGATCGGTGTTAAATAAGAAATTGTGAATGACTTGGATGAAGAAGATAATGGTAATGTTTTTGATGTTCAGCATGAAATTATGGACCAAGAGAGTCATTCACATTTGAATAATGGTGATCATGAAAAATGAGAAAAAAATTGATCAAAATTTGAGAGATTTTTTAGTGGAAAAGGGTCCAACTAGAATTGATATCATTTTATTTCTTAAAGATAAAGTTGGTAGGCATTTTGATGCATTGCATTATGAATGGATGTTGCAAAATGGAGAAAAAAAAAGTTGGTAGTTTATTCATTTTGCTTTTGTGGTAAGTTGTTCATAAATCACAACAATATGAATATAATTAGTCAATTAGCCACTTTGGTTATATCGATTGACATAATTTGGCCCCCACCAGGGTAAATCATACGGAATCACAACAACATGGCGAAGCCAGGCAATATCCTTCGTAACCAAGTCACTGGGTTCTCGATTACCTCTTCACAGATGGTCGTGGGGGACTTATGGTATCAACATAATATAATTAGTCAATTAGCTACTGATGGTTATAACGATTGACATAATTTGACTTGATGTCTTATAAAGCATGAACGAAGTAAGGAACATATTGGTTGTATGACAACACGAAATGAATTGGAAAAACAAGACTAAAATGATGAAAACATTCGGATAGAAATTAATAAAGAAAAAGAACATTGGAGATTAATTAGTGTTAAAGAGGTTAATTATTGTTACCTATAGACTTGCAAAAAATAATCTAGCATATCGAGAAACTTGCGAAAAGTTTTATGTTGAGAATAATGGTAATTTTTTACAAATGATTACTGAGTTCGATCTATTAATATAAGAGCACGTATGACGTATTCAAGTACATGAGACATATTACACATATTTTGGTCCAAAAATTTAAAATGAATTGATTCAGATGTTGGCAAATGAAGTAAAAATTGTAATTCTTAGAAAAATTAAAAAAGTAAAATATTATTCGATTATACTAAACTGCACTCTAGACATATACATATCAGAACTAGTTAGGGAATAACTGTTATTGTTCATTTCACAGATATGATAGGATTTCTAATTGTTTATGCAGTTAATTCATTCCATTTGCATTTCATCAATGCCCTCAAAAACTTTCACAAATGGACGTATGATAAGATCATTATGATCTCCAAACCAGTCAAATAATATTCAGCTATTAGCAAATCACTATAACTGAAGGTTGATGTCTCTTGTCAGAAAAAAAATTAGGGAAAGAGTTACAGAGAATCATAAAATTTTTTATTTTGATTTATAAATAACTCTTTTGATGAAAATATTTTAAAATAATAATTCAAATGGTCTTCTTAGGTTTTAGAGTCGTTCAGAGAATTGCAAAAGTATTTTGAGAATGAGTCACACTCTTTTGATACAACGTCCAGGTTATACAATAGGATTTAAAAATATGTGATAGATTCGTTAAAAGTTATAAAGTATATTTAAAAAATAGCAATTAACTCATAATAAAAAATAAGGGAAAAAAATTATGGGTGTGAATCTATATTAGGAATGATAAAAATATTATCTATTTTAAGAAAAAAATATATAATCTCCCGTTGAGGACCTGAAAACAAAAATGTTTCTCTCAAAAAAAATTTTGATTTGATTTTTTTTTATGTATTTGATGTAAACTAACAATGCAATAATATGTCAAAGTAAGTGAGTTTGAAATATCTATCATATTAACTAATTGCATGAAATTTTATTGTTAATATTAATTCATGTATTGAAAAAAAAAGTAAAATAGGAAAAGTTAATAAATTTACTAAATGAAAAATATATACAAATTTGTTGAAAATAGAAAATATTTTGTGTTCTATTAATAACCATCTAAAAGTATCAATTATTAATTATCTTTATTCCAAGACTATGGAATAGAATATAGTATAAAATATTTTAGGGTCAACTGTAACTTTTTGATTTATTTTCTCATATATGGTCGTGTGATCGATCGTGTGGGGCAGTTAGGGTGGTGGATTCCATCTTTGCTTCGTCATATATGGTCGTGTAATCGATTGTGTGGGGCAGTTAGGGTGGTGGATTCTATTTTTGCAGTAGAATATCTCTACAATGACATGATATATTGCCCACGTTGGGCCAAAGTCCTTATAGTTTTTTTTTATTTTCCCCAAAAGGTCACATACCAATGGAGATATCTTCCATCCTTTTAAACCCATGATCTTTTTTATGTGTTTTAGATGTGAGACTATATTTCTACCCTTGCAACCCAACAAAAATGAATATACTTTATAAAACATACGCATATATAGATGCCAAAAAAACATATCATATTTTGAAATTTATGAAAAGAGACACTTATGTTTCAAAAATACTCTTCCATTAACTTCGTTTCAAAAACTCAAAATTAAGAAACTAAAACACTAACAATCTCAAAATTTAAGAAAATAAAACCACATCAAAAGAAATCAGATGAAAACTATAATTTCATGTAAAATTATATTTCACATGAAATATAATTTTGGTTAATCCTCAGAAAGATAGATGCTTAGGCCTAGTTTCTTTTGCAAGAGTTTTCTGAAGGAGATCTAGTCAGACAGGGATTGCAAATCAATTGTTCATTATATGTAGATTTCTAGTCTTCCTTGACTGATTGAATTTATGAATTTATATTTTATTTCTTCTTACTAACTGCAAATAAATCCTTTTTATATTAAAGTTTTAATTATTTCTAAAAACTCATAAAAGTTAATAAAAACTCAAAAGCTAAAATATCCGACGGATCATAAAAATTAAATATTGTTTCATTAAATAATATTAAATTATTAAATAATTATCTTATCAGCTGGGCAGCTAAAGAGGGAGCCCGCTTAGATCTTGTCGGGATCCGCCGACGATATCGTATGTGGCGGGCCCAGGTTTATCCATCTGACCACACGTGTCGCTTTTCTGACGGTTGAAAATCTTCCATCGCTTGCGAAGCAGCCACCGGATAAAAACGTCTTTACGATTCGTGCTTGGACGCTTGGCATGAGAAACGGATTAAACACGCATCTCAAAGCATGAGTCAGATTCCTACTCTATTTAATCACAAAGAAGTTCCTACTCTATCAAATAAAATAATTAAATGTAATCAAATTTAATAGATGTGTAATTTACTTATATTAACTATCAAATATTTTTCACAATGATACACAATTAGTCAAATGAGATCCAAAAATATAGCATAATTAGTCAAACACTAACTAGATAAAGTTGGAAAAAATACATATAGTTGCCGGAGGCAAGGAAAATGCTAGAGGAGATCAAGTCATAGAGCGTGTTGGTGGAGGTTGGAAAGAGAAACCAAGAATGGCTTGTTGAAATTGTTGCAATAATGTTTCAAATTAATTTTTGTTGTTGCTCATCTATAGTCTATCGTTGCTCATTGATAGTTTTTTGCATAGTCATAATCTTTTCACTATCATCATAACGCTTTGAATTGATGTTTGTTGCCCTAGGACCACCTACTATAGATTGTTTAGGTAATGGATGTTTGCCCTAGGACCACCTATTATAGATTATTTAGGTCCCTAAACTAAACCCTTGACGTAGTGAGACTGTGAGCCTAAAACTTGCATCGTGATATTAACATCTTTGGGTTGATGTGCATTATTGATAGTAGAGGCAGACACTTCTTATTCTAGTTGAGTTGATCAAAGTTCCACCATTTTATTCTTAAAGAAAATAAAATATGGTTGTAGCATAAACAAACAAGAAAGTGGGATAAACATGAGACAAGAAAAATGAAAAGAAAAAAATAAGAACGTGAGTCATGAAGGAGATGAACATTAGAATTAAAATACCATAAAATAATATCATAACTTAAATTAATAGCCAAACTAACCATAATTAAATGCCAGACAATGAAATCAAGAATATGATAAAAGCGGACTATGAACCAACACAACGACGCAAGGTTCCTAGCTAGTAAAAGCAAGTCTAGAGGATTGAGTCGTTCAACAATTAAATGCTAAACAAAAACATTATCAAATTCAAACGAAACAATATTGTAAAAGATAGTTGAAAATCATCTCAAAAAATGTTTCACAAAAGGATTAGTAACAAGATCACATAGAATTAACAGAAATGCAAGCATTTAACTACTGAAAATCATCCCAAAAAGCAAAACAAAATAGATGATTGATCAATTATCATACTATTAAAAACACACACATTGCTACAATAGAATGATGGGGAGAATGGATAAGAATTCATCAGATATGGTCGAACTTGTGAAAGAATCATAATCTTCACAAATGATTAGGAGAATATTTATAATTCATCCTAGCATAATTTTGAGAGCATCATTCAATCCACTATACCAAAAATGTAGTAAAAAATAATAAGCCATTTAACAAAAATTTAGGACCAAAAGAACATTTCTCATTAATAAATCAAAGTAATATAAAATCATGCTCCACACTCCAATTAATTCAATCAATCAAAACCCAAAATCAATAATACCAAGACATTTATACATCGAGAGGGACACATCCAATCCAAAGGTACTTACATATTTTTGTGCAGCCCCATCATTCTTCCATTGTCCTCCTTTGCGAAACAATTTCTCGAAGGTGTCAACCACACTCGGAAGCAATCCCATCTTAGGATTAGCCTTAAAAAAATAAAACAAGTTATCATCATATAAATTGTATCAATAAATATTGTTTTCAAATAAAATTTACATCATCATGGTAATGTTGGACCGAGTCTTAGATCCATGGTCGCCCTCAAGTGGCCTAGTAAATCGATTATTGCTATTCTTTTCAGATTTTTTTCTAAAAAAGAATAATATTAGTGCAATTAATATTAAAATGTTTATCGACTAATCTAATTATTACTAACCATTTGTTCTTTTCCAAAATAATCACAAAGAAAATCCCAATCATTTTTGCTTACTCAATTGTACGGCTTCCTTTTTGGCGCATCTTTATTTTGCAACCCATCAAGTTGCTTCCAGTGTCTCCTCATCTTACACCTTCAATCTCTAACAGCTCTCATGGCAAGCCGCTCTACCTCTGCATTCACCACACTTGTCTTTGGATATATAAATTTGTTCTTCAAAAAAAAAAAAAAAAAAAACTCACTAACACATAGACATAATCAAAATGACATTATGTAATTTTACAAACATACATCAAGATGATCAAAGATGAGTTGTTTATCAACCAAAGAGACATCCTCCCAAGCCATAACTCGAGGAGATATTGTATCTCGAACTATTTGAGCTATGAAGTTATTAAACCATTTTCCAATTTTTCCAACACTACCACTGTATATTCTTCAAACTTAACCTCCAATTTATCTATGTTTTGCCTTTTTAATGCCTTCTCAAGGACTATACTTCAAGATTCTTATCTCCATGTGGTTGTCTACCTCGTCCATCCCCTTTTGATTCATCCTTGTCGACACTAGAACCATTAGCATTCAAACTAGACATCCTATAAAATAAAAAGAAGATAAATTAATAATACGAATAAATGAATGACATCATAAATCATGCAATAAATGGACAATAACATAAACAATAGAATAAACTAGGAGTAATGTAGATAAATATATTTCTTACTTCTTTTGAATTCGTGTCATTAGTTTCATTTTCAATAGTATCATCCTCGTCAATTTCAACAATACCATCTTCTTCTTCATCATATTCTTCTAAAGTGTCATCTTCAAAATCATCCACATCAACAACAAAATCATTTATATTGTGCAACAATTGATCAACATTCATAACCTCAGTTGGTTCGATATCATCACGATGGAAGCAGCCATTCTTTAACTCTGGTAATTCTACCGCCAATTGCAATGATTGTGAATTAGTTTCTTGTACTACGTGAGGATCGATACTAGTTGTGTCAATATCATTTTCAACTTCAATATTTGGATAGTCCCATAGATTATGTGGGGCATAAGCCTGCACCAATTTCCACATCGGATCATTCTTGATATTGTTCAAGTAATACATTGATTTTGCCTGTGATGTAAGTATAAATGGATATTCTTGTACTGTTCTGCTCCAACTGCTTGTGAATTTATTCTTTTCTTGAATTCTTCTTTTCATTGGATCAGCGTCAAACCATTTGTACTTAAATAACAACACTGAGAAATCTTTTAAATAACACAACTCTACAACTTCTTGAAGAACGTCATAAAAGTTTTGCCCTCCTACACTAGGTACAAGAATACCATTATTTTGTGTGGTTTGTCTCACATCTTGTTGTTCCACAAGAAACTTAACGCCATTGATAATTACACCAGAGTATGAGTACACACTGAAATTGGATCTATTATAATGCATACAATTCATTTGTATCCTCATATGATTCAGATGCTTGCATTTCATTAACCTAAAAATTGTTGGAGAAGTATGATACAAGAATTTCATTTGATTTGCAATTACTCAAATCAAATGTAGTCTAATATTATTTAGAATTGGACAATTTATGATATTGACTTGAACATGTTTTTTTTTATCTTACCTTATACCTGAAACCACATTGGAAATTCAACTTCTTGTTGTTGTTCCACATTCCGCACTCTCCTAGTAGTAGATAATTTTGATGTTCCCTACATGATAGTTAAAATAATATTATTAACTAATGATATACATTTAGGTATAGACAATAATTGAAAGAGTTATAGATGACTTACTCAAGGTACTTTTCAACTTCTTAGCAATTATTTAGTACATACCCGTACTCTATAAAGAAGTTTCAAGAACTTTGACCTCTTTCTTGCCGACCAACTTGCTTGAATATAGAAATAACTCTAGATGAACATGTGAAAACTGTAGAGATCTTTTATAAAAAATAATAAATAAATACAGCAGAATAAAATTGATCCCTCCAAAGCTTCATATGAATGCAGTATACATATTTGATCAATTTGTCACCTTTGTTGCATGAATAGAACAATCTCGTCAGCAGCTTGATTTGGTAGATTTTAGTATGATTAGAATGGTCGCGCATCTTCGGTATCTATACGAACACGTCCTTCGCTCGTCGCATGAACTCAGCCTTCAGAGAAGAACCACCTTTGTTATGCTAGCAACTTGGAAGGTTTGGCTATGAGGAGAAGAAGATGAGACTAGAAGTGATCATCCACCAAATGCATAAAAAATGACCTTTTGTACTCATCTAATGAATACAAAAGGTCATCCAATGAATATAAGGGGTCACTAATGAATATAAAGGATTTTTATCTTTTGCTCTCTTTTTCATCAATGCTCCATTAATCTTTATTAATGGATTTTAATCTTCTTTAGTAGTTGAGTCTAATTCGGATTAGACGCAATCCAATAATCTAATAGTTGGATTCATTTTAGTCTAACTTAGATTAGACATAACCCTATAATCTTAACGTCTATTATATTTTAGTCAAACTAAAATAAACCCATCTCGAAATTAATATGTTCTTTGTGTGTGACTTAATAATATTTTAGATACATAAGCAATGAGTGACATCTAACAATGCATCATTGCTATCAAAGTGATGAGAATGTCGAGATCCGACCTAACGTTTTTGTGTCTATTGTCTTATATAACATGGTCCTTCTATCCTCGATATCTAGATTGATCCATGATGTATAGACCGTATGATCTTCTTATCAATCTTTGTATTTCTTGATATCTAAGTGGACTCATTTAACCAAATGAGTTCAATATCTCATATTGACTTATTTGAGCATAACCATACATTTTAGTAGTCCTACTTATCAAATGACCCACATATATCACTTCTGTCATATGAAAGGGATAGATCTCATCTACATCACTCACATCCCTTCGCATAACTTATTGCATACCCAATAATCGACTTTATAGTCCACCTTGTTATAGGTGACGTTTGCTGATACTAAAGTACACAACTCCTTATGTAGAGAACTGTAGTGACTTTAGGTCTAAGGAATATTTATACTAATAGTCACGATGAGAATATTTATGACACTCATATATGATCCATGAAATATTCTCATAGCGGGTCAATTCAGTACATATTCTCTAATATATACTCATGTGTCAACTATATATCTTATATCCATGACTTGTGAGATTAAGTTATCAATTGGCCGATATGCTAGTCTCAATGCATTAATATTGCCCTTGTATATTAAAGCATGACTAGAAATAATTAAGAGTAGTGTTCTATATATATCTACAACCTTCCACTATCAATTAAATCCATTGATATGCTGTAGACTAGAACGTACTACCCTATGATATTATTATACTTATTTATCTGACACAGATCTCAAGTAAATATAATAACCATAAACTTTGTATTTTATTAATGAAATATCATACAAAAGTTTCTTTGTCAATCATCTTATAATTGACTCTAAGGGCTAACACTAACAAAAACTCTGTCATCATTTCCTTTTGGGCAATTATATCAGGTTCGATATCTCGAAAATACATCGAGCAAAAGGTTAAAGCCTCATTAACAATGTAAGCTTCAACAATTGATCCCTTTGGACGTGCTCGATTGCCAACATATTGTTTATAGATACCTAGAGCTCACTCAATGCTATACATCCATCTAAAATACACATGACCACCCATTATTGCCTCTTTCGGTAAATGAAGAATCATGTGAACCATAATATCAAAGAACACTGGAGGGAATATTCTTTCCAACTTGCACAAGATAAGAACAACATTTGTCTCCAACAAATTAGGATCAGTAATGTTCAAAGTCTTGGCACATATTTGTCGGAAAAAATTACACAACTCAATCATAGTTTCACAGACTTCTTTTTTTAAGTATGGCCTAATTCCTATTGTAAAAGTTGGAGCAAAACATGACAATCATGAGATTCAAGTCTTGATATCTTACCAGTAGCATCAATGACATTTTTTGATAAGTTGGTGGTAAAATCATCCAGAAACTTCACCGATTAGATAAATTGACAAAATAAGAGTTTCTCCTCAACACATAATGTATATGTTTCTGGTGGCTTCTTTCATTTATTTTTATCTTTGTACAGATTGATGCAACTCATTCCTGATCCCCGTGTCTTGAAGATCTAGTCTCGCCTTTTCTGTGTCTTTTGATTTTCCTTCTATGTTCAATAAGGTACCGAGAACATTATCACATACTTTCAACTCGATGTGCATTACATTCGAGTTATGTCGAAGTGGTAAGTGTTGCCAATATTCAAGTTGAAAAAATATGCTTTTTTTACCAATTAAGCTCGATAAGTGAACTCTTATGCTTTATAGCTCCATACTGCTTATGCTTTCCAGGAAGAACAATAGCACATGTTCTAACTGTGCTAATATATCTTCAGCAATTAGTTCTTTGGGAGGAGATCTTGGTTCTACCTTACCATCAAATTGTTTGCTTCGCCTCATTGGATCATTTAAAGGAAGAAAACGGCTATGCCCAATGTAAGCTATCTTATTGATGTGGGGGCTTAGATTTGTCGTCTAAAATGAGCACATCAACTTAATTAATACCGAATCTCCTAACTAAAGTAGTATAGGGTAACTCGAGTCGTCTTCCAACGATTATAGCCGGTGTATGGTAATTCTAGTGATTATTAGACAATTGGGGATTTAGATTTTCTTTTTGGATTGGACGGCGGGGGGGGGGGGGGGGTGTATTAAGTTTTAAATCTAAATAATGAAAAGAACACTACAAAGTACTAAGAATAAATTGCATCAAAAAAGTAAAGAAGTGCATTACACAAGTAAACAAGAGAAAGCTATTGACAATCAACATCCAAAACTGTAAGGAAAAATTAAGTAAACAATTGACATGCAAAATTGAATTTAAGCTCAGAAGTGGAAAGTAAAGTAAATCTAGTGAATCTCCCTATGTCCCTGGCCGAAGGTGGATGCGAGGTGACAAAACTCCACGGAAGGTGCGGCGAAGGAAGGAATCTCCAACTTCGATGCAATCCCCGTAGTTGATGCGGCGGTTGAGATGAAGTGGCGGAGAAGGAAATCCCCTTGACTCCTCGATGGATGGAAGATGACCGGATTGAAGAAGGGAATTCCCTTAACTTCCGTCCGATGGTGGCGATGAATGAAGATGATGACGGTGAGGTGGAGGTGGCGGCCAACCCCTAGGTCAGGTCCAAAGGGAAGAATCCCTCATCTTCAAAAAAATGAAGCCTTTATATCCCAAAAAATAGCCCCACGACACGTCCGTATCTCAAGGCACGGCCTGGAGAAGGAATCCTTCTACAGAAGAGGCACGACCGTGCCTTTTAGCACGGCCTAGAGAAGGAAGCTTTCTGTAGAAGAGGCACGACCGTGCATTTTAGCATGGCCTAGAGAAGGAATCCTTCTTCACACCCTGAAGCAAAGTTGTAGATCTTGAAGTTATCTTCATTTTGGTAGGTGACACGACCGTGGGTCAATTTAACTAAAAGTTATGTCAGTTTTACTTTCAATCTGTAAAACTGTCCAGATAGAAGACACGACGTGTTTGGACCCTGGAAAGGTGAGACACGACCTTGAAAGGTGAGGCACGGCCTTGAAAGGTGAGGCATAATCTGGACTTGTGAGTCACGACCTTGGAAATGTGAGGCATGACATGGACTTGTGAGGCACGACTTGGATTTCAAAATTGGTCCGGATGATGGGGCATGACCGTGCCACTTTTCACACAGCTGTGTTGGCCTCTGAAAGCACTTCAAATGACCTCCAAACACATCAAAATGTGCTTCAATTTTATCCAACTTCATGGCTCTTTAAGTATCATATAAAAACGCATTAAAAACATTAGATTCAATTCCATATCTGTAGGAATAAGTAATATAATCAAAAATAAATTTTTACTCGTAAAATGAATTAATATACTCAATAGTTACATAATAAATAAAAATAAAAATATCAAGTATTAAAGTTAAAATGACCTATAAAAATGTATATTATCACTTACTCCTTATGCCGTTTGAAGGAGTTTCTGCGTTACAAGTTGGACATGCTTTATACCCTTTTGTACTCCATTCAGACATTAAAGCATACACAGGGTCATAATTGATGGTCCACAAACTGCTGGATGCATTAAAAAATCATTCTACAAAGAAAGTGGTGTTACTGTTAGGGTGGAGTATAAATTAAACCAAACCATTCTTCCATTGTCCTCCTTTATGAAACAATTTCTCATTTGTAAAAATAAATAGATAATGTGGAAAAATTCAAATTTTTTATTTTAAAAATAAATTATTTTGACAGAATAATTAGTACGATCACAAATTCTAAATTTATTTCTAACTTTATATATTCTATCTCAAAATTTTTTAAAATATTCTATCTAACAAAAATAAAACAATTTATAATATTTATAAAAAATAATATAAATATAACAAAAATATATAATTTTATTAATATCTATATATTATAAAAAAATATTAAACTATAAAATAATAACATTTACGTTATATTAATATCTATAAAATCTATATTAACATTGACGTTATATTAATATTAAACTATAAAATCATAATATGTTATTAATATCTATATATTATAAAAAATAAAAATATTAAACTATAAAATAATTACATTTACGTTAAGAAAAATCATTTTAAGTGTAATGCTATAATGAAATAAAAGTTTCGTTAAAACACAAAATTTTTTTTTAAAAAAAATAAATACATAATGTGGAAAATTGCAAATTTATAATTAACTTAGAGAAAGTTTGAAATGCGTCTTTTGTTCCGGAACGCGTCAACTTTTTTGCGTCGAAAATTAAATGATCCAACAGGTTATCATTCATTAATCCGTATAGTGATTTAAATTGGATGATTAAATTTGTAGAGTTAGAAATAAAATAAAATAAAATAAATAGATTTTAATTTAATAATTAATTAACGTTGAGTTCAATTAACATTTGATTTATATATCCAATATAATTAAATATAATATCGATTTAATTACATGCATATATTATTAATATATAAATGTGTAGCATATATATAAATAGCTAGAATCAATAGATTTTAATTTAATAACTAATTAGAGCGCGGCGAAACATAATTAAAGAGAAGAGAATTAAAAAGAGAGTGAAGTGATTTTTATTTATATATTCCAACGAATTAATTAAACATATATATATATATATATATAATTAATTGATTGATTAATCTTTAATTTGACTTAACTTATTCTGTTTAATTTGTAATTATCTCGCGGATTTGGATTAGGCGGTGGAGTGATTTTAATTTAATTAATTAATAATATATATAATTCCATATATCCCTAGCTAGCTATTAATTCGCTGAGCACTAATTAACTAATTCTGTTTGCTAATTTCTCTCTTCTCTTCCGTTTAATTCCTTCCTACGATCTAGCTATTTAAACACGTACTGACAATCACTCCAACTCCAACTCCAAATCGCCCAACATCTCTTCATTCTCCCTCCACTTCCATATTTCGAATTATATATATATAATATCATGGTGGCTACAAGTGTGAACGGCAACGGCAGCATGCTAATTTCCTCTTCCGCTGCCAGCAGAGTCGAGGTTCGTTCCGTGTGGGCTCACAACCTCGACCAGGAGTTCGCCCTCATCCGCTCCGTCCTCCCCTTCTACCCCTTCGTCGCGTTGGACACTGAGTACCCTGGCGGCGTCATCACCTCCAAGAATCCATATTGCACCCTCAATGTCACTCAGCGTTACGATTTGATCCGCGCCAACGTCGATGCCCTCCGCATCGTCCAGGTCGGCCTCACCCTCTCTGATGCTGTCGGTAATCTCCCCTATGCCCTCTACAATGACGGCACTTTTGTGCGCTATGTGTGGGAATTTAATTTCCGCGACTTCGACATCGATCGCGACCGCTACGCTCCCTCCTCTGTTGAGTTACTCAAGGCTAATGGCATCGACTTCCAAAAGAATAAAGCATGGGGCATAGACTCTCGTTGCTTCGCCGCACACCTCATGGCCTCCGGTTTACTTTCCTTGGGCCACTTTTCAATTGTATCTTGGGTGACCTTCCAAGGCGCTTACGACTTCGCCTTCCTAGTGAAGATGCTCATCAGCGACAGTAAGTTACCTGAAACCGTCCATAAGTTCTTGAGCCTTGTCCGCTACTACTTCGGTGAGAGGGTGTTCGATGTGAAGCACTTGAGCAAGCATTGTCGTGGCCTTTATGGTGGATAATGGAGAATCCAAGTTGAGCGGGCAGTGGGTCACCGACACCAGTCCGGCTCTGATAGTTTACTAACATGGCAAGTGTTCTACCAAATTGCTTCCCGTGTGAATCCGGAACTCATCAACCGTCCAGAGCATAATGGAACACTTTTTGGACTCGAACTACTACCATGATGGAGCTATTGTTGCTTTCTTGTAATTAAGAAATTATATATATTTTGTTGCTTTCTTCTAGTTTATGACTATATATTTTTTTTCAAATTTCTTTTATCATTTATTTTGTTAATTTTCAAGACTATTCGATATATTTTTTTTCATATATTTTGTAAAGTGTTAGCCATGCTTTATTGGTAACTATAATAGGAGTGGCAAAATAGTAAAACAAATTAATTTGGTCGTGCACTTAATTAGTCAAACGGAATCAAAGTTTAAATAAATATAATAATTTAATTCATTAAAGTTTATGAATTAAAGTTGATTAATACGTAATATTTTAATCACATATTGAAATATCAACTTAGGAAATTGCATCTTCTCTAAGTACTTTCTTAGTTGTCGTGTATTATTCGCCTCCTTCCTTTCCATTGTCGTCCAATAAACTAGTATTATTCTTAATTTACATTACAAATTTAAAAAAACCTCGAGTTATATTCGAAAAGAGTCTAATTTTACAAATGAAAGTATAAAAGTTATCACATTAGATAAAAAGGGTCATAATCATGCACTATGGTATACATCATTCGTAATAGATCTTAATCATACATCATAGCATACTTTGATTATGATTTTAAGCAACGATTTATGAGCCACAACCTTACGACAATCCCGCTCATAAGGTCATGAAAGATTTATCGAACAAAATCAGACTATAACACGTGCTCATATTATGTATAAAGATGCTACAATCGTTTGATCAACACAAACTGCTTACTCGACAAAATCACTCATACAATCATGCAAATCATAATAAACACATACTCGTTATCTATATCACATATGAAACAGAACTAAATCGATATATACGCATTCGCGAATGACTTTAATACCACTGTAGGAATTTTTTACGAAAATAATAAATAAATACAACAGAATAAAATCGATCCCTCCAAAGATTCATGCGAATGCAATATACATGTTTTATCATGTTGTCACCTTTGTTACGTGAACGGAACAATCCTGACAGCAACTTGATTCGGTAGATCTCAACATGATCAGAATGGTCACATCTCTTCGGTATCCACACGAACTAAGCCTTTGAAAAAGAACCACCTTCGTTGTGCTAACAACTTGGATGATTTGACGAAGAGGAGACTAGAAGTGATATCCATCAAATGCATAAAAAATAGTCTTTTATACTCATCCAATGAATATAAAAGATCATCCAATGAATATCAATAAATACTAAGGGTTATCCAATAAATACAAAGGATTTTTACCTTTTATTCTCCTTTTCATCAATACTCCATTAATCTCTATTAATCGACATTAACCCTCTTTAGTGGTTGAGTCTAATCCAATAAATCTAATTCGGATTAGACTTAATTTAATAATCTAATAGTTGAATTTATTTGAGTGTAACTCAATGAGTCTAACTTAGATTAGACTTAATTTTATAATCTTAAAATCCATCATATTTTAATCAAACTAAAATAAACTCATCTCTAAATCAACATATTATTTGTGTGTGACACAATAAGTTCTCATAATATTGGTAATGCATTTAAAATAATTTTAGATACATAAACAATAAATTACTTCTAACAAATCATTATTGCTACTCAAGCGATAAGAATATCAAAATCTGACCTGATCTTTTTATGTCTATTATCTTATATAACTTGGTCATTCTATGCTCGATATCTAAATTGATCCATGAGATATAGATCGTGTCACCCCCTTATCAATATTTGTGTTTCTTGATTTCTAAATAAACTCACTTAATTAAATGAAGTCAATATCTCATATTGACTTATTTGAATATTATCATACATTTTAGTAATCCTACTTAATCAAACGGTCCACAGATATTACTTCCGCCATATGAAAGAGATAGATCCTATCTACATCACTCAAATCCATTTCAATCGGCACAAATTTATCTTGACTTAACTAAATCAATGCACGGACTTATCTCTTGGTTGATTATGATTCAAATAAACTAAAAAGAATACTTACGGATCACAATTCAAATCCAACGTAGTCAATTCAAAACTAAATAGTCAACTCATCCACTTAAATAATTAAAATTTTAAATTTCAAATACTACTTTTAGTTGCCCAATTTACTCGAAATAAACAAACAAATTATTTCTATCAATCAACACATCAAACTCCAGTTGATCGACTCGATTATTTAGTTAACTAAACTTGACTTTCAATCAACTAAACTAGACCCTCATTTGACTAAATTTACTCGTCAACATCAATTACAACCTAAAATTACCTTATTTCTTGAACAAACAGCCGCCTAAGTAAAAGAGTACCCAAAAATTCAAAATTATGGATTCTCTTATAATCCCTAACCTCACATGCCAAGAGTGTTCATCTCTAGATCTTCTTTCCATCTACTAGGAGTCTCTCCTCCCTCTTTGCTCCTTCAGTCTCGACTTCTCCCTTGTCTCTAGCATTGTATCCCTCTCTAAACTCCTACACATCCTCCCTCATTCTCTCCTGCTCAATCTCCCTCCTTCTTCCTCCTCCCAGTTCTTCCACTTCCTATCCTTCGCAGTCATTTATCATGTGGAAGTGATCCTTCAACATTCTCCACTAGTCTCTTTTCCTTTCCCTCCAATTCGAGAGACAAACAGCTTGGAATACATGAATCAACTGTGTCAGACTAGCAAATTAGCTAAAAAAGAAGATAGGCTTTGGCAAACAAGAAAAAAAAAGAGTAGAAATTGAAATGCAAAAGAAGAGAGTGCATTCACCATAATTTGAAAGATCTAAACAATAACCAAACTACAGATTATCATGCTTGAAGCAGAAAGTAGGGCAATTGGAAATAGCATCAACTAACATCTTATTGAAATTAAAATAGCTGAATTATGTTAAAAGAATTGCAATCTAGTAAACATGACAAAGCAATTGTATTCTAATTCCAGATCAAGTGAGGACTGATGCAAGCAACCTTTACCTCGCAATAAAATGTTTATTTCTGTGAATTATCCCCGTCATCAAACTGCAACAAAAGCAAAGTTAACGACAAAAATAGTTCACTGTGAATTCAATGATAATGAAGAGAAACTAAACAAAAAATCTTTTATGGAGTAACTAATCCATAACCGAGCTGACAGACTTAAGAGAAACAGCGCTTTTTTTGTCACCTGGGAGGAACAATGTTTTGCCATGAGAACAGATTATAAATTAGTTTCGGAAACAATGAAACCAGAACAAGAATGGGATCAGCAAACCTGAAAAGTTGGAGCATAATAAATCTTATAACAACGTGAGAAAACTAGATTAAATATCTAGTACAGAGCTTGATAATTGGAAAGACGATATCCCAGCAAGTAATGTGCAACAACTAAGAGGGATAAAAGGATGAGGAGCAGTAAAAGGAAATGGATAAAATTTATAAGGACTTCGAGTTCATAGCAAAGGAGGGCCTACCACCCAGCTGCAGCCTGCAGCTGTACCATCTTGCAGATGAAGATTTGGATGGTAAATCCATGAAAATCATCCAACAAAAAGACAATATCCATCTCCTAAACTTATGCATAATTAAGGATTCTCCGATTCATCCTTCCCGTAAACAAGTGGAAATTCATCGACGTGCTCTGAACGATCATATGCATCTCCAATTTTCTTCAACTTTTGATAGACACTGTACATGGAAGGCCTGCCCTTTGGGCAGGCAACCACACAGCCAGAAGCAATCCTCAATACCTGCATAATCTCATCATCCTTGCCCTTCCCCCGAAGGGATGTATCGATAGTCTCATGAGTTCGGCCAGTAACAGAAAACCGATTCACCCAATCCACCAAACTACCCTTAAACCCTTCGCCTGTGGTGTCACTGCTGATCTCAGTCGCCCTCTGCCCTGTGAGAAGCTCCAACAGGATGATTCCAAACGCATACACATCAATTTTGGTGGTCGGATCGGAGTTGGTAGCAAATTCTGGCGCAATATAGCCAAACTCCCCGAAATCTCCATTCAGGAATGGACTTGTATCATTCCCATTCCCACTCGACGCCCTCATGAGTTTTGTGAACCCAAAATCTATGATCCTTGCGTCGTAGTCCTCGTCCAGGAGGATGGCCTTCAAGCTCAAGTTCTGGTGGAGGAATGGGATCTGGAAACCATGGTGGAGCCAAGCGAGACCGCGAGCGGCGCCCATCGCAATCCTGACCCTGGTTGGCCAATCAAGAGCGTCGTCAGAAGATTCAAGAGCCGTGGAGAGGGCGCCGTTGGGCATGTGCTTGTACACGAGAAGCCGCTCATCCTCGACGATGCAGAAGCCGAGAAGTGGAACCAGGTTGGGATGCCGGAGCTGCCCGATCCTTCCCATCTCCGCCCGGAACTGCTTCTCCGGCAACGGACAGAGTGGAGCCGCTTCACTGTGAGCGCCGAACCGTCTGGCAGAACCGCCTTGTACGACGTCCCCATCCGCGGGCTCCCGGCGACAATTATGTTAGGGGGATGGAAGTCAGAGGTGGCGGCCATCAGATCCGCTAGTTTCACCTTCACGAGCGGCTTCTGGAACAGCGATACGGGCACGAGGCGGTTGTGCGCCGAACGCAGCCGCTCTGCCCACCATCTACCGTCCTCCACGCCTTGACCAGGAGCAGCCCACTTGCCCGCCGGCGACCAGCATCGCCAGATCAAGTAGGCTAGGGCGAGCGAGGCGACGGCACCGAAGACACCCGCGGCAATGATGATGATTAGACTGCTCTGAGTCAGAGATCTGCCGCAACGGGAGGAGACGGGGCGGCCGCAGAGACCATCATTTCCATCGAAAGCGGAGGAGTCAAACTTCTCTCCGAGCGGCGCCGGAATGGGACCGGAGAGCCGATTTCCGGACAGATCTAGACGGGTGAGGCGATCAAGCTGTGCAAGGGAAGACGGGATAGCACCATCCAGGCGATTTTCAGATAGGAGGAGGGTATTCAGGAATCGGCAGCCGGAGAGACCAAGCGGGATAGCGCCAGCGAGCTGGTTGTTCGACAGATCGAGCGTCACCAGATAAGGTAACCATGAGCATAACTCGGCCGGAATCTCACCGGAGATACCGTTAGACGATAGATCGAGGACGGTGGCGGCGGCACAATACCGCAGATCAGCGGGGATGGAGCCCGCAAGGGACATTCCCCGGAAGTTGAGCCCTAGCACGCGGTTCTCCTGCGGATTCCAGCAAGAAATTCCCAGGAAGCTACAAACGAACCCTACCGTACCATTGGAGAAGTTCCAGCTCAGATGGCCGTCGCCGTCGAGCGCTGCCTTGACCCCACGGAGGCACCGCACGTCGTCCTCCGTAGCCGCCACCGCCGCCGCCCACAGCACCACCGCGCCAACCCACACCAGCACCAGCACCCTCATCGATGCCGCAAGGCCGATCGCCGGAGAGACGGAAGGGTCTGGGAAGTGAGCGCGCATCGACGTGGCAGAAGAATGGAGGTGGTGGAGAATGGAGATGAGGAGAAGAAGGTCGTGAGAGTGGAGTTGGGATAGGCCGAATGGGTGAGCTTAAGTTTCATTCACCGGAGGAGGCCGGGCAGCTAGTGAGATCTGCGCAGGAGCACTGAATCGGTCAAAATTAGTGGGGAAGCGTGGCGTGGACCCCACAATCACGCTTTCTGTGTCATGGGGGACCACTAGGTGATGATTTGGGGACGTTTGTTTTATTACTGCCCAGTTTAACTGGAGGACCGAAAATAAAATTTTAAGGCAGAATTTTTTTAAAAAAAAATCCTTTAATTTTCATTATCATTAAAATAGTATTTTATTTTTTAAAAATTATTCTAATAATTATTTTAGCCAAAACTACTCTAATATATTCAAAATTATTATAATATAAAATAATTGCTTAAAATTATATATTTTAAATTGGTTTAAAAATATTTAATTCTTATTTAAAATCAAACTCTAATATATTCAATAATTTTTCAAAATAAATTCGAATTCATTAATATTTTATTTAATTATTTACAATGAACTGAAATCAAACTCTATTTTTATACTATTTTAATTTAAATATATTTAAATTAAAATTTAAATAATTCAAATCAAATTTAAATTATTTTAAATTTAAATTATTTTAAATTCAAATAAAATTTCAAATATTTTTTCAAAATAGAATTGAAATGGAAATTATTTATACTTTTGGATTTCGAATCTCAAATATCATAAATATTTTTAAATTTAAATTTAAATATTGATATTTTCAATTATTGAATGTGTAACTCCTATTTAGTCCTAATTTAGAATAACACTAAAACTTCTAATTGCTTAGTGTGGTTATAATAGTTTTACTTTTTAGTAAAAAGGATCCCACTACATGTCAGTGGGATCCACTGGCGAAAGAGAGTATTGTCTATGCAGTTGTCATGCTACATTCATGTTACAATTTTGCCACGAGCTTCTAGCTAGGTGGCCTCATGCCATCACGAGTAGGCTTATTCGACCGCTGTGATAAAAGTCAGGATTTTTTTGCGATACTAGGTGGTGAATATGTGATTCCAACACTAACTAATTGCTTTATAAACTATTTTCTAAAACATTATGAAACTAAATTATCTATTTTAAACTGTTCTACCACAAACTTGAACAATCAAACATGACTCAAGAGGATCCAAGTTTATGAACTAGATTATCATATCGATATGCTATTGGGAATTCCACGTCCAGTCACTCCCGGTCCAGAGGAGGGAAGAAGTAGTTCATAAGGTGGAACCCCCGCGCCACTCCGATTCTTCAGATGGAAGTCCTTGTTCCTTTTGTTTATGATCTCCTCAATTTCTTCCAGCCTCGCGGAGAATTTCTCGAAGCAGCTCATCACCTGCCTGTCGTTGGTCCAATGCGTGTGCCAGTCAGTCATCTGGCCAAGATACTCCTCGTCTTCAGAGTGCGTCGATAAGGTGTCTTGAACTGCCATAATTTGAGTAGCTTGCAACTGTGATGGCAAAGATGATAAGAACATGTACTGAGGATTGTGAAGGAACTTCTCGTAGGCAGCAGTTTCATCTTCTTGGGGAATGAGTTTCTTCATCAGTGTCGGTCGATTGGGCATGTAACCGCCGAACGGATACTGCCCGAAGTTTATTGCGGCATGTTGCCCTGATGCAGTCCATATCATCGTCGTGAGAATGTGGATCAAGTCCCCTTTGGTGTTTAGGGAAGGCCACCATGGTTCACCTCTTTTGTCAGGGTGACCTTTGTTTTTGATCTCATCCCACCAGGCCTGCAGCTCGGCATCTGAAGTGATAGTGTTGTCATCTGAATAGTAGTGAATGATATAATCCTTAACCCATTCTTCGATTGCCGACCACACGAGGAGACCATCTGCTGCATAAGGATAGTCCTCGATCACCAGTTTTACTCCGCAAGGCATTGAAGGATCCTCCACGGCCATGCCTCTGAGTTTACAGTTGAAACAATTAGGATATAAGAGCTGGAAACAAAATGCCTAGAAATGTGTTATGAAATTCTATGATGATCGACACAAGACACAAAACAACCTCTGCAAAAGTACTAATTGTTGGATCATTAATCCAACTTTAGACTTATATGTGAAATAATTATGTATTGCGGATTGTCATATTTGATTAAACCTAATTAAAGATGATCAATAAAGATTTTGAATATTTGGATTTTAATGTATTTAATAGGGTATGACCCTTTATGTGTAGAGATCTAAGGATTAATTGCTATTTTCATGATGAGCTAAAATAAAAATACCAAAAGGATAACTCTAATAGGGCTTTCTATAAACAAGAGGTTATGGTCCCAAGATCACATGATGATTTTTTATTTTTATGTTTTTGGATGAACTGATTCCGTAGTCAGAAAGAGTGCCAGAGAAAGCTCTAAAGAGGTCAAAGAGGATTCTCAGGGGAATCATGTTGATCCGAAAGACAAAAAGGCACCATTTCAAAAGATAAAAGGCATTATGGGTTCAAATATACTTCCACACTTTTGTCTTTACAATTCCTAATGATTAAACATGTACGGTCTTAGGTTTATATGTGATATTGATCCCAAAAGAATAATTATGTTACAATAGCAGATTGCTTACCTCCTAAGAAGATCAGCTGGTAGAGCTTCCATATCGAATCGCCAGAGACTTTTGTATGCAGCGGAACTCAACTCCATTGCATACTTTCCGGGACTGAAGCAATTTTCGATGATACCGCCCCCGTTGATTAAACTTTGGCGTGCCAAAGCATTGATTTCCAGTGTGTACCTCATGTGTGGATGAAGCAACTTGAAAACCGGGTGCATCGAACTAAGTTGTCGATGAGAAGCAATTATGTATGGTTCCATAGCAGCATGAGTCCTCAACCTAAAATTTAAAAGCAACAGATCATTGTTGGAAATAATTTAAGAGATGAAATAATTAACATCTGTAAATTAGGATCAGAAACACCTTTATTTATCAAGATTTCGACCAAATAGCGAAGTAATTGATGGATCAGCAAGTTTTAAACAGATCACATTAGGAAAATAGATTAGTAATGGCAGACAGGAAAAGCTATCTTCAATTTTGCAAACTACAAAGAGGATAATAGGTATTACTGTATTAGTTTAAAAGTGGTACAAATACATACCTCGCAAATTGTTTATTGTCCACGACTAGATGCTATTATGTGAGCCAAATTCCACGAATAAACAATTACCAACAAAAAATGAAGATTGCTTTAAAAATCTACACCTAAACATGACAACTCTACTCATGATTTAAAATTTTGACCTATGTTGGAGTTTCAATTTTAGACTATGATTTCAATACCGTATTGTGTCATGCGATGCAATTTCAATATTTTTTTAAATTTTTAAATATAAATATATATTAATTTTATTAATATTTGATTATTAAATATGTTCACAATGTTATATTTTGAAATGTTGAGTTTATATTTTAATATTTTCTTAAAAGATAATGCCTAATAAATTTTTATAAAATTATTTTAAAAATTAATTAATTTTCAAAATGTAAAACTAAATCTAAAATTATAAAATTATTTGAAAGGCTAAGATAATTATAAAATTATTGTAAAGTAAGTTTTAAATTATTTTTTGAACGTATTTGTAAATTTTAAATCTTTTAAAATTTATTTGAAATGTTTAAGAATTATATTTTGAAAAAAATTAAATTATTTTAAATTCACATTCAATTTTCAATATATATTGAAAATTTTAAATTATTTTATAAAATATTGTATTAATTTGTAAAATTATTTAAAAATTTTAAAATAATTCTTAATATCTTATAACTATTATTAATAATATATTATATTTATTTATATAATTATTAACAATTTATTTATAATAAAAAACTATTTAAAAATTAAGAAAAATAATCTTAAAAAAATCACAACCGAAGATGTGAGCGTCGTAACGTCGCAGAGGCCACCGCGGGATCGCGACATCCTCTGCGACCTCGCGAGGTCGCCACGAGGTTGCAACGGTCTCGCGATCACGATGCCAGTCTCCTGCCAAAATGGTAAATACCATCTGTTTTGATAGCACGGTACAGTATATCAAACCATGATCTGGCCATTTTGATCTTGTAAATATCAAGCAATCTAGATTATACTCGCATTTAACAAGAAAAATCTTACCAATGGTCCACTAGCTGATGAACACCAGCATCATTTGCACAGACATGAGCCTTGGCCAATTTCCAGATCCAATTTGTAGTTGCATCATGCCCATGAGTGCATACCTTTTTCCGAGAAGGCATCGACGGTGTACCCAGCAAGCTGAGTTCAATTGCAATTGGTCTGAGGATTCCAGTACGTGTGAGAAACAAGATCGTCCTCGAGGCATAGATTTTCCTTCCTTTCAAGGAATTGATCTTCTTAACAAATGGCAGAAGGATGTCATGATAATCTATTATAAATAGCCTATTATCGTTCATTGCCTACAAAAGGGGTTAAAAAAATAGAATTGTCATAAAAAGCCACACGACAATAACTTTATCATTACATCAAAGCTCCCCTTCATGAAAGGCCAACAATAAAAACCAAACAAAAAGTATTTTATAGGGACTGTTATTACCTCCTCAAGGCTCATTCCATTTAGCTCATGTTCTAGACATTCTTTAGTTAATTCCGACTCCGGTGATCCATAAATTTCAGGATCTAACTTGCTAAGTATTGGGAACTCCTGCAATAAAGAAACAAAGCGAATAAGTAAGATTGTGAGATAACAAAGCATCATCATCCTGAAATGTCATGTAGTACCCTTAATCTCTGAATTTCGACTGGATTAACACCAGCTAGTGTTTGCCTAGCAAACTCAATGTCCCTCAACCAAGCAAATCTATCCTCTGAAAGAAATTTCTTTATCAGACAAGCACACTTAAACAAATAGACAGAATCAGTTTCAATAAGTAAACAAAAGTCATTTAAGTTTTACTTGATATAATCGAGGGTATGTCGTATTTCATCAGTTTTTGGCCCATCGTCATCAGATTACTGAGTACTGCAGGAAGTAGCTTCTCGGCGTGCTGTTCCTCCTCGCTCTTAATAAGCAAACCATCTTTGTATAGCTTGTCGATGTCAGAAAAACACTGGAATTGACTGTCCGAACTAGAGAGTGCAGCCATCATAGCTGGTATTAGATTGTGGAATAATGCTCTCAGAGCTCCAGCTGAAAAGTTATTTTGCTTGATCTCCTCGAAAGTTTCATCTCGCGGAACATATACAGGATGAGGTTTCTCCACTCTGCTCTCAGCACTAGGATCTGCATGTCCCAAATCACACATACAAAATGAACTTGCATTAGCCCTACTCATCGATGAGAACAGAAATTGTGAACTGTTCATGAACAATGTTTATGAATTATATTCGTCAACAAAACTCTTATCAACATAATAAATAAATAAAATAATTTTCAAAATGAATAAACAAACTTGAATTATCAAGCTCAATAACCAATTACATAAGTTTAAAAATGTAAAAGCTTCAAACAAACTCGAATTGAGAGCAAGCTCAAGTCAAACTTGAACCAAACTCAAACTTATAAAAAAGAAACCAAGCCAAACTTGAATAACCATTTCAACGGCTTAGTTCATTTTAAGCTCGACTTGGCTTGACTTGATTACTGTATCAAATAAACTTGAACACTACAAAACTTGACTCAGCTTGGCTCGTTGACAACCATCAGATAGTCATGCAATATGAATTGATAAGAAAGAGAGATACAAAACAAGAGGAAGAGAGTTTATAAGGGAAGGAGATGTCTTTTCTTTTTGATGATCATGACTTATTGGGGATGGAATAATCTATGAAGTACAGAACAACCAAGCAAGTAGAAAATATGCATGCAGATGCTGTTGTATTCAGCAAAAGTTAATAGAAGGTTGATAATTAAGCAGGCTAAACTGCCTAAAATATATCTGTATGTACACTTATTTCCCTCAAATACCTGATCGAGTTGGCGGTCTGCCGGTACGACAACGTCTGGGATATGGCCTATCTGAACCAGCTAGAATTGGCCTAGCAAGATCTGCATCTTTATCAGGGTTGCCCAAATCATTATAAGGGGCATAGTCGTATATCATTTCGAATTTCTTCCTCTGGCCTTTGCCATTGCCACGCAAACCAACTAGCATGTTTTGTCTGAGATCCTTCAATCCATCCGGAGTCTGTGAAGGTAAGTATGCCTGTTCATATCAAAAATAGGAATAAGAAACTTCTATTAGACCTTCTCAATGTAACTAGAATGTTTATTTTCTGATGTCTTCCCACCTGATTGCTGAAAAGGATCCGACTCTCTGGATTATCATCACGAGAATGGATCCAAGAATTTGCAGGGAAGAAAAAAGGCCCATCATCGAAACCATGAACGACGATCTCCACTAGGTAGAACTCTTTCTTATGGAGATTGGTAATGGCAATGGCTCCTGGGCGGCCAAAAGTCGATGGGACTGACAGATTGGCTGCGTACTCAACAAATGACGGATGCTTTTGCGATCTTGGTAGAAATCCCCTCACGGGAACCTCCACACTCTTCTTCCCTGATTCAGTATCTAGCAAGTTTTTTTTAAAAAAAAAAAGTAATTAGTCATCGCCATGTCCCCTAAACACAGCTCAAGATTCCGAAAGAGGGTTTTTGTAATGGCTCACCCACCGGGATCGACCTCCTCGCTGACGAGCTGCACCCTTATCCCTTGCCCAATCCCGTTGACGAAGTACTCCCACTGGTTCTCGATCTTCTCCACCAGCCTCTCCTTGATCCTGTTCCTCACTGTGAGCACCAGCCTTACATCGATCGCGTCCGCCTGGGGCAGCACCGAGGGCCAAAACGCGCCTCCTGGGACCGCCGGCTGCGACGGGCGCGTGCCGACGCTCTTGTCGTCGCTGCTGATCACCGCGCGGACCTGCCGGACCGCAACGGACCGCTGGCGGCGGTTCCCGACACACAGCGGGTGCGCCCTCCTGCCGCTTCCAGCCCCGATCCGAGGTTTGGAGGGGCAGAAGCAGGAGGTCGACTTGGCGGAGAACATCCCGGAGACCGAGTCAACGACTAAAAACAGCAGAAAAGCAGGAATCCTTGGAGGATCAGCGGAAGAGAAGAGAGGTGCGAGGATCGAAGTGGGATCCTGAGATCTTCTCCTTTCTCATGTAAACGAAGAAGACTGAAGAGGATGGCAGACGAAGCCGGAGAGTAGTTGGCTCTGAGCTTGAGACACAGGCATTATTATTATTATTATTATTATTATTATTATTATTATTATTATTATTTGAATGCATGGCAATAATTGCACCTTGCTTATCAAAGCATTTAGCATGAGCGATCTTACACATTTTTTATATTATTATTACTTTTTTACTATTATCAATAATATCTTCTATACTTCAATTTAAAATACTTTTAATTAAAATTAAATAATCTTGATAAAATTATTTTTAAAATAGTATATTTTTAGATAAAGTTGTTCACATGCCTTAAAATTAAAGTCGGTCAACTTGAACCGAATTGATTATCCGATTCGTTAGTCCGTCGATAAATAACTTATTATTAAGTTTATAGAAATTATTTGACATATATTTAATAATAAATTTAGATAATTTATTCAATAATAAAATTATATATTATATATACAGTGAAAATTATCATGAAATCATAAAATTAATCAAAGATATAACTTACGATATATCATATTAAAAAATAATAATGTTAATATTAGTTAAAAAATATTAATAACAAAAAAAGAAAGATGATTTAAAATTTAATATAATATTTTTTCAATCTACTTTAGCTCTTAATTATTTAGAAACTTGAACACTAATGATTGAACGAAAGGTATAAAAAATAAAATATATATATAATTTTAAGGATAGAAAATTTTAATATTGAAAAAATTAATGAAATATATGATTTTAATTCTTTTATATTTTAAATGGATAAATAGAGTTACATCTTATTTTTTTCATATTTATAAATTTTTAAATATTTTTAAATATAAATAATAATCTTGAGTCATAGTCAATAATAGCAACTTCTACAACTGCAACTATTATAATAAATATTGAAAAATATTCCCTTTTAATTGTCAACTATCCAATATATTTGAAAATATTATTAGTGGATCAATGCTACAACTACAACTAAAATCTTTTCAATTAAAAAAACTTATTTATAGAAATAATATTATTTATGGGTCGTGAAGAAAAATAAAGAAATGTAGATAAATGAAAGGAAGGTTCCAAATGAATTAGTTTATTTGGAAAAATCTTGTTCTTCGAAAAATCTATTTGGCGTTTAGTACCCCTCTGCGAGAACCCCTCAGGTTCTTAAAGCTCATCCTCTTCATTATAAATGCTCTGTTTATTTTTAAATGACTTGACATCCTTCCTTTTGTAGGAGTAAAAATATTATGATGATTTTATTGCTTTATATACATATCTTTATAGGATCGTTAGGATACACTAGAGAGCACATCTCACTTTTCTAGATTTCATCTTCTATTCGTTCTTTCTACAAAGTTAGTATGCACAGCGGACAATAAAATACACAAAGGAAATCAAGACAACGAACACACAATGGATTTACTTGGCTCTTAATCTTCAGGATTGATATTCTAAGGCCTCTACAAAGGAAACGCCTGCCCATTAATGTTTTCCTTTCCGGATGCCTTCCAAAGGCAGAGAAACTCTTACAGAATATAGTAGTGCAAACACAATAGATATAAAAGTTAAAACACTTAATAAAAATAAACAAGCTTTTGCCAAACCGATCTGAAAGTCCTGAATGTCGCATATTCCTCCTAGCGCTTCTCCAGTCGCATGAGAAGAGGGTTGAGATCTTTTTGGACCATGGAAGTAGAAGATTAAGATTAAGAACTGAGTTGATGATCTGAGTTCTAATCTTGAAGTTCATTTATAGGCTTGGTTTGGTTGACTTATAAACCTCATTCGATTGATCAAACCTGGTCAAATTTGATCCCCACGATCAAGTTCTACATGATCTAGACCAAGCCATGAGATCTCATCGGTATCAGGTTTATCATTTGATCAAAACCTTTCTGATCGACTGAACCAAGTCACATTACCAAAATGGGTTCAGACCCACACCTAGTCAACCAAACCCAATTGGTTGACCGGACTGGTCATCCGATCAACTGGACTGGTTGTCTGATCGATCAAACCAATTTGGGTCTGATTCAAGTTTGGTTAAACTCGAGTCAATTCCAATTTACTTCAGATTTAGTCCAACTTTTTCTGATTGTATTTGTGCTCTCCGTTTTACTTTTCGGCTCTAGGTTCCTACAAAAAAAAGTCATCCTAATTACCATAATATATATATATAGAGAGAGAGAAATGATATCATGTGCGATTAAATGTATGTGATTGGCGCACTTTTGATGTGGTTGGGATTTCTTACTAGCGTGGCAACGAAACAAAAAGTCACGATCTCACCCTAAACCCCCAAAAATCGCAATCATCACCCCCGTTGCCGCCTCTCCAGCTCATCGCTGCTCCTCGTCGCCGTCGCTGCCTCTCTCGCTCGTCGTCACTCATCGCTGCCGTCACCTCCCCCTCTCGATTGCCACCGTCGTCATGTCCCGTCGCCTTCATTTGGGTTTTAGGGTTTGCTAACCATAACCCCCTCTTCACACTGCCGCCGGAAAAGGCTTTCACTGGGTCAAGGTCAATCCAGACCTCCTCTCTCTGTTCTATGATTCACTCCCTCTTGTTCGTGTGCACAAGCTATTAGTCCAATTCCGGGCACTGTAAGAACCTATTCTCTGATTCAATCCAAAATCCCAAAGGCCGATGAAAGCCCACCCTATAGCAAGAAGGTTTTTTCAACGATTGGAATGCTTCCTTCCTAGGCCTAAGGAGTCCTTTTGTTGCCTTTCTTGCTTGTTACTTTTGTGTATCAGTTCCTTCCCTTGCTTGAAGGAAAGAGCCAACCAGACAAAGGAAAGAGCTTTGTGAGTTGTTAACAATGGTTCTAATTATCTGATTTGCCCTATAATTATAGGTTTAATGGAACATCAACATATAGGCCATATCAAATGCTATCCAAAAAAGTTATTTATTTCTTTTCAAGGAGTCTTCGATGCATTCTGCATCATTAAAATGTTAAATGAAAAATAAAAATGTATTATATAATCTTGAAGGTTCCCTTTCTTGCATATTATCCATTTTATTCAAGAAATGTGTGTTATTCATGAATTTACAAATATTTCTTTGGTGTTTCCTGGCCTATGGCAATTGCCTCACATATTTTGCAATGCAAGTAGAAATATTCTTTTTGCATGGTAGCATGTTTCGTCGAGATTATGGAGACTTATTAATATCTCCTTGAGCTATGCACGTAGTTGAGCCATTGTTTTCTCCTTTTCTAACCTTAGGATGCTGAGTTGATTTCTAAGCAGTTCTCTTTTGGTTAGCTTTATTTCTAAGTTACCTTCATGAAGTTCTAGGAACCTTTCCCAGAGCTCTTCGGAAAAGTTGTAAGTATTGGCCTAGTTGAGTTTCTACACTGGTAACACACTTAGTAAATGGAATTCTAACTTACCATTAACCATGAATTCATCTCGCTGCTTCTTGATCCATCTGTGTTCCTCGAGTTCTTCTGCATCTTCATTTCTAGGCACTTAAAAATCATATTTTATGCAAATTATAATTTCAAAGTCAATTTTAAAAAATACCATCATTTTCTTCTTCCACATGGTAAATTCACCCTAAAAAAAATGATGAATCCCAGTCAGTCTATTGACTCAAGCCCTGGGGGTGACCGGCCCGGTCCTACGGAAGTTTCCCACCAGTCACCAGGGTAAATCGGGAAGCGCACACGGCAGCCAACCCAGATGCCCAGCATCCTTTGATTGCGTTCTCCATTTGGAGAAAAATTCTTGCAAATACTCCGTAGCTGGGGATCGAACCGCAGGTACCTGGGTCACAACCTGGATGTCCTACCGTTGCACCATTGCCCCGGGGATGGTAAATTCACCCTCAAACTTTGGTGGATGGATGCTTGATTCGGCCATTTCTCTCGATCTAGTTGCTAGGTCGATGGTTAGTCCTTCTAAGCAGTCCCTCTCTAATATCAATTGTTGGTGTTGTGGAAAGAGTTTGTATCACTAGAGGAGAGACGTGAATAGAAATCTGCAAATAAAATTTGATCTTTCTCTTTCTAACAACTTAGCAAGAACACATATACATTAATCAAAATAAAATGAACATAAATAGAAAAAGACTCGTTGTCTTACTTGGTTCACAACCAATGGATTTCTAGTCCAAGACTATGAAAAGTGCACTAAAATCTCCTCTTTGGAAATATCCCAAAGGTGGAGAAGCCTCTTACACAAATTGCGTACAAGAATACAATTAAAAGAATAGAATAGAGAATGTAGTTCAAGTATGTTGCTTTCAACTAAACTCCTCATCTCCTTTTATAACCACTGTTCGAAGTGCCAACGTGGCATGCTCGATATACCGATTGAGCGGATCGGTCTACCTATTTGGGTGACATGGCAAATCAATTTTTATCCACTTAATGGTTCTTGGTTAACCATTTGCTGATGTGGCAAATAAACTTTATCCATTGCAATGACTTTTTGCTGACATGGTGGACAACCTTTATCCAATGCGACAGTCGTTTGTTAATGTGGAAAACTAACAAAGTCATCCACTCAATGATCCTTGCCTGACCATTTATTGATGTGGCATTCAATAGATCGATCTAGTTTTGTTTACCAGTTTGGTTCGATCTACCGATGTGCTTCAATTGAATGATCCACTAGTTGAAACCTCTTGGCTTAGTCTTCTTCCTAACTTCACGTGATTTGGATGTTGAAGTACTCTTCCATAGCTCCTTGTCCCTCAGATGCATCGAGTCTGTCGGCTCCTTTCCTGTGTCATCGCTCACTGCATCTTTTACCAAGGTTCGTCATCTCTAATGCTTCTCATTGTTTCCGGTTCTCATTGTGCTTCATCGGATCTTGAGCCATTAGGCACTTGTCTATTCTCCTAAGTCCCTACATACTAATACACACAAATTAGTGATAAAAGTAAGACCTAACTTAGACTAGTTTGACAATACATCAAAATAGTCATGGTTCAAACCACTTGGGGTTCTAACAATTTGTCTAAGATAGTTTAATTTTGTATCAGATTCAAACTTAGCTTTGGGTCCATCAAGCAAGTATTTTCAGAATAAACTTCTATGCTATGGTGAGTCACAATGGACATTATTAAAGTAACCACATGTCTTGACAGTTTTTTCAAGCAACTCACCCAAGGGACTTAGTACTAAGTCTTGATCTAACTAGTTCATATTAGACTGAGGTAGCTTCAACTAGATTCACTAAGTCAATTACACCAAGTAGAACATATATGATTTAACCTAGACATTCATTTGACATAGCTTCCTTAGCCTACTATCATCTTAATTTTTTTTGATACTATTGATCAAGATAAAACCAATTTTTTCTGTATTTGTCCTATCTAACCATTCTAAGTTAACACATAGTATTTAATGCATAAAATAAACATGGAATTTAAAACAATCAAATTAAACATAAAAGAAAACATGCTCCCCTTAAATTAATGATACAATTTTTTCCCCTCGATCACAACTTTGATAATTTTTTATCTAAGCAATGAATTTGTTCTTTAGCTATCTTGAATTTGAGTCTGGATTTGTTGTACATAGTCGTTTGAGTTCCAAGTATCATATTCAAATACTTGGAGCCTGAAGTAAACTTTTCCAACATTAACTTAAGTTCTTCAACTTAATCTCCTTTCAAGAAAGAATTCTCTTCCTCAAGTTTTTGGACTTGAGTTGAGGTTCCTTCTTGAACTTGGTTTGTTGAAGGACTTAGGTTGATCTCCCCCTTAAGATATTTTACCTCCTTAAGAAGGGATATAATCCTCCATCGGATTTAGCTAAATTCTTAGTTAAACAAGTAATTATACTGTACAATTTATCAACTAAGAGAGAAGTTACCTCTTTTTCTTGATCATTTGAATGGATACGAATTCGTGGCTTGATTCAAACTCTGACTCTAGCTCAGACTCGGATTCGCATTAGAGTCATGAAGCCTTTTTAGTTTGTTTCCTCTATGTCTGACTCCTCTAAATAAGATTCGTTGTCCTATATTTTATTATTAGATAATTTATTTAAATTAAGATTGCTTTTTGTTACCTTTGAAGCATTGATTCCCTCATGAAGGTTTACCAACTTGTCCCAAAGTTCCTTAGCATTGTTGAAGGCTCTAACTTGATCAAGTTCTTCATTTGTTAGTCCACATTGAAGGATGTATGTGGTCCGAGAATCAGATTGAGCCTTCCTTTTGTTGTTGAAGGTCCAATTTTCCATTTCTAGAGATTCTCCGAATTTGTTGACCAGTAGTATGAAACCTTTCTTGATGTGTTAATCTTCATCTTTAAAAATTGCTCCAATATTTGCCAATTCCAAAATGGAAATTTTCACCGTCGAAGAGTGGTAGGCAAGAGGTACTTAACTCTTGTTGTTGAGCCATTCGATTCTTGCAAAGACAAACTTAAAGAAAATTCCAAGACTTTTTGGCTCTTAGGTAAGCGATGCAATTGAAACAAAATTTTTTTAAAAATAAAGTTTAAAAAAAACTCGAGGGTTGCAAAATTGAATCAGAGCATCTAGGCTCTGATACTAATTATAAGATCGAAATATGCAATTGAGGGGGTGGGGTGAATATCTATCGTAAAATCTATTCTTTTACGAAAACAAACACAGAGACATAGCGGAAAAATAAATCTTGAAAGACAAGGTCGGTTACTTACTTCATAGTTTAATGATTGTTACTTCAAGGCCCACGATCCCTTGGACCATTTTTGAATGGGTAATCACTAATATTCTTCTCTTTGAAAACCTTCAAAGAAGGAGGAAATCATACAAAGAATGAAGAGAGTAGTAACAAGCTACTATCTCTTTAATGTAAATGCAAGAAACTAAATATACCAACAACGTAGGAAGTAGTATGTAGACATAGGTTGTCAAAGGGCCTTTCGGTGTAGCTATAAAAGATCTTGCATGAACTGAGCAGTAGTGAAGAAGGAATTGATTAGAGAATTGATGTGGAGCCTCAAATCTTGAGGCTTCTTTTATAGCCTTCTTTTGGTCCACTGAAAACCCATCAATCGACTAATCCTTCCAGTTGCTTGATCCTCCTATCAGGTGACTAAACCCTAAACTATCCTTGTATTCTCCAATCTAATCAAATCATTTTTGTAAAATTTGCTTGTTCAATCAACTGATCCACCTAATCAGGTGATTGATTTCCAAAATTTCTTTACTACATGATATGATCTTATTCGATCTATGCTTTTCATACTTATTTAGTCAACTGATCCTCCTGATTAATCACCTAAACCTCTATTTCCTTCTTTGTAGGATTTAGATCTAATCTGCGCCTATCTGCTCGGATCGATCGATTAAACCACTCTGTTTAGTCAACTGAGCACTTCAATTTCAGATAACTTTATTTTTCTATAAATAAAGTTAGCATAATATTCATAATAATAATTCTATAATACAGAGTTAGAACAGTTTATGCATGCATGGATTAATTGACAATTAAAATTGCCTAATCTTGACTTAGAAACCTCCATTGGTTTCTTCAATCGGATCAATCCCTATGGTCGTCCCAACTGGGACACGTTCTCATTGCCTTCTAGAATGAAAAGGTCTCTCTAGGACTTACCTTACTTGTCAAATCTCCAGTCTAACTGATCTATTTTGACTTCTTCTTTTGCTCAGTGTCTGATCGACCCACCGGGACTTTTCTTACTTGATGTCCACTCCAGTTAATCCATCAAATGTTCTTCCAAATCAACTTATCTGACCTTGCACCTGGTATTTGATTCTTCAGATCTACTAAGACTTCTCTGTCTAGTGTCTGTTTCTCCTAACCCACTAGGACTTCTAATGTCTAATGCTTGGTCTTTTTGATGACTTTCCATGTTAAGTGACCTGCACAGTTAAGTCACATATTAAACATATAATATCTAACTTTAAACCCTTTATTAGATATTAAAATACAAGTTCGATTATTAGTACTTAGTACTGTCTGCACCAATAATTCTCAACTTACTTAAACTTACACATGCTAATAGTCTTAAGATCGAACTAAGTCAATAAATCACAACTTGCAACAAATAGTCTTTGATTTTATACCAAATCATTAAGTCGCATAAACACAAAAACCCAAGATTATGATGCATTCATAATCTTTCGCTCCCTTGCCTACAATTCTTAAATTACCTAAAACTTAGCTTCCTAAAACTCATCTTGCATCGTGCCTCTAATCCACTAAATGCACTCAACTCTATTAATCTCCTTAACCCTCTCCATGGGTTGAGAAGTATATCCACTGCCCTCGTTGGCATTATAAGAGTATTGTGAGTGCTTTAGGCATAGACAGGTAAGGTCTATGCCTAGAACCTCAATTTTATTAGTGCCCATGTATTTTAATATTATTTTTATTTAATTTTTTAAATAAAATATCTATTTTTAATTTTAAATTATTTAAATTATATATTTTATTTTTTAAAACCTAATAACTCTTTCTTTTCCCGTATTGAACTCTAAAAAATGTGCTCCTTCATTACTATCGGTGATCTTGTATCCTTCTCCTCTTTCATCGATATTTTTATGCCCTTTTCTAATTAATGATTTTGTACTTTTCCCCTCACTCATCAATGATACTCTCAAAGATATATTTCTCCTTTCTGATAGTAATCTCTCTTTTTTTTCTTTTTCTTCTTCCTCCTCGATAATAAGAGGAAGTAATGATTTTTAATCCAACGCAAAGTAGAATATTAATTTTTTAAAACACATGATATCTGATATTAATGATTTAGATTTATTTTTAAAATTAAAATTTTTAAAAGAATAATAAATCAAAAATTAAAAATATCACTTGAGATATTAAATCTTATAAAAAAGATGTAATATATAGATTACTTATAGAATACTACTGACAATACTTATTAGTTTACATAAAGAAATTTTTAAAAATTAAAATTAATAAAATTTTATTTATGCTTTCTATTGATTAAAAAAATTATTATCAAAACTTAAATATAAAAATTTAACTAGTAACTTTTATTGAGTGGAAAAATATTAAACAATGAAGGGAAAAATATTTTAACTTGTTCAACTTATTACTTCAGCACTTAAAAATTATATATTTTATTTTAAACTTATTACTTCATCAAATAAATATTATAAAGTAAAATGTTATTTAAAAATAGAAATGTAATTCATATTTTTTAATATATGAAATCTAAAATAATATTTCACTATGTCAATTTTATAATTGAAGTTGATTATCATATATTAATTTATAATTAATAATCTCAGAAGTGATTAATGGTGAAGTCTATCAATAAAATTATATTATTGCTCGTTGGCATTATAAGAGTACTGAGTGCTAACTCAATTGTTTCAGTCTATTAATCTACAATGAAATATTATGATTATATTTAATGTTAGTGCAATATATGCAATGGAAATTCATGATGGCTATTGATAAAGCGATGAAATTAAAGGCACCAGAACTTATTGGAAAAAAAAATACTTGTAATTAATTAGCTGTAATTAGTAGTTGAGAGGCAAAATTTTAACTCAGCTAAAAGAAACAACTCATTATATATATCTAGAGATAGATTAGTTGAAGGCTTAGCTCCCATTATAAACGGATCAAATGAACAATATATCTTACACAAATATAATTTCCTCAATCTGATCCCTAATTACCTTTCTTGATGTAAAATTAATTATGCTGCATAGTTCTCCTATATGTGAAATTCCTCCATATGAGAAACTTTTATATAAAATTAATTAGACAAAAAAAAATTCAAGCAAAATAAATAATGCTAAGAGTTGTGGAAGATCCAAATGTTGAAGAAATGAAAAGAAGAAGAAGAAGAAGAAAATCATAATCCACTCAACTCTGTCTCTTGAAGTGTACAGGTTGTGCATGTTTACATAGATATATCCCACGGATTATTTTCTACAATATAAATGGATTTAATTCCATTGTACTTATGTAAATATATTCTGTTTTTACTTAATATGTATATACATCTATATATCCTTTTATATAATTATGAAATTAACAGTAATAAAATAAGATCGATAAACTATTTACAGTGGATAATTAGCTTGTATCAGTTAACGGAGAAGGTGGTGCAAGACTTTGCAACTCGAGGAGATCCACTCGATTTTGCAGTGCCTCCGCCACCCTCCCCATTGGCGAATCCGGGAGTCACCCCCATCATCGACGAGATGGCGGCCGCCAATGCCGTTGTGAAGTTCGGATGCGTCGCGATTGCCGCCGTAACTGTATCCATCACCGACGATGACTGCGGCGGCGGCTGTGGCCCGAATTGCATTAGCGACGATGTTGCCGGCAGAAACAGGTTGCACGTAGAGAGCGACGAGGGTTGGTGTTGGAGAGAGTAGTGGGTGGCGGGCGGGTTTGTGAGGTCGAGGGTGACGGTGGGGATGGGAGTCAATGCGGAGAGGGAGGCGAAGGGGTAGTGCATCTGCATCAAGCCAGTGCCGGAGGCAGATGCCATAAGAGAACTGGACGAGTGGTGGGTGTTGCCGGTGGTGGAGCCAGCGAGGAGCATGGAAGAGGCGGCGGAGGTGGTGTTGGCCATTACGGTGGCGGCTGGAGGGAGGGGGTGGTTGTGGATGCCCTCGTAAGTGGTCACCAGAACGCTCTTGTCGTTGGAGCATCTTTGTACCTTGTTTACCAATATGCACAAACACAATTAATTAGCTAGTCCAACATACATCCATTTGCACTATAATGCTCAAAAGGTAAATTCTCCCTCGTTTTTCTAACCATGTTTGTGTGGATTTTGAAGATTAACATGTCTCTTATACAAGGTGTGGCATGATTTATTTTTCTAATATTCATTGTGGATTTTTAAAAGATGTTAAGCATGATTGAATTAATTGAAAACAAGTAAAGCTTCCAACTTAATTTGACTTTGTGCTCATACCAAGAGATTACGATAAAGAGCCTATAAGAACTATATTTTAGGTTTAAAGGTAGATCTGCATGCATATATAAATAGAAAAAATATTAGATTGAGTCCAGATTACATAGAGATTTATTTTTATATTTGTTTTGACTTGAAGCAAGGTAATTTAGTCAAGTTTCTCATTTCCAGATTATGTGTTAAAGAATATCCATGTTTAACTTAGGAGGTCTAGATCATTAGTAGGCACTTGAACAAATGCATTGCTAGATCTTGAGATGTTTCAAACTGGTCTAACAGTCTTAAGGATACTTTAATGGTTATCAATTGGTCAAACATAGGTAAAATAGGACCAAAAGTTTATATTTTACTATTTTAGTGAACTAGCTCATGATTATATGAATAAAAATGACACATTTGGGTTGTATGTTCATAGATATAGGAACTATGTGATTGGATTCATAGTAGGCAACTATTAGAAAGTTTTGGTTCAATCAACCATTTGACAAGTGTTTTTAGTTCGTTAATCTTGCTCATTGTATAAAACCCAACACCTAAAGGTAATTCGACTAGCAGCTATATTCAGTTACTACACATCACTAGGCAACTAAATCATTACTAGATGACTAGCATTTTAATTCTAGTTTGCAGTAATGAATATTATTTTTGTTGGTGCAGTCAATACATGATCAAATTGATTAATATTTATATTTTGATATTTAAGTGATATATTTATTGATTATATCAAGTAGATCAAGGTCAATTAAATACTTGACTTTGAAAGAAAACTAACTAGCAACCATACACTTGGCAATCAAGAAAGCTTTACAGGTGTTGGTAGATTAGAAATCTAAGTGCTCAAGATTGATATAACACTTGGTTGACAAGAAGTTCAAGTGGGTTAAGTAGATTGAACACTTGGTACTAGAGAAATTTAATAGGTGTTGGTAGTGGAAGTCCAAATAGATCAAAGTAAATTGGATGTTTAGTAGATGATGGAAAGCTTAATAGGTGTTAACACAGGAAGTCTAGGTAGGTCAGGGAGGAATAGATATTTGACAAATGATAGAAAATCCTTGCAAGTCAACAAGGACTAGATGTTATGTAGGTAATAGAAGTCCAAGGAGGTTAAAGAGGATTGAAGGTTTGATAATTATAAAATCCCAGTAGGTCAAGATTGACTATATGCCAAACAAGATTGAAGTCCCAAAAGAGTGGACTCAAGGTAAGTGAAGTCCTGGAGACAAGGAGTCTTTAAGTAAAGGATAGGTCTCTAGGTAGTAGAAGTCTTGTTGGGTCAAGATTGACCTAAGGCTATGCAAGGAGAAGTCCTATTTGGCCGAGGTTGACTTTTACTAGACAATAGTTGAAGTCTAGAGACGAGGAGTCTCTTAGTAAGTGAAGTCTTAGTGGGCTAAGGTTGATAAGCACTAGGCATACGATGAAGTCCCGGAGACATAATGTCTCTTGGCATGAAATGAATTCGACCTTAGTGTGTTAGACAACTAAAGAAGTAGTATCAATTGATTAATGAATCTAAAGCCATGAAGTTGTAGTTTGGATGGATTAAGAATTCAAATAGTCAATTGATCAACATTTAACTTAGGTAGAAAATAGAGCAAATAGAATATTTGTTTGGTTATGTCTGAAGGTCAGTCGACTGGTGAAGGGCAATCAATTGAGCTAGTTGATTAAATCTTCCTAGTATCAAGTCATGGGAGAAAAGTTGTAGGTAAACAAGTTGAATTCTAATGTATCATAGTGGAGTGGTTGGCTAGATGTTTTTGATTAGTTAACTGTGCATCATCTTCTATTGTGCAGAGGCTTATAAAGGTTGATTCTGTGGAGGTTTTATAAAAGAATTCTTAGCTGGTTCTAGGGTCAATGTTGTTGCATTCCAGAGTCTTCGCTGAGCTAAGAAAAGAAAGCAAACAACAAGCAAGCAAATAAAAGAAAACCGTCATTTGTATAATTGTTATTACTTGTATTCATTTGTTTTTTTTCTTTTATATTGTTTGTTGTGGAACAAAATGGTTGTAAGAGGTTCTTCATCTCCAGAATACATCGAAGAAGGAGAAAGATAGTGGTGTTGTGAGGAGCTATCAACCTTATGCATCATATGCTATGGAGAAGAAATGGGTGAACCACATAAATCTTCATGTGGTTTACATTTTCTTTCTTTGTTCTTGTATTTGAGTTTATTTTTGTCTTTTCCACTATATACTAACTCATTGTAGATGAAAACAAAAGAGAAATAATGAGCATCTATTCACCTCCTCTAGTTGCTATCAACAATCTAACAAGTGGTATTAGAGTGAGGATGCTCTTTAAGGACTAATCACCAAGGGAGCAAAAGGTTAGATATGGGAAGAATCTACCAAAATATAGATGGAGCCCAAAGATAGGTTTGATTTCAACCCATGTTTTCCACCATTTCTCAAAGTAGGCAACTTTACATATTGAAGTTCACTGATGGAACTTTTCATCATGACAGACATCAATAATTGATTCATCGTGATGGATGTCTATGAAGCTCCAAGGTACCCAAAGGGAATGATCCTTAAGAAAAATAAGTGAATTTGAGGAACATATTAAAAAATCATAGGCAAATAAGAAGGTAATAGATATCTTGATTAATATTTTACCTAACTATTGTTGGTGCTAGAAGCACTGCAGTAAACCTAGTTTTTGATGTATGCCTAAGTGTAAAGTTAGATTATTATGAACTGATAATTTTATATCAAGTAAGT
Source organism: Curcuma longa (assembly GCF_044706935.1). Lineage (NCBI taxonomy): Eukaryota > Viridiplantae > Streptophyta > Magnoliopsida > Zingiberales > Zingiberaceae > Curcuma > Curcuma longa. Next base: position 14,201,040 of record NC_133868.1, read on the forward strand.
AAGTTACTTGACAGATGAAAGTCCTACATGGGAATCAGGCAAATGACCAAGTCTAAGGGAAAGCTAGGCATGTGCGAAGTCCTGGTTGGGAACTAGGTAGTTGAAAGTCTGGGTTGGGAACCAAATAGAAAAAATCATAGTTGGGAACTAGACAGAGCAAGTCCAAGTGGATAGATGGAGCCCAAAGATGGGTTTGATTTCAACCCATGATTTCCACCATTTCTCAAAGTAGGCAACTTTACATATTGGAGTTCACTGATGGAACTTTTCATCATGATAGACATCGACAATTGATTCATCGTGATGGATGCCTATGAAGCTCCAAGGTACCCAAAGGGAATGATCCTTAAGAAAAAGAAATGAATTTGAGGAACAAATTAAAAAATCATAGGCAAATAAAAAGGTAATGGATATCTTGATTAATATTTTACCTAACTATTATTGGTGCTGGGAGCACCATAGTGAAATCAGTATTTTGATATATGACTAAGTGTAAAGTTAGGTTATTATGAACTGATGATTTATGTCAAGTAAGTAGGTTACTTATATAGATGGAAGTCTTGGTTGTGAATCAAGCAAATGATCAAGTTCAAGGGATGCTAGGCAAGTGCGAAGTCTTGGTTGGGAACTAGGCAGTTGAAAGTCTTGATTGGGAACCAAGCAAAAAAAGTCCTAGTTGGGAACTAGACAGAGCAAGTCCAAGTAGAGACAGCTAGGAGCTATGGCTTGACAGACAAGTCCAAGTGGAGGCAGCTGAGAGCTGTAACCTAGCAAATCACACTAGATGTGTCAGCTGGGAGTTGAACATCTAACTAAGGTATGCATGAACAAAGCTAAAATCTATATCATATTGATTATGTGTATCAATTGCAGGAAAGCAAAGTTTGACCGTTCTAAGATGAATTGCGTATTCTTTTCTTGTTGTATTATTTTATCTATATTGTTTAGAATTATTCATGCATCCTTTACGATTCTTAAAATTTGTAATGATATTCACCCTCTCTCTAGCATTGAGTTCATCGTGTTTGATCTTATAAATTGTTATCAAAGCAGGTTGATCTAATTGTACACTAGAAAAATTCGATTGGGTAGAATCTATTGGCTGGAAAGCTAACTCACTCCATTCTAACCAGTTAGACCAAGGGATTATACTAAAGCTAATCTAATTTAAAATTCTTACTTTAACTTTATCTTAGAAAGTGATCGTTGCTCTGATATCCTGTGCCTTGCCACCACTTGGAAGCTAAGTTAGAAATTTTTATTTAACTAGCCTCAAAGCAAAACTTGAATCTAACTTAGGATGAATTTTATATTTTGAGTCGGAACCAATTCAACATAAAGATTCAACTCTAACTCAGCCAATTTTTTAACTCTAAATGGCTTTACAAGAAGGTTTCAACACAACCCGTCCTCCACTCTTCAATGATAATAATTTTTCCTATTGGAAAGGAAGGATGGAAAACTATCTCATGAATGAGATAGAAAATTGCATGATCATCAAGGTAGAGTTTGAACTACCTAGACATCCAAATGGTGAGCTAGTCGAATTTAGTCACTGGACAAGTGACATCAAAAAGAAAGTTCAACCAAATGCTCGAGCCACAACTACACTCCAATTTGTCTAACTCAGGAACAACTGAGTAAAGTCAGACCTTTTAATAGTGTTAAAGAGTTGTGGGAGAAGCTCATTGAGCTTCATGAGGCTCGGACAACTCACAAACCGCTAAGAAGAACTTATTATTAAGTCAACTTTAAAATATGCAAATGAAGGATGGTGAGTTTGTTAGTCAACTACACAGTCGATTCAAGAAAATCTTGAATGGCACTCGCTCAGCAAACAAGTCAATAATCACGACTTGATTCGTTAGCCCTAAAAGTCTTCCCAAGGATAACTCTGTGAGCATCTATGGTAGATGCTTACAAAGTATTTGAAGACCTATCTCTAATCAAATTAGTTGATATTTTCTATGACTTTTTGAACTCCATGAACAAACTAACTTAGACCAAAAAGAAAAAGGTATAATATTAATTGCTAAAAAACTCAAACTTAAGTGTAAACCCAAACCTAAGGAAGAAATAGAAATCAAATCTAAATTCGAGTCTGGATAATCGACTAATGAAGATGACCTACCTTCAGAAGTCACAAATCTTATCAAACGGATGTTCCAAAGAAAGAGATTTTTTTAAAAAATTTATGAAAATGAAAATCTCAAGAAAGGACCTAGCCAATGTTCGATGTTTTGAATGCAACAAGAAGGGACACTTCAAAATAGATTGCCCACTTCTAAAAGATATTGAAAAGGACAATCACAAAAAGAAAAAGAAAAAGACACTCAAGACAACTTGGGATAAGTCCTCTTCAAAATCTGAGTCAAACTCAGATCAAGTTAACCTACTAGCTTTAGCAGCCATTCAAGAGGGATACAAGTCAAAATCAGATTCTAGTTTTGAAATAGTCTCAGAGTCTAATAGTGACTTAGATGAGTTGACCATTGAGGAATCAAACCTGATTATTAAAACACTTTACCTCACTATATCATACCTAACTAGAACCTTAGCTAAGTACAAGTCACAAGTCAAATACCTAAGGAAAAGACTACCTCTAACTCATCAACTGAAGTTAATCAAGTTTGAACCTTGACTCGAGTCTCAAAGCTTGAGAAAGAGAATTCTAACTTGAAGAACTAAGTTAGTAAGCTTTAATCAATAGTAAGTAAGTTTACATCGGGATCTAAATATTCGAATATGATGCTTGAAATCAGATGAGCTACTTACAACAAGACTAGACTTGGATATAAATCAAATCAAAACCATGTCTCTAACTTATCCTTAGTCAATCGAAATGCTAAAAGTAAGATGGTCTGGGTTTCAAAGTCATACCTAGTCAACCAAGTAGGAAATCAAAATTTTTGGGTACTAAAACAACATATTCACATAATTAACACTAATATTGCAACCTTAATCTAAATAGTAAACTAAAGTGTGTTAGACCTCCTAAATAGAGGAACTAACTTTTAGATATTAGACTACAAACGATTTCAAAATTTTTTAATATATTTGAAAAATATTTATTGTATACTTAGTCTAGGTATCAACTTTAGATTGTATTCACCTATAGATCTATGTAGCCTGCATCTCACAAAAACACTTTAGACATAATTTATTTATGTATTGAGAAACATAGAAAAGTATGAGATGTATAAGATTAGAGCCTGAACTCTAAATGTTTATGTCAGTGCATCAATATGAATCTGAGCTAAAAATATAAATATTGATCAAATTAAGTAATCCTCAAGTTGACAACAAATATTTCATAAATATAAAGCTAAAAACTTTATTTAACTTGACCAACAAGTTAAGAGCTTCTATTCTAATTGATAAATAGTTCAAGATAAAGTTGGGCACATTAAAAAACATATAAAGTATAATTTTTTAAAAAATAGTATATTGATCTCTTGATCACTTGGATTCAATCCAGGCACTCAGAAATAATCAAACGAATCTAACTAGGTTGCCTAGGAGTAACACAATCGTCTGGATCTACACCGATTGAAATAAATGATATTTACTATTGCAGTAAAACTAAGACACCCGAGCGATTGGGTTACCTATTGTCACCTGCATAACCTCTAATCAGGCACCTCAAATTAAACCCTCCCAGTCGACTGCACTATTTGCTATCGCCTAAAGCAACTTTATATAGGTGATCACGAGCTAGCTGAAACCTACACTCACAAATCTTCTTTCTCTCCCTCAAAACTCATTTCTCATCTGATTTGAGTCCTATTTTATCCTAGATTTTTAGTTTCAAAGCATATTTTGCCACATCATACCTAGGTAATGAATCCAAAACTTAACATTTTCAAGTTATTTCATTCTTGAAACTTAAAATTATTTTTTAGAAATATTTTATTGTGTTAAACAAAAATATAGAGTGACTGAGGATAGTACCTCACAGTTTTTTGCTTCCAGGGATACCAAATTTTCATTTGAGGATTATAGGATTAGGTTCTCTCAGTTTACCTATGTGTCCATGCCATCTAGATATTTGAGTAGGAAAATTTTACTGACCATTGCCATAGAGATCATAGCATATTATGGTCTCTCCACTCTTGTTTACTATAACCATATAATAAACATTGATATTTTACCTACTCATCTGGAGTTGGAGGTGTGGATTTCCAATTCACACCTACTTTGGTTAGGGAAAAGCTAGAGTCGAGTCCCTCGAACTCAACATTTTACTACTTTTCCTTCACTTCTTTACCTTTTGCTGATCCTCACTCTGCTTTCACACTAGATCACATCTATGCTCACTTCTTTAGTGGTGAATGGGTCCCTACCATCATCAACTTCAGTGTTGTCTAGATTAGAGTCATAGACTACACTCTGATAAGGTCTTTGTGTCCTATGTTTTATCGATTAACACTAGAGACCTAGCCATCATGCATTCATTTCATTATTTTCTTCTTTACGCTCTTAGACATAGGTTTGACTTAAATCTTAGTCTATAGATTTTAGGTCTATTCTTTATCACTCATCTATCACTAACATATCCACATGCCCTATTGTCATATCTTGACTTTCATCTTCTCAACTCTAGGGATTGACGTTACTGAGTGTAACATCTATCCTGTATTTGAGTTTGATATCGTAGGGGTTAGGTAGTTTATCTTGGTCAAGTTGAAAGTTATGGATGATATCTTAGTTTAGAAGTAAGGGGGCCACCAACACCAGAGCCGCCACTTTAGACACCAAATATTAATGAGATTATGATTTAGTTCACTAGAGATGAGGTACCAACACCTCCAGCAACTCCAGCGTCTTCACCTACCTTAACTTGAGAGAATCGAGTGAGCATACTTGAGGATATTGTCACATGGGGATTTCAGCATGTGGATGCCTAGCTACAGGAGTTGATGGATATGTTTTGAGCTCAACACATGAGTCATCCTCCTCCTTCCCACTAGATCGACTCATTCTTGGATAGATTTCTTATTTTAGACTTGTACTATTTAACTTATAATTATGTTTGACTTATACTTACCTTGCTTGATATTTTGACTATTTTGACTTGATATTGATTTATGCATGGTTGATTATCATATCTAACTTTCTTTAGTCTATTATACATGCTCTCCATATCATTTTTATTTTTGATGTATGAAAAATGGGGAGAGAAGGGAAAGTTAAAAGCTCTTTCTCCTTCTAGAAGTAAAAGTTAAAAGTTATTTTCTCCTTCTAAGAAGTTAATTGGAAGATATGATTAAGGGGGAGATTTTAAATTTTAACTTTTTATTCATGTATGAGTGGATTTAGTATTATCTTTTATCATACACTGAATATCATGCTTGCTATATAAAAATATTGTTTAATTAACTTTAACTTAGTTTTCATGTGAATAAAAAGGATGAGATTATTGGTATTGGGAGCATCGCAGTGAATTCAGTGTTTTGATATATAACTAAGTGTAAAATTAGATTATTATGAACTAATAATTTTATATTAAGTAAAGTTACTTGACAGATGGAAGTCTTGGTTGAGAATCAAGTAAATGGCCAAGTTCTAGGGAAGCTAGGCAAGTGCAAAGTTCTTGTTGGGAACTAGGTAGTTGGAAGTCTTGGTTTGGAATCAAGACAAAAAAGGTCCTAGTTAGGAACTAGGTAGAGCAAGTCCAAATGGAGGCAATTAGTAACTGTGGCTTGACAGACAATTTCAAGTGGAGGTAGCTAGGAGCTATGGCTTAGCAAATCACACTATATGAGTTAGTTGGGAGCTGGACATCTAGCCAAGGTACACATTAATAAAGTTAAAATCTATATCATATTGATTATACATATCAAGTGTGGGGAAGCAAATTTCGACGGTTCTAGGCAACTGGGAGGGAGCAAGGGCAACTGACTGGAGATAACCTTTGACTATTAGAGTCAAGGTCTTGTAGATGATTAGAACAAGGGACAGGTGACCACAGCATCCAGGCAATCATAGATGCTTCTAGGTTATTGGTATAAATGAAATTTTATGATACGAGAAAGTCAGGTCAAAGAAGGAAGTTGACCTAGCTCTAGACGACCAAGGGGAGTCGTCGACTAGGATCGCAGACTACATTTATTATTGGATAAGTGTTGCAACCATGTCAGCAGACTTTCAAGCGATCAGGGATGTTCCAATCGACTAAGAGGTGTCATGTCAGCATCCAAAGAAGGTCTGTATAAGGATCCATGAGAAAGTCAAGTTAAAGAAGGAAGTTGACCTAGTTCTAGACAACCGAGGGGAGTCTAGTTGACTGGGATCACATACTATATTTATTACTAAAAATTTATTGTAGCCATGTCAACAGACTTCCAAGCGATCGAGGATGTTCCGATCGATCAAGGGGTGTCATGTCAGCATCCAAAGAAGGCCTATAAAAGAAGTCATAAGGGAGAGCTTTTCAACAATCTCATTCTCAATTATTCTAAACATGCTCATGCTCACATTCAGTACTCTTTGGATGTTACTTCGGCCATGTACTATAACATCACGCTTCACTTTTTAAATATGGTAACTTGAGCATAACATTATCATTACATTATTATGTTTTTGTATGTTTTATTTTTAGATTCTTTTTAAGATTTCTCTACTTCTAGAATCTTTCTAAAAAGGAGATAATCTTAATAAAAATTAATTTATTTATGTTATGAGTCCTTACAATTTGTGCTATAGAAATCCTACAAGCTTAACCCAGTTAGTCATATGCCTGCTTTAATTGTTTATTCTTTTTCCGCTATATTACTCTGTCCATATTGTTTAGAGTTATTTATCCTTTAAAGCTCGTAAAATTTATAATATTATTCACCCCCGCCCTCTAGCGTCAAGTTCGATCCTATAGCTATATTTTATATAAGATATGTAAATATAATGATGATCATGATTTGTGAGAGAAGTTGATAAAAATTCAAGAGAATCCATCACTGACACAAAAGGAAGAAGAGCCCAAGGAGGAAGGATCCTTGGTCCAAGAAATGGTTAGCTCAAAGGTATAGAATCACTTAACATATGAGGTGGAGATCGAGAAAGTATTGACTTCTTCATTTGAGATGGAAGTTTAAAAAGTTTCCACCTCAAGGATTGAGAAGGAGGAGTGACACTGAAACAAAGAGAAGTCTCAACGTTTAGAGTCAACTAAGAAGAGCCATCCACCTCATCATCCTCTAATCATGATGAGGAAGAATGCACCACCTCTATAGGCATTGAGGATCCCACACAAGAAGGTATACCAATTTCAATTTATAAAAATAAATATCATATTGTATGTTTTGAATATAGGGAAAGAGGACACTATATAGCAAGAGTACCTAAAATTGGTAAAGAAGTTTGAGTGACACCTAAGGCTAGAGAGAAGCCAAAGGAGGTCAAGCCCATAATATGGAAGGTCGAGTATATTTTATGCTTCTTGTGCAACCAAAGGTGATGTGGAACAGTATAGCTCAACGATCACGGGTGGATAAGGTTTGAGAGGTCATAACTCTTGACACGAGTTCCATAATATATTCAATCAAATCTCATTTAGAAATATGCATTTGTTACTGGCTAAAACTTGTAACGACCTAGTTTTAGGTCAAAAAATATCATTTAAAACTTTTTCGGAGGCTCATACTTTATAATTGAGGTTATTTTTGTCTTTTATAGAGTTAGGATTTTGAGAATATTTAAAATATTTGTTTAATTGGTTTTGGAGAGTTTTTCATCATCAATAATATTTTTAGGGTTTTTCTTTTCCCAAAATTATGAATTTTTGGATGCATAGTTCTTGGTATTCTACTGAATCAATAGGTCTTTAGACAATTATTTTCAATATTCATGTTTGAAACAATGGAATCCATAGTTTTCGCTACGTCAAAAGGAGGCACTATCAAATACAATGTCTAAAGAGAAGGAAATCTAAGAAGGACATGGGAAGGAGCTCAAATCAAAGTGGAGCTTTAAGGTAAATCCTAAGGTGTTGTCTTTTGCAATGTTGCAATTTATAATGATCATTTATTTAAAAGATGAGAAGCATGCTAGAATTAAGTGTTATAATCTTAGTGTTTATTATAGAAGAAATGGAAAATTAGATAATCTTAATGATAATTCTAGAAAATCTCATGATTAATATGGAAAATCTAGGATTAAGCCTTTAGAGAAAGCAGAAAAGAATCTAGGTAAACAACCTAAGAAGTGTATGTTGGGACCGTTGTGTTTACTAGAGGGGGGGTGAATAGCGACTTTTCGATCTTTCCTACAATATGTTAGCGAAAGCACAAGACAAGAACAAAAATCGATCTCTTCCTCTTACAAATGTATAGAGAAGTTTGGAGGAAGAGTTTGAGAGCTTGACAGAGATTGAAGATCTTACAAAGATGAAAAAGTGAAAAACACTTGCGTCTCCAAGCTTGAATCCATCTTTTTATATTTTCGCGATATCAGTCGACTGTCTCAGAACCAGTCGACTGGTGGGCTCCAACAGCTACTGTAATTTGTATTATTTCTTCAGCTATCAGTCCCAATATTCAAATACCAATCGACTAAGACTCACCCAGTCGACAAATCAGTCGACTGGTCTTTGCTTTTTCACTCGACTTATCTTTTTGTATGTTTTGGACCAGGATACTAGTTAACTGGTATCATCCCAGTCGACTGATGAAGCTAAAACTCATCTTTCAGCTTCCGTTTTCATCCCTTAGCCTAGACTTACGCCTTCAAACATCTTCCACTAGTCTCGTGCCCTTTTTGGATGCTTTCGAGCCCACGACTCCTCATCCTTACACTTGCTTGAGATGTTTCCATCGACTTCGTCATGCTAAGTCTTCCTTTTGCCAAGAGACCTAACCTCCGGGACTTCATCATTTGCCAAGAGGCCACACCTCCAGAACTTCACCATTTGCCAAGAGGCCGCACCTGTGAGACTTCACCGTTTGCCAAGACTTCAAACCTGGACTTTCCTGTTTACTCAATTCACACATGTTTGATCATCAACATTGCCTAACTTAAACTCTTTTAGCCAAACATTAAAATCAAATGATACTTGGGACAAGATTGCACCAACAGTGTAGACATATATCCAAGGGAAAAATATTCAAGGGGAACATGAAAATTCTAGGTTTAGAAGACCAAATTGAAAAATCAAGTTTTAGGGCAAAACTTTAAAAGTTGGAAAAGACGGTAAAAGAGATGACAAGTGGGTCTAAAAGTTTTAAAAACAAAAATCCAAGTCTAGAAAGGAAAGAATCATCCAAGTGTAAGAAGGGTTTGAGATACAAACATATGTACAAGGAAAGTGTGTCATCCTATCATAGGGTTCCATTTAACTATGAAATTAACCCTAGGATTAAAAATGGAATTGAGGTGTCAAGGGAGGTCAATCCAAGAGTTCACCTTGATGAAACCACCATGGTTGAGGCTTATAGGAAGTCTAAGAGGTCCTTTAGGAAGGTATCAAGGGAAATTATCCCTAGTGAATACCTTATAAGAGTATGATTCCATCACATTAAATTGGGTATAGGATGTGTTAACATCCTTTGGGAGGATAGTCAACTCCACCATGGCGAAGTTGACACTATGAGATATTTAGCGTTTGAGAGATACCTTAAAAAAGAATATCTTAACCTATTTTAGAAGTTTTTAGAGTGTGCCAATATGTTTGGAAAATACAACTTAAGAAAAATGATATACTGGGATAGACATATTTATGCATTAGAATGGATTATAGGCTACAAGATTTAAGGCATATATCTAAAATACATTAAGACAATATCAAATTTTTAGAGTTTGATAGGTTGTGCTGAATTTGGGATGTTGGCACATTTGAGGGAGTCAACCAACGCATGTGTCAAATTTATATTTAACAGATTACTAAAATAATATGTAGATAAGATTGATTATTTTATCTTACAGTTGCTTCTATGTTTTTATCTTACCTTGATACTTTGCATATGCCATGTTTTGCATGTTTGTGACTTGCCTGCTACTAATCCATGCAATGTTATCTATAGGTTTCCATGCTTTTATTATATGTCATGGAGCATTTGATATATGTATGTCTTATTACATGACTTGTACAATTTTTGGTTGTTGTTATCCTTAGTTACAAGTTTCATGTATGCATATGTTACATGCAATTAATAATGAATGACATATTTTGACATCCAAGGTCAGATGTCAATTAAGGATGTCCAGGTAGAATTGCATGATCACCAAGAGTCTTAGGAAGAACCTTGATTACATCTCATAAGAACAATTAGGTTAACTTGTTTGTGTATTAAGACACATAAATATAAGTGATATATTATGATGATGAACTAACTTTAGGATGTTTGATGTGGTGCATTTGGATGGCCTAAGTATCATCAATGAACATAAACTAGGTGTTGACAAAACATAGGGCAAGCTCATGTACAAGTGATCATTCTTGAGGAGATCTAAAGAGTTGTAAAGGTTTCTCCGCCTTCGAGGTTGCCTACTAGGTAATAGAAATCATAGTGCATCGGGTGTGTGCGTGCGTGTGGATCAAAGGATTAGTCACCTCTGCGGAGGTGGAGACTTTGAAAATAAACCGGGTTAGCGTTGATTCTCTTTCTTTCTCTTTTATATTTTTGCTTCCGCTAATCTCTGTGCAGAGAAAGAACAAGAAAAGTCGAGAAACTGCTAAGTTTTTCACCCCAATCCACTAGCGAACCAACCTGATCTTTAATAATCTATTAGTTTGCAAAAGTCAACTAGAAAAATCTATTCAGCCGACTGGTATAGCACTAGAAGTATTGTTTAAGTTTCATATTAAGTTGAAACTTTGTAGTTTCAACCATCACCTTTATCCCATTAGTATTTAGATATTTCTAATTAACCCTCTAAAATGCTTCAATAAATATTCAAAAGGGAGTTTGCTAGTACAAACTAAGAGTAGTGTTAAGAATGGGAGATCATTGATTGAAGGGAGGTTTAAGTTCACGGTTAAACTTCCGACCTCATGAGACCATGTTTGGATTTCCTAAAGTTTTAAGAATTTCAAACATTATTGGTGTAATAACTAACGTCGGGTGGGATAGCAATTATTTTATGAGTAGTATTAATTTTGTTGGTTCGACTGTAAATATTAAAAATAATCTTCTAAAATTTATTAATTTGAAAGAATACTAGAAAATTAAAAAAAAGGAAAATAAATGACACGATCAAAAATATTATTCATCCAAAAAAATCCCTTAACATTAACTAAACAAACCTTTAAATAGACTCAAAACCCTAATGTGCAAAGAAAAGAAACAAAATCTTAATAGAAAAGAAAATAAATCCTAACAGAAAGAAAAAAATCTTAACGGACTCAAAATCTTAAAAAACCTAGACAGAACTCAAAATTCTAAAAATACAAAAGACATATATAGCTCTAAAAAAAAGATAAAATCTTCAAATCCTCCTGCATCAATAACTAAAAGGAACTCTTTGTTTGAAAGGAGAAGTATGCTTTCAAGAGAGGTCCACCTTAAAGGTTCTTGAATAACTCAAGGTTGGAAGATGCTTCCTTAAGGGGGAGAGGGACTTTCTAGATTAAGGATACTTGAGAAGAAGGGAGAGCTACTTGCCTTGGTTGGATGAAAGGCAAAATGTTTTTCTTAAAAGGTGAGGTATCCACCTTAGGAACAACTCAAGGTTGGTTTTAGACGTATATCTTCTAAGGGGTGGTATCCACCTTGGGAAGTGATAAGCTCATGATTTAGCATTGGACAAATTATCAAAAGGGAGAAATGAAAGGTTTGAGAACTTTCATCCAGACTTTGGCATAAAAATTGGATTCTAGATTAAGAAAGTTATTGGAAAGTCTTTTTGATGTATGGTAAAGGAGAAGAGTTGCCTGTATTTAAGTTAGGAAACCTTCAGTTAGATTTAGCATAGGAGATGAAGTTTGGATTGATGGATGAACCTAATTCAAACATATTATCAAACATAAAAAAGATAGATTATTGGTGTAATTTGTCTATAGTCAAATTGACCAACATTTGAATTTATTAATTATGTAAAGTAAGTCAATGTTGACCAGATAGTTGACTATGAAAGAAGACCAAGTGGATCAAGGTTGACTAAACACTTGGTTATCTGAAAGTTCAATAGGTGTTGGCAAATGAAAAATCTAAGTATCAGTCAAAGTTGACCAGATATTAAGTTGATGAAAAGTCTGAGTGGGTTAAGTAGACTAGAGACTTGGAAATAGAGAAGTTCAATGAGTGGTGGCAATAAAAGCCAAGATAGTTCAACATAAATTGGATGTCAAGATAGATTAGACATTTAACATGTAATAAAGCCTAGATAGGTCATGGAGAATTGAATATCTGACATATGAATGAAGTCTAAGTAGGTCATTGAGGATAGAATACAACAGTGAAAGTCTTAACAGGTCCATAGTGACTAGAAGTTCAATAGTTGAAGTTCCAAAAGATGAGGAGTTCTAATAGTTTGAGGTTAATCAGATACTAGGCATGGATGAAGTCTTAGAATCTCAAAGTCAACTTGTTCTAGGAAAACAAATAATCCCAAATTAAGGACTATTGACATAACATGGATTTAGTCTAGGTGTGGTTGGAATTGGCCTGTTAGTTGATTGATAAAAGAGTATCAATCGATTGATAAACTCAAAATCACAAAATTATGATTTTAGTAGATTTGAGATTTGAATAGTCATCTAATATTATCTAGCATTCTTGACTGATGAAGTAGTTGATTGGGCTAGTCTATTGATGATCAAAAGACAATGAATATAGAAGGTTTCTAAGTTGACTAAAGAAATCAACTAGTGAAGGACAAACAACTAGGGAAGTTGATTGATAACTTACTGGAATGAACCATTGGGAAAAAGCTACAGGAAAATGGTTGAATTCTAATATGGTAAAATGGAGTAATCAACTGGAGATGTTTCATCAGTTGACTGATCAACATTGTCTAGACTCATGCAGGAACTTAAAAAGGCTAATTATAGGGAGACTTTTATAATAGGGATCTTGGTTGCTTCTAGGGTGAATGCTACTACATTCTAGAGCCTACCTTGACCTTAGAAAAGCAATTAACAAGCAAGCAAACAAAATAACTTCATTCTTATAATTGTTCATTTATTATGTTTCATTTATATTTTGGTACTTAGTAATAACAGGTATTGTAAGAGGTTTCTTTACCTTCACAAGGTATCCAAGAAAGAGAAAGCTAGTGGTGATTTCAAGTAGTGATCCACTTTATGAATCATAGGCCATGGAGTTGGAAATAAAGGTTCCAAACCAAGTAAAATGGTATGTTCTTGTGTTTAGTTTTGTATTTGTTTAATTTTATATTTTCTATTGCATAATTAATAATTGTAGATGAGAACAATGAATGAATTCCGCGATCATCTAATAGTCCCCCTCTAGACGCAACCAACAGTCCAACAAGTTCAATGTTATCTTTACCTACCACCTTAAGTTCTCCACTATTTTCGAAAGATACCATGTCTTTATCCTTGTGTTTGATGGTGGTGAATTTTCTAGCATGCCCTGACATATGTCTTGAGCACTCACTATCAACCATCCATGCATCACCAATTGTTCCTATTTTCTTGGTACCTAATCAAACATGAAATAGTAAATTCTTTGGTACCCATACATTGTGTCCTAATGAGTCAACTAAAAACTCCTTAGTTACTATCTAGATCTAGTAAACCCTCTAGTAATGGATTTTGGCATAAAGGAGGGGTTCCTATCAATAAGAGAAATATATGCAACCTCTTTTTGTTTGGGTAACTAATACCCATTTACTATATACAACTCTTTGATCCCTGAATGTCATATATAAATACTTGGAGTCTAAAGTAAATTGCTCCAAACACTTCTTCAACTCCTCTACTTGTATTTTCATTGATGCATTTTCTTCCTCAAGTTTTGCAACTTCTGAAGAGCTTTGCTCTTGATCCTTACAAGTAGTTGATGATGAAGTGTAATCCTTAAGTGTCTTAAGCACCTTTTGGAGTGAATTACCTTATCTTTAGACTTAGCTAATGAATTATTAAGGCATTCAAATAATCATATAAGTTTTCTATTCTAGGAGATGCTATATTATTGCCACTAGATGATGTTTCCTCTTACTTGATTGTCCTTCTCTTCTCCTTCATTTGACTCCTCTATAACATATAGCCATGTCATTTGGTAAAGTTCCTCCTCATACAATGAGTTTGATGAGGATGCTTCTGTTGGTGCAAGGAGCGCCAATCTTTCCTCAGAGTTTCGATATTTGATAATACACCTAGGTCTGATCAGTTTGACCAAGGGTTGATCCAAACAGGATCTGATGTTTGGATGTGAGTGAAGTCTAGTCAGGCCAATTTTACCAGAAGACTAGCGAGAAGTCCTAATCAGTTGGACTATGTAAGAAATCATAATCGGTTAGATCGGACAAGGAAAAGTCCTAGTTAAGGCTAAGCAAGGAAAGTACTAGTTGCGGTTAAGCAAAGAAAGTACTAATCTAGAGGATTGGACAAGGAAAACTTTATTTAGAGGACTGAGCAAGAAAGACTTGGTTGGAGGCTACGTAGGAAGTCCTAGTAAGTGAAACTGAGCAACGAAGTCCTAACTGAAGGTTAGGCAAGGGAAAGTCCAAGTAGGTTAAGGGTGATCGGATGTTTGGTAGGTGGGAAGTCTACCTATGGAAGTGACTAATCCTAATTGGAGGTTAGGCTAGAGAAAATCCAAACAGGTCAAGGCTGACCAGATGTTTGACAAGTGATAAGTATACCTATGGAAGTGACTAGTTCTAATGAAAAGTTAAACATGGGTAAGCCAGTAGGTTAGACCTACAGGGTAAAACTTAGATGAGTCTAGTAGGTCAGACGGACTACAGGTAGGCTTAGGTTGTTTATTTACTTGTATGCTAATCTTACAAGGACTAAGAGCTGAAAGCAAGATGGAAGAAGCATAAGAGGAGCAAACAGAAGCAGCTAAACCAAGCCGAGGTCAACTCACGTTAAACTTAAATTAACTAAATTTGGATGCCCGGATGTTACTCCAAGCGCCCGACGGTCCAGCGCCCCTAGATGGTCCAAGCGTTCGAATCAAGAAGAATCAACTCTGATAAAGATCGAAGAGATCAGATCGGATCGGATCTGATCTAGGCACCCAGATAAGAATTCAGGTGCCTGGAAGAGTCTATATAAGGGTCTCAACGTGTACCACAAGGAGTAACTCTTTGATTCTCCAAATCTTTCATCTTGCAGTATTGCTGAATGTGAACGTCTTCTGACTTGTGCTATTGAGGAAGTTTTAAGAAGGGTGCATTGTGCTCAAGAACTTCTGAATTAGCTAAACGAGTAGTTTTATTTTAAGTCTTACTTTTTGTACTTTTAGCAAAGGACTTTCAGATCGGATACACGAGTGGTTTTATTTTAAGTCTTACTTTCTGTACTTTTTCTTATTATATTTTGGACTGTAAGACATATTTCTCCACTTTCGAACAAAGGTCTAAAAAGGAGACCATTAGTGGACGGGTGTCTTCCCATATATAGATAGGTCTTAGCGTACTAACCCTGGAGGTTAGGAACCAAGTAAATCCCTAAGTCCCCTAAACTTGTTATTACTAATTCCGCTGTTAATTTTTGTAAAGTTGAATGAACGAAAGAACATGCTATTCACCCCCCTTTAGCGCGTCCATCGATCCTACAGTTTCATCCCATTTGGCTTTGTAGGCTTTCTTCTTCTTCTTTTTGGATTTGCCCTCTTTCTTTATGAGCTTTGGTTATACTATCTTTTCGAGTCATTTTCTATTTCATAAAACAAATGCACTAGATTTGGATTTATGTATACCTTTCAATTTTGGTTTCTTAGGGTCCCAAAATGTCCTCTTCGCATCCTTTGTGTTGGAGATTCTATTCTTGTGCATCACCCTCTTGAGAAAATGCAGCATTTCATTTGTGGAAATGCCCCCTTCACTATTAGTTTCGTACTTTGACTCAATTGAAGATTCCTTATTCACCTTCTTCTTATTCTTCTCTTTTTTTCTTTGCAACTAAGGTTATACCTTTCTATTTTGGAATAAGGTTAGCTTACTTATGAAGTTCAAATATACAAAATAATTCACACAACTTTACTAAGATACTTATACACTTTGTAGGCATCCACTAAGGATGACCACAAAGGGATCTGTGGAATGACTTTAAGAGTATATCTTACCAAATTTTGATTTCCAATTTTCTCACCTATGACATGAAGCTCCTTCAATACCTGCTCAAATCTTCCATGCACTTAGCTCACATTTTCGCAAATTCTCATTGCAAAATTCTGCAATCGATTTACAAGCAAGTTTCTTTTCACAATTCTAGACTATCTCATACCTTTATATGAGGCTCAATGATTTTGTCTAAAAGCTCCTTGGTCCTCAACTCCCTTAGACTTCTTCCATTGTCGGTTAGTCTTTCCATATATACTAAATATTTAGTCAACTATAATCTATTTAGACTTTTCTTATTGATGAGCTAGGGTTTTAGGATATTTTAATGGTTCATTTTGGAATTTTATGTGAACAATTAAATGCTTAATCGACATAATTGGATTGTATTTGTGGTATGGTTTATTTTTAGATGATTGATATAATTTCTGTGATTTAATGGTTAATTTGATATTAATTGAGCTTGATTTCTTGTAAGGTCTAAATTGAACCACGATTGAGCCAAATGGAGACCGAGTCAAGCCAAAATTGGTCAATTTGATAGTCCTAAAACATCATGATCAAGATTTGGATTCAATTGGAGCTGAAATCGGATCAATTGGAGCTTAATTGGATGAATTGGACTGAACCTGAGCTAACACGGGCTGAACCAACTTAACCGAGCCGGCTCGCTACAGTACCTCAGTTATAATGAGAAAGAACACTGTAGCAAAATCGCGGTTACTGTAGCAAGCACTGTAGCATCTTCGTTTTCGCCCGTTTTTCCTTTGTTTTCTTAGATTTTGAGCAGAAAACTCCAGATCTTCTTCTTCCAAGTCGATTTCCAGCTTCAGGAGGCAACTACAATCTTGGTTTGGCCTTAATTGTGATCATAATCGATGGAGAGGGTTTCTTCAGAGATTTTGATCCGCAACAAATTCAAGCTGTGATTTTCAGATCCAGACTGATCGGAGCTTCCAATTGTAATCGGAGGGGTTCTCTGAAGGTTATGGAAGTTTCTTGAGCATTAACTTACTAGCGATTTGAAGGATTCCAGCTTGATCCTTAGATTCTTGATCTGCTCTGTTCGGCACGGTTTTGGAGGGTTTCTGATACGCGTCCAGCCAAGTTGATTCAGATCCAATAAAACTGAGATTGTTAGGAGTTCTTCTAGGATTTGTAATCTTTGATTAAATCTTGTGTGACGGCAAGATTCAAATTGGATTGTGAAGGGAAGAAACCGAGATTTCTGTTCTGTTCTTTTCATTTCTGCAGTTTCATTTCTGTACTTTTGTTCTGATACATGTTGATTGATACTAAGTTATGATTTTCAATTGTTGAATTCATTCTGATTTCTGATTTCTAAAATTTTGTTTTGGTGTGATTTAGTGATTGTTTAATTGTAGTTCCGATTTCTGATACTTGCAATTTTTAGGTTAACTTTGCATCTGTTTCTTTAAAACTTAGTACTGTTCCATTTCATACTGTTCCGTATCAGATTTTTAGCTTAGCTTTTGAATCAATTAGAGTTTGTAGTCAATTACATTTGATTAATTTCCTTAGTTGAATTCTTGATTCCTTGATTTTAGATTACTGTTCATTGTTGGTGTTCTGTGCCAATTTGTTATATTGTTTTCTTAAATTGAGTTCATACATTTGCATTTGTTTCCTTAAATCTGAATTTCATGTTTCTTGCTTTTGATTGTTGCATTTGTTTCTTTTTCATTTACGTTCAAAACACCAAAACCCCCATTTCATATAAAAAACCAAAAAATAACGACAACTTAGCTTGATTCATACAACCTCTCTACTAGTCCTTAGAAAAATACGACTCGTGGCCTCTATATTTCATTTGTTTGTGAGCTAAGGGTTTTCGATTATAAATTCTAATTTGAAGCTCATTCGTGACACTAGATGTGGGCTATATCACTTATCTACCAATGCAAGTTGAATTTTCCATATCTATTAATTCAGATAACTTTGACCCATTTGGAGTTCCCTCAATGCACCTATTAAGAAACCTATATCTACACATTCGACACATAGTATTAGTATGATAATAGAAACTTAATTTTAAACATTTCCCAAACCCATTAAAATCATGTACTTAAACTCGATCACATGGACAAGATTACATCAATAGGAAGTCCAAGTGATCCTTGGCAAGATGGATGTTGAGAAGATCTACATGTTATTAAGATGCTAGAATGATGTCTCAAAGACCAAGATCAAGCAAGATTGAATGGTAGGCCAAGCTTAAAATTCTAAAGTACTAGAGTCTTATAAAGGACTCGAGGAATGGAGCAACATCAACATGAAGACATGTGAGATCTAAGATGATGGGTGAATGCCACTTTAGATATTTTTGATAGATTTTTCTACTAAGCATGTACTCTACAAAAGAATGTTTTTTGGTTCAAAGTCAACGACAAAGCTCTAGGTTGAGCAAATCTAATCTACTAGGGTGTTTCTCAATTAATTAGAGAGTTGAGTCAACTTAGTGTTTAATTGTTGGTGTGATGTTCTTGCTCCCGGGGCATAGTTGGTGTGATGCTCTTAGATAGAAGTTTTCTATTTGGTCTTAAGTTGATTGCATAGGAATTCACTTGATTGAAGATGTCTAAATTGACTATTTTTGTGTTGTAATTTGAATCGACCTAAATAGTTGTAAGACTGTCTTTGTAAGATAAAATTCATGGCTATAAGATTTGAGTTGACTAATGGTGCCTAGAGTCGATTGAAACCACATCAATAGTAAAAAGATTCTAGAGTTATTTAAGTGATTTGACTTATGAGTGACAAAATTGACTAAAGACATAGTTGTCTAAAGATACAATCATAAAATTATTCATTTGAGTCAACTAATAATGGATTGGGTTGATCGAAGATACAATGGTTAGAAGAAAAGGTTAAAATTATATCAAGTTGATTCAATTAGAGGCATTTGAATTTGTTGATTGTAATCGACTCAACTAGACGTGAAACATTCATTATGGATAGAGTTCTAAAATCAATGTTTAAGTCAATTGGATAAAGAAGTTTGAATCAACAAAAGTCTTGTAGATTGTCACTGTAAATAGAGGAGTGAAGCCACTTTGAACAACAACTAATACACAACATATGGTATGTGTTCAATTTATTTTGTTGTTTTGAGGTTCTATAGCAACCTAGACAAAGAGCTTCTTTAGATAATTATATTTTTTCCTTATTTAATTTCTTTTCTATAATTAATCTTTTTATCTTCTACAAAAAAGTTTTATACGAGATTTCTCTATCTTCTAAAATGAGAGCTTATTTACATATAGGGGATTTGAGGAGTGACTCATCTTACTAGTCATAGGCTTGGAGTAGAAATCTAGAGTTCTGAACTATATATGTTAAAAAACTTTGTTGGTATTGGTTTTCATTTTATATTATTTAATTTTCATTTCTTATATATTTCTAATCTATTACTGATAAATATTTGAGTAGTATTGCTTTTGCAAGAGAAGAAAGAGTTTAAATTTTAGATTGTGCTTATTCACACCCTTTCCTCTAGTCGCACAATCCTAACTATGTCAAGGAGGAGGTGGCATTGTGGAGATCAAGGGTGACAAAGAGGAAAAATACGATGGGAGATGGCATTCAAGGCAGGAGAAGGTTGTAGAGGGTATGGTGGTGGATGCCTTTAGTTAAGTGACAATGGAGACATGACTTGTCTACTTGTTCGCTAAGGGGGCACATGTCAAATTGCGACAGTGATTGATACCATGATTTGGTGAAGCATTACAGATATATGAGAAAAGGTTTGGTTAAGATTTGTTAAAGGGTGAGAATTTATTATGGGTATTTAGATTTTGGATGTGTGCCAACCGTCCCTGTTCATGCCATTTGTGGGCTTTTGCTGACATGGCAAATTGTCAATTATTGGGTGTCTGGAATGATAATGGAGGCTAAATTTGTATATAATTTTTAAAGGATATGTTAGGTTTAAAATTTTTTAAATGTCTAGACTAGATTTGATACAACAACAACTAAGATAGCTTTTATTGTATTAAGTGGGACGACTAGTGTATTAACTTAATTTGTTAATGATGAGATTGACGACATTCATAGAGTTAAAAATTATGTGCCAAGTAATAAAGAAACTCTTTAATTAGTGACAGAGATCTTGACCTCAAGGTGGACATCACTATAAATAACATACCTAATATAGTTTGTGACAGCCAAACATTATCTATAGTCGTCGCTATACTGCAAACATGTGATCAATATAATTAAGTTTTGTTAGGTCGTATACTCTATCTGTTACATTTTAGGTTTGTTTAATTTAATTCTATAATCTCATGGTAGATAATTGGAATCGTAGTAGTTTGAATGAATGAATTGTTTCCTCAAAGTTCTTTTGGAGTTGTTCTATTATATTGAAGATGTAGTTTTCCTTAGTCTCATGGAGGTCGACTCCTTACATTATTACTCTCTTTCTCAGAATTATATTTTTAAAAGAATGTAGGTAATTGCGAGGTTGAAAGAAATTCCCTTGTAATATATAAACAATATAATAAGTACCTGTTTCCTAACGGGGCATTCGTTGGACATGGTGCAACGATAGTATGCCCGTGGACAAGGATTGCCCTTGGCCATCTTCTGACCGTACTTCCTCCATTGACACCCATCGCTAATCTACATGACGATAAACAGCTTTCCGTTAGCGTTTGGTCTGGCCACTTCTTCCCTGTACACAAGAAATTAAAGAAGTAACTCAACAATGATTAATTACCATGGGAGCATCAGAGCGAGCACGGACGGAGACTCGTGTTTTCCTGTATGAGAGCTCGGTGTCAGCGTCCTCTTTGATGGCCTTCGTCTTCTCCTCCATCGATAAGCTATCGATTGGATGAGAAGGAAACACGGTCGGAGTGGTGGAGCTCGTCAGATTGAGAGGGGATGACTGCTCTCCATCGTCGTCCGTATAACAACTACTCTTCCGCTTTAGGCCACTTGGACCGGGTTCCATGAACTGGTGATCCAATAATTGCAATCCTGGACCGGCTATGCTGCTCATCTTCCCATCCTTCTCACATATATTTTTATATTAAAATTAATGTATTAATTAACAGCATCCGTATATAGGATAGGAAGTTTACTGAGAAAGATAAGAAAAAAATCTAATATAATAATCGAGGTAGCTTGTCATATGAATCAAAAATAATTTTTAAAAAGGATTATTTGTCACCGTGCATATATTTCTTTTTAATTTTATATAAATTAATAGATATATTACATGGTCGGATGGAAGTCAATTAATAACCACAAAATTTTTATTATTTTTTTACTATATATTTTCACAAGATATTAATTATGCGAAAGTGATACATCCATCCTATTGATATTGCAGAGAAGACAATAAAAGGAAAAGATCAAGTTTAGCGAGAAGTCAAAATGGTCGCAGAAGTAATCTAAAATGTTTAGAATGCAAAAAAAAAAAAAAAAAAAAAAGAAGGCATAATCTTGTTTGGTGAGATTTCATGATCAATATTAATTGTAATTTCCATGGGCGGAATCCTTCTTGATTAATTACTAAGAAAATAATCTTGATAAATAGAAAAAAAAAGAGAGAAATTATATGTTTACATGTTCTTGGCGTGGATGATCTCTTTGCTGTATCACTTGAAGCTGCGTCTGCAGGGCGGTATAGTTCCTTCTGAGCTGATCCAACATGCCTCTTAATCTCCAGTTTTCTTCTTTCACTAGCTTTAGCTCATCTTGAAGCATAATCAGCTGTAAATAATAAACTACTTCTTATGTACGTAGTTGCAAATGATTTGTTCATTTAACACCGACCCTTCAATTCCATGAAAAAATAAAGAAGAAATGACCTTGATTTCGGGTTTCTTCTTGTCCCCGATGCTTGTTTGGAGAGTCTTTGAGGGAACTGTTAGAAGGTTTAATCCTGTCTGAAGTTGATTAAGAGGAGAGAAACGACTTAGATTTTAGATTTGAGATCCTGATGTATCAAAGAGAAGAGATATATAGAGTATTTATTCGATGGGTAGGAGGATTAATAGATCAGATACTTACGTCGATATTGGTAGTGCCAGATGAGCCAAGGGCGGACGACGATGAGTTTTCATCCTCCACCGCCACCGTTGCAGTCGTTGCTTCTCCGTGACGATTGTTGCCGGAGAAGAAATCCAACTCCCTGATGGTGGTTGTGCCTGCCGACTCCAACCGGAAAACCGTCATCTCCGGCGGCTTAGGATCCATAAGATGGTCTTGAGTGATGTTATTATACATGTATATGATAAATAGAGGAGAGATGAGAAGGGGGAATTAGGAAGATAAAAGAAACAGAATAGAAGCACCTACTTTTTTTATCTGGGTAGCGCCGCAAGTAGGAAATATCTAATTAGCTTAATCTGGTCCAATAATGAGGAGGGAGGATATAGAGAAGAAAAATGAAAAAGAATTGAAGGATCGTCACGTCACTTTTGGCGTCGGCGTGAGACAATAGTCCCAAAGAAAATTTGACGCCTACGTTTCAGTTTCATATAACAAAATTTAGAATAAAATAATTTATCGATGAAAATTTTTTATGAATTAAAACGATCATCTTTAAAATTAAATTAATTTATTCAAAAATTATATATTTAGATTAACAAATATATATATATATATATATATATATATATATATATATATATATATAGGAAATTGATCTCCAGCGCTCCGCTCTCCTACGCTCCCCGTGCGCGAAGCAATCGAGACCGTCCGTTTCTCCGATCGACGCACAGTGTTTCTCCTCGGACGTTTGCCTCCTTCACCGCAGCTGTTCACCGGCGTCCGGCCATCTCCGGCCACCGGACCAGCGCCGATGGATGCGCAACTCGCCGGCGCGGGGTCCGGTGGTCGGATTCCGGCCAAATTCTCTCTCTCTCTATATATATATATATATATATCAGGATTGATATCCTGCGCGATGAGTTTACGCGACTCGTGCGCGACAGCCGACGTGGCGAGGAGTTTCACTGTTCATCTCCGTGGACAGCGTGGCGCTAGCAAAATCCAAAATTTCATCCCGCGTTTTCCAAAATCCCAAAATCGCGCGGCTGAATCTTCATCTGCTCCACGGCGTCGGGCGAAAATCGCGATTGGATCCCTACCTTCCCTAGCCGGTACCAGACGCCGCGAGAAGAGACAATCTCTGCGAGCCGCCGCCACACAATCTCTGCGAGCCGTCGGCGTCCATTTGCCGCGAGAAGACGCCGCCCCCCGTGCCTTCGTCGGCCGACTCATCTTCGAAGGTCCCTACCTTCCCTAGCCGGTACTAGACGCCGCGCCGCCGCGACACAATCTCTGCGAGCCGTCGGCGTCCATTCCCCGCGAGAAAAAGCCGCCCCCGTGCCTTCGTCGGCCGACTCCTCTTCGTAGTTCCATTCTTTTGTTCTATTTATGTTTGGACAGAAATACTTCTGTTCCAATCTTATGTTCCATGTCTTCCCTCTTCGATTTATGTAAATAATTATATTTATGTTAAATGCATTGGCAGCTGGCTGGGAAAGGGTACTCAAAAGCAGAATATCAACCTCCACTCGCCCTCCCTTATTCAAATGGTGGAAGCCCTCATCTGAGTTCGGCATTCCATTGGTCATAGAGGAGAAGCTCAACATTATCCACACTACGCTGTATGCTTTCTTGATTCTCTATAATATCTTGTCATTCTTTATAATTTTTTGCTATGGTTGATGTAGGCATGGTGCACTTTTATGGCTTAATTATTACCTTAAATTAGCAGATAAGGTTAATAAAATGCATAAAACAGCAAGATTAAGAGAATTTGAAATGCATAATAAAATTAGTATGTTCTGTTTCTATAGAAATTAGAGTGAAATAAATTTAACTGTTTTGTCATCTTATCTTGTTTATGTATATTTGACTTAAAATATTATTATTACTATATGGTAATATGCAGAGGGTCAGTTAATCTGAATCTGACATTTCCCAACAATGGAAGGAAATCATGGTAATGATGATGTATATACTCCTGAAGTGGCAGATGATCGAACAAATGAAGAAGGTAAATACTTTGTTGGTATACACTAGTCTCATATTTACACAAATTTCACTAGCAAATGTT
The DNA here is from genome assembly GCF_044706935.1 of Curcuma longa. Lineage (NCBI taxonomy): Eukaryota > Viridiplantae > Streptophyta > Magnoliopsida > Zingiberales > Zingiberaceae > Curcuma > Curcuma longa. Next base: position 14,225,320 of record NC_133868.1, read on the forward strand.
AATTAATTAGCAACTGACTAAATATAGATGCATAAAACCAGAATGTACTATGAGATATCCAACAATTGAACCTTCGTTGACCATATAGATGATAGAAAATCTTCGTCTTCAGAATATATCATGGCGATTTGTTGTCTTCAACAAGTAGTCCACTGTATCTTCCTCAAAGTCCAACCAGCAACAAGTAAACCCTAAACCCTAAACCCTAATGATGTAAGTGAGGAGAAGACCTTCATTAATCCACAAGTCGACGCAGGATCTCGACCCTCAGTCGCGCTTTCCTCGCGCAATGCAGAGAGGATCACTGGAGGGCCTACTCGCCTGCGGCCGCGATGGACCTGCGACGCCGGCCGCGGAGGCGGAGTTGGCAAAGGAGGGTCGACGCCGCCCGCGATGGAGAGAGTATCCTCGGTCGGCCTCGTCGGTCAGCGTCGTCGCTCGAGACGGCTGCTAGGGTTTGAGGGACACCGAAGGGCCGAGCCGGCTGCGCCCGCGATGGAGATGCGACGCCGGGCGCGGCCGCGGAGTTGCCAAAGGAGGGTCGACGCCGGCAGCGATGGAGACAGGATCGTCGGTCGCCGTCGTCGCTCGAGACGCCTGCTAGGGTTTGAGGGACGGGCGGCGTGCAGGAGGCCCGACGGTGACGGGGAAACAAATTCCGCACCCCAGAAAGGCGCGGAGCAGAAAGGCCGATTTAGGGATCTCAGAATCGCCGTGGAGAGCAGACGAGGGTGAGGGAAGCGGCGCGATTTTGAGGTTTGGCCGCGCGATTTGGGAGAGGCGGGATTTTGTAGGGTTTTCCTTCGTTTCGGCGGCCACGGTGGACGATGCACAGTGAAACTCCTCGCCACGTCAGATGTCGCGCACGGAGTCGCGCAAATCACTCGCGCAGGATATCATATATATATATATATATATAAAATCAAAACAAATGAATAGTAAAAAAAAAACTAAACAAAACTAAGTGAACTTATAGAAAGCGATGAGAAAATTAATTCTTAAGACAATTCTAGAATCTCAATTTTATCATGCTGACCGTTGATAATTTAGTTATAATTCTTCTCTTATCTTAATATTAGATTATGATTGAAGATGATTTATCCTAAAGTAATCAATGTTTCCTCTCGACAACATTGATATATATATCCTAATGTGATCCTATTTAATTTCTCATGGTAGTTGAATTAGGATACTCTTTACGCTTGTGACAACCAATGTTACCTTCGAGAGAATCAGAACTGCTTTCACGAATAAATCCTCAATTCCAGTCTTGACCACCTGAACTCTCTATCTAACTCTACTATCAAAAGCCTCCATCTAGTTCAGTGTCTCGAATTTTCTGTTTAATTAGTTGATGCCGCATAATTAATAATAGTTAAATTAAGAAATGACTAAAATGGTTACAACAACCTCTATTTTTCTAGAGATCATGGTCATAGTCTTTGCAAACTCTTCAGTTCTCTTGCACCTATAAATATTAATGTATGGACATTATCCATACGTTTGGATCTCACCTTACAATCTTTATTCTACCTTTGCTTTTACAAGCACCATTGTGACTTAAGCATTAGATGAGCTTTGTCGAACAACGTTGGTGCCCTTTGATATTTCCTCTAGCATGTGTTGGTTGGGCCAAACCACCTAGCTAGGTTAGATTGTGGGGGGCGGAGTAGACAACAACCCCACCTTAGCATCTAGTTAGTCCAAAATCTCTGCATATTGTCACCATCTTATCATTCCCTCGATGATTGATTTTTGCTATATTATTTTAGCATAATTTATGGGAACTTAATTGAATTGAGTGAAGATGTTGAGATGATAATGACAAAAAGAGTGAATCTAAGAAATCCTAGGTCTTCCATGGGCAAAGATGACCAATTCCTACCTAATAATTCAAAGGTAGTGATACGAGCCTGCACTATGTTGTAGATAACCTAGTTGATCAAGGTGATAATGGAGGAAGCTTTTCGAAGGAGCACCGCTCAGAACCCTCCCTATTTAGAGGCTTTGGCTGGAGAATGAGAGCCTTAGTCTAAGCTGCTCTAAGAATCTATGACCCATAACACTTAGAGGGGTTGTACTGGGTGACTAAGGAGATTCATAGGATGACTTCCAAGAGGTTTGAAGGTTAGTGAGAGGAGTCACACCATGCAAGGGAATTCCCTTCTCGATAAAAGTAATTTAGTCAAAAGATTACCAACCAACCAGGCTACCACAGATGGGAGAACATAATGGTTCCTCTAACACAGATGGCTACCTATGTCAATTTGAGAACATGACCCCTTCTGCATAAATATCCAAATAAGTGAATGTTAAGCCTTCTTGAAAACTTTGGTCGAGATGGCTGAGTAACGGTTTAATATGATGAAGCCTGACATAATATGTCCTTTGGGGATTTTATCATGACATTCTTGTATCACTTTACAGTAGCAAAAAGCACCCAAAGACCCCCTCCCCCCTTTAGTTTGTTCAACTTCAAGTAGGAGGGGCATGAGTCACTTTAGAATTACATTCGATGCTTCACCCCAGCAACTTTAGAGGTGCCCTCTGCCACTCTAGAGGTGTGGACTAGTGCCTTATCCTAGATCCACTAGGAAGGAGAATTATTTTGATCTCTAGTGAAGAGCCCTTACCCCCACTCCCCACTCTTTTACAATGAGCTCTCTAGTGGAATAAAAAATACATCAATATCGAGGAGGCTAAATGGATGAAAAGAAAAAAAAATAGAATGTTAGTGCTTGGAGCACCACATTAAACTCAAGATTTTGATGTGTGACTAAGGTTAAGTTAGATGTGAAAAGATCTAACAAATGTGTCAAGTGTGTAGGTCATTTTACAGATAGTGTAGTCCTAGTTGAGAACTAGACACTGTTAAGTTAGAAAGTTCTAATTGGAAACTAGATATTGCAAAACCAAGTGGAATCAGCTAGGTGCCGAAGACTTGGCAAGAACAAATCCAACTAGAGTCAGTTGGCTGAAGGCTTGGCAAAAACAAGACCAAGTGGAGTCAGTTGAGAGTTGAAGGCTTGATAAGAACAAGGCCAAGTGGAGTCAGCTGGGAGCTAAAAGCTTGGCAAGCAAGTCTAAGTGCGATCAGTTGGGAGCTGATACTTAGTAACTCACACTAGCTGAGCCAAATGGGAACTGAATATATAGTTAAAGTACGCATGATTAAATTTATATCCTATATCATACTCATTACGCATAACAAATTCAAGGAAGTGAATTTTGACAGATCTAGACGATTGAAAGGGAGTCCAGACAACTAACTGGAGAAAACTCCTAACTGATAGAGTCGGGATTAACCAAGCTACTAGAGCAAGGAGTAGGCGACCATAGCCTCTGAGAGACCGAGAATGCTTCCAAGCGATCAGTAGAAGACGAGATTCAATGATCCAAGCAAGATAGTCAAGATGAGATTTGACCAAGCTCCAAGCGACCAGAGATTGTGGATGGTATTATTTATTGGATAAGAGTTGCAGCCACGTTTGCAGCATCCAAGCGACCGGGGAGATTCTAGTCGATTGGATCTTGCCACTTTAACAACCGAAGGAGTGCTATATAAGGATCCTTGTGGTAGAGCTTTCAGAATAATTTTTCATCTTACAAAATACTTTGTTCATTCTCATTGTGCTCCTGTGCTTGCTTCGACGATGACACACTACAACCATGAACTCTAACAACGATCGACACCTCTATAGCATATATTTATTTTATTCATTTTGTTGTTGTAAAATTCTTGTATTTTATGCTTAATTTTTAAATTCTTTTTAAGGGTTCTCCACCTCTAGAGGCTTTCTGGAATGGAGAGATAATAAATAAGAATTATTTTTTAAAATTATTGTGCATGTCAATTTCTGCTCAAGTCTTGCGTGCTTTGTTTGATTGAATTACTGACTAAGTCTTGCATGCTTTTGTCAAATTAATATCTAACTAAATTTTATGTGCTTATATTACTTATTGACAACATGTATTTTTATAGTTTATTTTGGCCCTAATACTTGGTGTTTTGATCCTCTCGTTGTGTAACTATTGAGTATTAACATATTTTATGAGTAGAAATTTATTTTGGACTATATTGATTATTCCTATAGATTTGAGGGTCGAATCTAACATTTTCTATGTCTTTTTGTAGGATACCAAAAGGGCCATAAAATTGGGCCAAGTTCAAGAGGGCCATGTGGGCATCTTGGGCTAAGTTGGAGAGAATAGAGCTTGGCAACATGGCTTGGAGGATTCTTCTTCCCTTTGGATCTGACCTAGGAGGAGCTAGCCGCCACCTTCACCTCACCACTATCATCATCTTCATTCATCGTTACCATCGGAAGGAAGTTAAGGGGATTCCCTTCTTCAATTCGACCATCTTCCATCCACCGAAGAGTCAAGGGGATTCCCTTCTCCACCACATCATCTCAACCGCCGCATCATCTACAGAGATTGCATCGAAGTTGGGGATTCCTTCCTTCGCCGCACCTTCCGTGGAGTTTCGATTTGCTTCACATCCACCTCCGGCCAGAGACATAGGGAGATTCAATAGATTCATTCTACTTTCCATTTCTGAGCTTAGATTCAATTCTGCATGTTAAATATTTGCTTAATTTCTCCTTATAGTTTTAGATGTTGATTGTCATTTGCTTTCTCTTGTTTGTTTGTTGATGCACTTGTTTACTTTATTGATGCAATTTATTCTTAGTACTTTCGTATTAGTAATTTTGGTTCCAATGCTTAGTGTTCTTTTCATTCTTTAGATTTAGAATTTAATACAACCCCCCCCCCTTAGGATTACCGTACACCTACTACAATCATTGGGAGACGACTCGAGTTACCCTATACTACTTTAGTTAGGGGATTCTGTATTAATTAAGTTGACGTGCTCATTTTAGATGACAAATCTGAGCCAACACATCACTTACTTGTAAAATTGACGTTCATAGTTTACTTTATCAATTTTGTGCTAAGCTAGTTTCTATTTATTTCTACTATGTTACTTTGTCTGTTTTAAAATTTTAAATTAAGTTTCATTAATCAACTAGTAAAATTTATAATACTATTCACCCCCTCTAGTGTTGAGTTTGATCCTACAAATTGGTACCCGAGCTGATAGTATGCTAAGAAAGTTTTGTTAGGTGAATGTCTAGGAGGAGTAAGGAGTACCCTACCTGGTGCATCAGTTAAGTGGAATTAGCTGAAGCTACCTCTTCTCATTTTAAACCAGTTAGACCAAGGGATTGTATTCAAGTTAGTCAAGTACAAGTTTCTTATTTTGGTTTTTTCTTAGGAAGTGGTCATTTCTTTGATATCAAAGAAGTCCTTTGTGCCTCACCACAACTTGAAAGCCAAGTTAGGAACCTTTTAGTTAACTAGCTCAAAGCAAAATATGAATATAACTTAGGATTTATTTTGCATTTTGAGTTGGATTAAATCAATTTAAAGTAATTTACTTAATTTGAACTCAAAATAAACTAAGTTCTCAACCGTACATTAAATGGCCTTGAAAGAAGGTTATAACATAACTCGTCCTCCCCTCTTCAATGGTAATAACTTTACCTATTGGAAAGGAAGGATGTAATACTATCTCATAAATGAGATAGACAACTAGATGATAATCAAGGTAGGGTTTAAACTACCTCAAAATTCAAATGGTGAGCTTTTTGACATTAATCACTACACTAGTGATACTAAAAAGAAGGCTCAAGCTAATGCTCGAGCTATAGCCACACTTCAATGTAGTTTAACTCATGACCAACTGAGTGAAGTCGGACCCTTTAGCAATGATAAAGAGTCTTGGGAAAAGCATATTGAGCTCCACGAAGGCTTGCCAACTTACAGACCGCTAAAAAGGACTTATTACTAAGAGTGTATTAGGTATTGAGCTCCACGAAGGCTCAACTCATTGAACACCTAATACACTCAAGGAGCACCAATAGCTATTAGATTTCTAAGAGTGTGATTCCTTCCCACTAAATGAGTATAGGGTATATCAATCTAGATTGAAAGGGTAGTTAACCCAACCATGATAAAATTGATATTTTAGGATATTTTCAAGGGATAATGATATCTTTAAAATAAAACTTAAAATCTCATCTTATAGGAGTTTAGAGCATGCTAATAAAATTTTAAGTTTTTGAGTTGATCAAAATTAACATGGTAGGATAGAATTTAAAGTGTGTCAAGTTTGGGATTTATTTGGCACATTCGAGGGAGTTTATCTGATTGTATCCAATTTTATATTTGGCACAATATTAGATGATGACTCTTAGATTGGAGATCTATGTATTTTTATAATCATGGCATTCTTTACTTATGCTTACCATGCTTGTGTGCCATGATACATGTCATGTCATCGATTAATCAAGAATGGAAAACTTAGAAAAAAGTCATTGACTTGACGTCAAAAGACTATATCGGGTAGATGACCTACAAGCTATTATTTATTAGTCAGCTGATAACTTACTTTAGTCGACTAAGGTAGCTATTGCCACTCAATAGGCCGACAAAATAAGGTAACATTCAACTAGTGGTATGATTCAGTTGACTAATTAAAGGCTAAAAGGTAGTTGAAGGCTTTTGATATAAATATGGGCATATGGAACCATGGAAAGACTACTAAAATTTTATATACTTGCATTGCAAAGTTTAGTAGTTGTTTTCATTGTGTTTGCTTCTATCTACTCTTCTTCTTGTACTCAATTTCACATCTATTGCAAGAAGAGAGTGTAAGAGATTTCATGACCTTTGTAAGCTAACTGAGAAAGATAAAATATAGTGGATTGCGAGTGTGACTCACTGACAATTCATAATCTATCGAGTAGGAATTGAGGATTCCAAACTATGCTAACAACTTTTCTTTGGTTCACTTGAATGCTTTATTACATTGTTCTTTATATTTTTGTTTCACTAATGTGGTTGTAAAATCAAGCAAGAAATGAGTCATCGGCTATTCACCACCACTCTAACATCTCAATGTTCTAACTAAATCATCATCAACATTCTTCGAGCATAAATCATTAATTACAATCTATAACTAATTTAATTAAATCTCTTTCCATGGGTAAAGAAAAAGAATATCAAAGTCTATGATGCGCGTAGGGTTTATAATCGTTTCTTGCACATTATTCGCACATCTTTCTGCTTTTCATGCTATATCTTGTGTGCATTAGATCCTTTATCTGTGCATTGGACATTATATTTTCTATTTCCTAGTTTGGAGGTCTGCTCATGTTTTTGGTATTTTTGCAGGACAAAAACAGAGCAAATCAGGCGAAACAGAGATTTGATTGAAGACAAGGCTAGACAGGGCCGTGCCTCACAGGCACGGCCGTGTCTCAAGGGCTCCTGGGTCGTGCCTCAAGGGCACGACCGTGTCTGCTCAACAGAAGACAAGCTCTTCCTGGCCGTGCCCCACAAGCACGACCGTGCCTTCCTCCTGCAGCAGCCAAGACATGGTCGTGTCTCCCAGACACGGCCGTGTCTCCTCCACAATGCCACGCTAAGGAATGGTCGTGCCTCCCAGGCACGACCGTGTCCCCAACAGAGGAGTGTCTGCCCTTGGTTGTGCCTCACAGGCACGACCGTGCCTCCTGCTCAGAACACCAACTTTGGTTGGCCGTGCCTCCACTACAGCAGGGCGGCCACACACGGTCGTGTCTCCCAGACACGGCCGTGTGACGGGGGCGTGCCTGGCCATTTCTAAGGCCATTTCATGGAGGCCTATAAATAGCCCCTCTTAAGTGCCCTAAAGGGGGGGGGGGGGGGGGAAGACTTTGGAGAGCAAAAGGAGTGTTCTAGAGCCACTGAAGTCGCAATCCGAAGTAAGAATCGTGGTGCAGTTTGCACTAACGATCAAACTCAAGTTTTGATGAATGACAAAGTGGTTAAAGTTAGGTTTGTTGTTTTAACCTCTTTACTAAGTGTGCAGGGTCGAAAGACTTAGAACCAGACACCAGGCTGAAGTCCAGGGTGGTTGAGCCCTGGCAGGAAGTCCAGTTGGGTCCGCGGAGCCTGACAACTGGCCGAAGACCAAGTTGGTTGAGACTTGGCAGAAAGACCAGGGTGGTTGAGCCTTGGCAGGAAGTCCTGGTGGGTTAAGAAGTCAAGTAGAGCTGCACGAGGTAAGTGAGGTAAGTCACTGGAGGAGCGAACCAGTGAGGACGAGTCCAATTTTGGACTTTAGGCGCGGTCCAACTTAGACCCACTTGGGTGATCTAAGTTGAGTCCTGGTTAGATCCTGGTCTGGATTGACAGGATCTAATTAATTTTAAATATTCTATATTTTAATATATTTTATTATTATACTAACTCTATTTTATAGGATTTATTTGGTATATGGATAAAATTAATTTTGCATGTGAACTCTGTAAAATTAATCTTCATTATTATTTATTTTGCTAATATGAAATTTTATTAAATGATAAAATTATTTAATTATCTATAATAAATATTTAAGGAGGATAAAATAAATATATTATTTAAATTATTTTTTAATCCTGGATAAGATAAACTGCTAAGTGTGGATCAAGTTTTGCAGTTTTTTTTAAAACATTTGCAGATCTAGATAAACTCAATAGTTTCTATATAAAGCCTTGGTCAGTGCATGAATTACAGAACTTCGACCAACGTCATTCTTCTGCGGCAGCCCGAGCTTCGACACGACCACGTCCAATTTCTGCCGGAAGATCACCCCCAACATCCGAGCGTGTCCAGAATTTTCTGTTGTTGGGTAACGAAGTTTTTTTTATTTATTTTCGGCACTTATTTAAAAGTCAAAAGTGTGGGGTTGTCACACTTTTGATTATTGTATTCGCCTACTCTACCAGAGTTTTTTCTGGTAGAGAGATTTAGTGGATTGCCCACAGGAAAGGTCCAAGGGACCTGGGCCTTCGAGTAGGAGTCGTCGACGGCTCCGAACGAAGTAAAAAAATCACTTGTGTCTTTCGTACGCTTCGTATTTATTTTCCGCTGCACGCTTTTCAAAGCATAAAGTTTCTAACTCTGGTTTTTAAACGAACGAAATTTTTAAAAAGCACGTGATTCACCCCCCCTCTCACGTGCACTCGATCCTACAAGTGGTATCAGAGCCTGGTACGCTCTGAATCGGTGCAACCACCGTAAGAGCTGGGGGTTTCCGAATCTAGTTTTATCGATTTTAAATTTTTTCGCTGTACAATCTGAGTCCGGTTTATACCGTTGCTTGGATATTTTTTTTGATCGAATTTTACTCGAAATTGGTGCAACACCATTCGAGCCGCATCTTACTACGTCTAACTTATTTCTCCCACACTACTAATCCAAGACTTAGTCTTGGGACACTTTGCCTATTTATTTTTTTTGTGTGCGAGACTAAATGGCCCAAGGAGAAGGCTTTAGCACTGTCCGACCTCCACTCTTCAATGGGGAAGATTTTCCCTATTGGAAGCGGAGAATGGAAGTCTACTTGAAGACCGATATAGACCAGTGGTTTGCGATTCAAACTGGATATACAACTCCAATGGATGAAGGAAATAATGCGCCATTAAAACCAGACAAATGGAACACCGATATGAAGAAAAAGGCGCAGATTGAATTCAAGGCACAAAATACACTGCAATGCGGCTTAACAAAAGAGGAGTTGAACCGAATCGGCCCAACCGACTCTGCTAAAGAACTATGGGACAAATTGATAGAGTTGCACGAGGGCACAAGCGACGCTAAGGTAACTAAGCGTGATTTGTTATTAAATAAACTCTTCAATATTAAAATGCAGGAAGGCGAGTCGGCAAGCCAACTCCACGCTCGGATCAAGGAGATCCTAAATGGACTCCACCTAATCGGGCACAAACAAGAAAACAGAGACATTATAAGGTATGCCCTAAACGCATTTCCTAGAAATTCACTATGGGCATCTATCGTAGATGCTTATAAAATTTCTAGGAACTTGTCTAAAATTAACTTAGATGAGTTATTCTGTGGAACAGACTAACGCCAAGACGAGAAGGGTATTGCCTTGTTTGCAGGTTCGAGGAACTTGTCTAAAATTAAAGATGAGCTAAGTCACTAAAAGCAAAATTCAAGAAGAAGTCCAAAATTGAAGAAGAGTTAGAGTCAGACTCTAGATGAAGAAGAACAAATGGTGAACTTGGTAAGGAAGATGTTCACCAGAAGAAAAAATAAATTTTCAAAGAAGGACATTCAAAAGATGATGAAGCCCTCCAGCACAGAAGGTAAAAGCAACATAACCTGCTTTGGCTGCAACAGAAAAGGGCACTTCAAACATGAATGCCCTTACAAAAAGGAGGATCAACCCAAGAAGAGCAAGAAGAAGAAGGCTCTTCAAGCCACTTGGGACGAGAGCTCGGACGACTCCGACGATGAACCACCGAAGAACTCAAGCTACCTCGCGCTAATGGCAACCGGACCTGGATCGGACTCGGAGCTCGATGAAGATTCCGAATACGAGTCGAGCCAAGAGGTCGGACTCTTTTCGGACGACTCGACTAAGGTATATTTAGATTCAATTAATGAAAAGTTTTTTAAAATTATTTCTGTTTTAAATAAAAAGTTGCTTGCATCTGAATCTAGGAATGACCATCTCCTTAAGGAAAATCAAGACCTTAAGGAGCAATTAATTGAAGATCAAACATTAACTAAACAAACCCAAAATCAAACTAAACTTGAAACTGAAAACTCCACCCTTAAGGGTGAAGTTCAAAAACTTAAGGACTTACTAGCAACTTTTACAACCCGATCCAAGAATCTTGACCTTATTCTTGGATCTCAAAAGGGCATGTATAACAAATCAGGGATAGGGTACAAATCAGGATCGGCCCAAAGATCCTTTACCTCTTTTTTCCACCCCCGTAAAAATCGACGAAAAGCGTGGGTCCCGAAAGCCTATCTAACAAGGCAAGTAGGGCAGAACCAATATTTTATCCCCAAAAAGGACATCCATTACATTAACCCTAAACACCCTACCTATCATTTAGGGGGAGGCACCAAATTAGTTGGCACCTCAAAGTCAGCCTTTACCCATTTGGGTACCTAAGACTAGTTAGACCAGGGTGTTTCAATGAGTAGGTTAAAAGTACAACTTCCTTAAGCGGCTTTGTCTAGAAAGTGGTTGTTGTTCCAATAAGGCTTCGGCCAAAGAAGGCCCCTGTGCCTCGCCACTGCCTGGAAGCCAATTATTGAAGTATACTTTTAAACTACTACTTGTCAAACCTGAATCTAACAAAAGGTCGGATCAACCTTTATGAATCAAACTCAAACTCATCTCACACAAATCATAGGATTCCTTTGATTGACAACATATAACGAGTGAGATGAATAAGGACAACCAAAATCTAATCTTTATTGAAAATTTAAAATTCAACTTGAAGGTTAATCCTTAATTAATTCGAATTAAAAAATTCAATTTAATTCAAAATTTAAATTTAATTCAAAATTCAAATTCAATTCAAAATACAAATTTAATTCAAAATTTCAATTCAATTCAAAAATTCAAAATTTTTAATTTAAAATTCTTTTCAAAAAAAAAAATTTTTTTATTTTTCAAAATTATTTCTAAGTTCTTTTTAAATTTTTTTCAAAATTCTCTTCTAAGTTTTTTTTAAAAAAAATTCTAATTTTTTTCAAAATTCTTTCTATGTTTTTTTTTTCAAAATTCTTTCTAAATTTTTTAAAATTCAAAATTTTGTTTTCTAAAATTGTTTCTAAGGTTTTTAAAAAATTCAAAATTTTATCTTCAAAAATTATTTCTAAGTTTTTAAATTCAAAATTTTACTTTCAAAATTCTTTTCTAAGTTTTTAAAATTCAAAATTCTATTTTCAAAATTCTTTCTATTTTTTTAACCGTGCTTTAATTTTTTTTAATTGTGAACCTAAATTCAACCTAAATTGGTAAAAACTTAATTTCTCTTACTTAACTATAGGAAAATAAATGGATTATCGACAGTGGGTGCTCCAGACACATGACTGGAGATCCCACCAAATTTACAGAACTCAAGTACAAACGACTAGGGACCGTTGCTTTTGGAAACAACGGTAAACTTAAGAAGATTAATAGGAATGTGTGTTGTAGACTAGGACTGACCGGATCACTCACTTTTTGAAAAATCAGCTCACAAATTCTAATTTACACTTAGCTCAATTTTGGTTAATTAGCTTGAATTTTTTTTCTTAAAATTTAAAACTTGATTGTTGAACTCAGCCTTTCAAAAAATCATTTTCAAACTTAATTTTTAAATTTTTAAAATTAATTTTAAAACTTGATTTTCAAAAGTTGGTGGACTTAGCCTAAGCTCGACCCCTAGACCTGCATGAACCTATAGATTTAGAAGCCGCATCTCACAAAGCACATTAGGTATAACTTATTTGTGTTTGCCACAACTTAGAATGATGTGAGATGCATAGGGTATTGCCTGGACTTCAGAATGCTTAAGTCTGTGCATCGTAGCAAGTCTGGGCGTTAAATACCACCTTCACATTGATCAAGTCAAGTAGTCTTTCTGTAAACTTAAGCTAGACACTAGTGCTTGACTTGACTAACCTAGTGAAAACTACTATCCTCTAGATAGTTAGCTAGTAACTGAGGTTAGACATCCAAAGTGGACTAAAATTCTTACTTGGTTCAGGGGGAGTTTGAGTCTAACTTTCTATACTTAGTATTCCAACTTTTCAAATATGAGAGTTAAACATTATTTTGAAAATAATTTTGAAAAATTTATCTTTGAAAATAGTTTTGAAAATCTATCTTTGACTCTCCCTCTGAATCAGTTCAGAACCTTAGTCTATTTTTAAATACTTGAATGCCTGTCTATTACTTGAATGCATGTTCTTCATTTTTTTTTGATGAATGCCAAAGGGGGAGGATTTGCATCACAAATAGATATACCATAACTGAACATACAACTTAGCATAGCATGAAGATCCTATAGAAAATTTTCATAGTCTAAACGTGTTCGGAAATCATAACTTGTTAACCACAAAGTCAATCAAGATCGTAGTTCCAGTTCCTTTCACCCACACACATCCTTGCACTTTGGCATTGATCTTCCAGCCTCCACCAGATCATCAATCTCTTTTCCCTTTACCTTTATCTGCAGTATAGGGAAACATAGGATCTGTAAGCTAAAAGCTTAGTAAGAAACATTCTACCTCACTAAAACATGTACGATGCATATATTTTGAAAACATGGTTCTTGAAATCATATAAGCATAGGAACTACATGGCATGGCATCGCATAAAGCATAAACTAAAAACTGAACATAAGCATGTATCAAAACCCAAACATAACAAGGATCATACTGAGTGCACAATATAGCATGAAAACTGGGGCCTGAGCTAAGTTATCTAAACTTGGCTATTCTTGTACCTACATTGTGTTCACCTAGCTAGTCGGTAAACATGGAACCATATACATAATAGGTGAAATTATTTATATCATGATCTTGCTTTGGGCCCGGCACTGTACCGTGATATAAGCATGCTATGGGCGACTGCGGGAGCCCCTCCCGGGATGACTGAGGGAATCCAACCCTTACTAGGTTATCTGAACCTAGGGACCGACTGCGGGAGTCCAGCCCGGGATGACTGCGGGAATCCAACCCGTTGGATCCAAGATCCTGTACAGTGCCTCATACAATAAAATATATTTCTTATTTGCTCGTATGTCTTGTTTCCATAAGGGTTTTCTGAACCCGTACTAGGTTGTCTGAACCTAGAGGCTACTATGGGAGCCTACCCAACGAACCGTAGTCCCCTATAACTGAAGTGCGACTACGTATCATGTCCTAAGGTGCTTAAACGTGTCTAAGGCATTTTATCAAACACATGGCGTGCGCAAAGGCACAACCCAATACATGGATTCATACATAGCATGTTATCTAACAATCGAAAAACATAAAACGAAGCCCTATACTGCAGGTGAGGAGTTTCTTACCTGTTTCGCTAAGTTTCCTTACGATTTAACCTCTAGACTTTCCGGAAACAAGAGCCGTTCGACGATTTGCTTGCGTCGATGTGTTCCTCTCGCGGAGACGAGTGCTCTCGTACTGAAATCTTCGTCGGAGGGTGTTCCGGTGGCCTTGTTTCCCTTGGTGGTCGGCGTGAAGAGAAGAGGGGGAGAAGGGGTCGGCGGTTGCAAGAAGGAAGAGGAGGAGTTCGCGATTAAAATAATCCCTAACTCCCCACTTAAGTTGCCTATTTATATCAAGGGGTAAATAGGTCCCAACTCGTCTATAAATATATTCGGATCTCTTCTCCTTCAGCGGCTGCTGCTGGCACAACTGGTTCCCTCTATTCTGCTTAAGTCATAGGTCTCGGGTTCAATTCCCGCGCAGACCATTTAAGCGACTTATTTCTTTTTGCTACTTCTGATACTCTAAAAATTCCATAAAAATATGCATAAATTCCAGAAAATTCATATCATATTTCTAGAATTAAATTGAGAATTTTCGGGCGTTACAGGAGGGTTATAAGGTTAAGAGTTAGAAATTAAAACAATTAAAATAACCCTGATTTTAGAGCATGTCATTTGCATATTATATCGTTACTTATTGCTTTAACATGTTCTTTTTCTAACTTTAACTCAGGTTGTCATTGCATCAAAAGGGAGAGATTGTTAGTGCAGTTTGTACTAACAGTTAAACTCAAGTTTTGATGAATGACAAATAAGTTAAAGTTAGGTTTGTTGTGGGTTTAACCTCTTTACTAAGTGTGCAGGGTGGAAAGACTTAGAACCAGACACCAGGCTGAAGTCCAAGGTGGTTGAGCCCTGGTAGGAAGTCCAGTTGGGTTCGCGTGTTGGTGCAAGATGCTCTAAGATCTAGCCTAAGAGTTTCGATGTTTGACAATACACCTAAGTCTGGTCAGTTTGACCAAGGGTTGATCCAAACAGGACTTGATGTTTGGATGTGTGGAAGTGAGCGAGAAGGCCTGGTCGGTTAGGCTAGGCAATGGAAGTCCTAATCTGAAAGATTAGGCAAGGGAAGTCCTGGTGAGTGAAGCTGGGCAAGGGAAAGTCCTAGTTGTAGGCTAGGCAAAGGGAAGTCCTGATTTGGAGGATCAGGCATGAAGTCTTGGCAGAGTCAACGTGCACCAGGCAGAAGTCTGGACTTGGTTAGGAGGACCAAGTTGCAGAAGGCTGGACTTGGTCAGGAGGACCAAGTTGCAGCAGAAGAATGGACTGATCAGGAGGATCAGTTGCATTCCAAGTCCTGGGGGGCAAAGACAGAGCCGAACACAAGTCCAACAAGTCTGGAGGACTTGGTTGGCATAAAATTCTCCTGAGTGGAGTGGGTAAGGGCGCATTTCTGGAGTGGGACAGGAGGCGTCAGACTAACCCAGGATTTCGATAGAAATCCGAAGTTAGACCCACAAGGTAAAACTAGATTGGCTTGGTTGTATTAATGCTTGTTTTGCAGGAACCATAATGCAGGGTCAACTTCAAATGACCATAACTTTTGACTCGGGACTCGAAACGAGGCACGGTCGGATGTGTTGGAAAGC
>NC_133868.1:14240903-14248062 GCF_044706935.1 Curcuma longa
ATACTCTTGAATGCCTATTACTTGAATACATGTTCTTCATTTTTTTTGATGAATGCCAAAGGGGGAGGGTTATAGGGTTAAGAGTAAGAAATTAAAATAATTAAAATAATCCTGATTTTAGAGCATGTCATTTGCATATTATGTCGTTACTTGTTGCTTTAACATGTTATTTTTCTAACTTTAACTCAGGTTGTCATTGCATCAAAAAGAGAGAGATTGTTGGTGCAGTTTGCACTAATGGTCAAACTTAAGTTTTGATAAATGACAAATAAGTTAAAGTTAGATTTGTTGTGGGTTTAACCTCTTTACCAAGTGTGCAGGGTCAAAAGACTTAGAACTAGACACCAGACTGAAGTCCAGGGTGGTTGAGCCCTGGCAGGAAGTCCAGTTGGGTCCGTGGAGCCTGACAACTAGCCTAAGACCAAGTTGGTTGAGACTTGGCAGAAAGACCAGGGTGGTTGAGCCTTGGTAGGAAGTCCTGGTGGGTTAAGAAGTCAAGTAGAGCACGAGGTAAGTGAGGTAAGTCACTGGAGGAGCGAACCAGTGAGGATGAGTCTAATTTTGGAATTTAGGTGCGGTCCAACTTAGACCCACTTTGGTGATCTAAGTTGAGTCCTGGTTAGATCTTGGTCTGGATTGACAGGATCTAATTAATTTTAAATATTCTATATTTTAATATATTTTATTATTATACTAACTCTATTTTATAGGATTTATTTGGTATATGGATAAAATTAATTTTGCATGTGAACTCTGCAAAATTAATCTTCATTATTATTTATTTTACTAATATAAAATTTTATGATCTACCCACACCTAAATAATTATCATGTACGTAGCATATTTCTCAAATTTATTGATTTAGTTAATTTATTTGATGACAAAATAAGATATATATTTTCAATCAATTATTCTTATAATCCTAAAGATGAATTGATGCATGCCTCTTGAACTAAGTTAAACGTAAATTAAGACCAAGCTAGCATATATTTAAATAGAATAAAGTATATTTATATATAATTAATATCTGAAATGAAATAGAATAAAGTATATAATGAAATGAAAGTTCTAATCGCTCGTTCCTCTCGCATTTGCTCGCTGTCGTTTTTCCGGGGACGCGTGAATGGTAACATGAACGACCTGCTGCTAAATGATAAAATTATTTTTATCGGTTATAGATAAATATTTAAGGCAGGATAAAATAAATAGTGGTTAATTTAAATTATTCTTTAATCAAGTAATAAAAAGATCGAATCCACAGGGATGGAAAGTTACTAAATCTACAAGAAGTGCATCAAGCCATTTGCAGTCTAGATGTATCCTCAATTCATTGGGTACGTCACTCGCTATTGGTTATAAATGAAATACTAAAGTAAGCCTATCCACTGTCATTGCGAATGACAACATAAGAATTCGACCAATCTCGTGTCAGGTCTGCCCCTTTTCGGTATACGGCCGACAGCCTGGATTCATACACACTCATCAAGCACATGTCATAATCAAATCCTCTGATTTATCCTACATCCTAGAATTACTCCATATCATACAATGCAAAGATAAACAAGAAATGCAGGAAACTAGATTCTTTCTGAAACTGTTGGGTAAATGATAAAATTATTTTTATCTATAATAAATATTTAAGGAGGATAAAATAAATATAATTTAAATTATTCTTTAATCCTAGATAAGATAAACTACAAGAAGTGCATCAAGTTTTACGTTTTTTTTAACATTTGCAGATCTAGATGACTCAATCGTTTCTATATAAAGCCTTGGTCAGTGCATGAATTGTCGACCAATGTCATTCTTCTAAGCACAGCAATCTAATCTTATCAAACATGAGTAATGGTAAGCATAAAACTCAAAATCATCAAAACAATGGCCAGCCTGAACTTCGACACTAGACCACCTCCAATTTCTGCCTTGGTTCATAAGATCATCCAAGTCAAGGGAATCAAATCATTTACATCCGAGTTTTCGTTCTTTTTATCCTTTATTGTTTTTGCAATTGAATTTGCTTTTATTGCAAACGGTAGAGTGTTTTGTTTTGTTTTGTTTTTTTTTTGGCAAGGATGTAAGATTTTTGTTGGGTAACCAAAATGCAATGGAAGATCAGAAATAGTACTACTTTTCTGAAATTTATCAACCTCCTTAGGTATTTTAGGATCCTAGTGTGGGGTTGTCTTACACAAAATTCCTATCAGATGACATGTTGATTACTGACATGATTATCTACCGTGCATAAAACAAAATTCAAATTTCAAAGCAAATTTCAAACTAAGTTAAGAAAACAAACTTCAAAGCAAAGTGCAACTATTTACACTATTTACATTTTTTTATGATTTTTAATGATTTTTTTTTTATCTCTCCCCCAGACTTGAACTTTTCTACGTTCCTCCGTAGCCGGTCGAGGATTATCTTTTATCTTCCTCACCACGCCATCGCTCTCATATCGTGCAAAAATAGATTTGGTCATGGCGCGATGAACGTATTTAAACACTGGGTTTTGCATCAAGGTGGACTTTGATCTTGACGGGTCATAGGGTTCATTGGATATTGCAATTTTTCTCCAAAACTCAACATTATTAAAATGTTTGTCTAATTCCCTAGTCCATCCAATAGGTAACCTGAAGCAGTTATTGAAGTCCTCTAGTGTCCATGTATACTCTGAATTAAACATTCTAAAGGAAATAGTTCCTTCCTCGTTATTTGAACCATGGAACTGGACTTCTAATGAGCTAAGGAATTCAAGGGTTATTTTTGGGTAAGTTGGCAGTTGAAAATTCATAAAGTCCAGCCAACCTATGTTATCAAGCATCCATTCTACATCCTCCCTAATTCCTAGCTTTTCCATTGTAAACAAATCAATATAGCGAGAGCAATAAATATGACGAGCAGCTAAAATATTATACCTTGTTCTTTGTGTGTCGTTGCGAAATATTTCTTCGTTTTTCCGGCCATCCACAGCAAGTTCCGGCGCCGTACTTCTCTGAGGGGTCCTCCTAGGAGCGCGAATCGTCCCGGAACTACCAGAAAATCAATCCGAGCACGGTGGAAGCAAGGAACTCAGTCTTTGCCAGTTTTAACTCTACTGTTCGGCGTCTGTCAGCTCCGGAGAGGGTTTCTTCGGGGTTTTTCTGGATTCGAGCAGCTAGCAAACCTCACGAAGACCGTGTGGAAGATTCCAAATTGATCAGTAAGCTTGATTGACAACCAAGCCAAGGAGAAACAATTGGAAAGGGGAGGATCGAAGAAGTTTTTCAGTTTTCTGATTCTGTTTCTTCAATTTCTGATATCTGAACTTTCAATTCTGCAATGTTTCGGTTAAATCCAATTCTTAGCAATTTGTATACTTGTTAATGCTTAGCTGTTGTTGGATTCAATCTTGTTCTAGAGTTTGTTTAGCCTAGTCTACTCCTTACTTGCCATTTAAACCTGAACACAAAAATCTGAAATTCTGATTGCGTTTCCAGAACATCACTGTGCCGTGCCAATTGGCACTGTTCAGTGCCATCTTAAGATTGAATTTAGGGAAGGGGTAGGTCACTGCTAGTGTGTGTTTAGCTTTTAGTTAAATGTGCTTTTGCTAGATTGAATGCATGGTTATTTTGCTAACAATGGAGTGTCTTGTAAGAGCAATTTAGTCTTTAAGAATTTGAGTTTTGTTGTTTACCGATTTTTGAGTTGGGTTAAGCTCTAGAGCCTTACATTAGGTCCCCTAGTTCTTGTTTTAACTCTTGAATTTGGTAACTAGAGTAGATAGATTTTATTTTTAGCTATATAGGTTTTATTTATTGAAGTCAATTTGAATTGCATTCTTAGGCTAGATTTATACTTAGGTTTTCCTTCTTGCTTTCATGCATTTTTCATTTATAGCTTGAAATTTAATTTGTATTTCATTTCAAAACCCCCAAAAATCTCCATTTTCATAGAAAACCGGACTATGTTTGCACCCTTGCAACCCAACAATCCCCCCTCAAACAAAGGACCACTGGAAGCTCCACTACCATTTCTCATGGTCCGGCTGTCATTTCTTATGTTCCGGCTGCCATGTCCTCATGGTCCGGCTGCCATGTCCCTCATGGTCCCACTGCCATGTCCCTCATGGTCCGACTGTCATGTCCCTCATGGTCCGAGCCTCCCCTACTTCCTTTGTTTTCCCCGAGGGTTCCCACATGGTTAGATCTGGATCATGGCTCATCCGGCGGTTAGTCCGGTGAAGAGCGGCCTCGCTCTGATACCAATTGTAGGGTCTAAAGAATGTCCACATCTCCACAATGGCATGATATTGTCCACTTTGGGCCTAAACCCTCATGGTTTTGTTCTTGGGCTCTCCCCAAAAGGCCTCATGCCAATGGAGATACTTTCCATCCTTTTAAACTCATGATCTTTCCCATGTGTTTTAGATGTGGGACTATGTTTGCACCCTTGCAACTCAACAATAACAAGCACATATACTTAATATGTATTTCTTTAATTCATCAAAGGGTGAGATTTATTTTTTTAAATCAAAAGGCCTGATAAGCTGGGAGATAATGCTATGTATATGGTGTGTTGTTGATTATAGAAGGAAACTGTGTCCTAATATTTAGGTTGATGATGTCCCCTTGAGGAGCTCATTAGGATTATCATGTAAACTCTACAGGTGGACTTAGTTCCGCATGATAATAAAGTTGAGTGGTACTACTCTCGGAATCAGAAGTTAATTAATTGAGTTGTCGTAATTCAATTAATTGACGGACATACGATATCTTAAATATAGGGAGATTAATGCACTCATGATAAGAAGGAGCCCATATTATAATATGAGATTGGTGTGGTAGTTCAATAATAACCCTTTAGTGGTATGGATTATTATTGATGGACTTGAGTTGGGTGTTCAGGGAGAACACAGGAAGCACAATCCTATCAGGAGGCCAAAACCAATTCCTCCTCTAGGTCCCTATTGTCGCCTCTAGATAAAGTTTCGTATCCATCTAAGAGAATTCTGTAAGAAATTCGGTTAGAAAATTCTGTTAAGAATTTTTCTATGAAAAATTCTGTTAAGAATTTCTATTAAGAATTTTCGTTATAAAATTCTGTTAAGAATTCTATTTCTTCCATAAATAAAATTTTGATATGATTTTTTCATAGAAATTTTGTTAAGAAAATAACAAAACTTAATTAATAAATTTTGTTAAAAAATTAATGAAATTTTATTAAGAGATTTTGTTAAGATAATAACAAAATTTAGTTAAGGAAATTTATTAAAGAAACGAACAAAATCTTATCAAGAGATTTTTTAGATTTTTTTCTAACTAAATCTGGATAAGAAAAATTTGTTAGATTCTTTCTAAATTTTCTAAAATGGCTTAGCTATAAAAGGGGAGGTTTAGGAGAGGGAAACAACGCACAAATCTAATTCTTTTCTCCACTCCTTTAGGGCCGGCGGCAAAGCAATCTTCCCCCTCTTTGTTTTGCTAGGGCTGGCGCCCCTATAAGGGAATCCTCCCCTCCTTTGATTGCTCGAGTCTTCTCCCATTATACCTCTCTAGGGCCGGCGCACAAAGCCCCTACCTCTTGCTAGGGCCGGCGGCCAAGAAGAAGAAGGAGAAGAAGAAGTTGAAGAGAAAGCTTTTTCTCTTGCTTGCCATCGGATAGAAGGAAGAAATTTTGGTGGAGTAATCTTGGAGGATCGTTGCCCACACAACGTTCAAGAAGAGGAGAGGAATACGGCAGAAGATCAAGAGGTCTTCGGGTAAAGACTCCTACATAATCTCAAGAAGAAAGGTACAATTTATTTATTGTTGCATAAATTATTTTCTTCATAAATCTGGATCATGAATACCAACACAAGATCTCAATGATCTTATGCATCAATCAAGCACCTAGTTGATCGAATATGAAGGCTGCTTGATAAGATTCCGTTTCTAAAAAAATTTTATCTGGCAAGAATTAAACGGAACGGAATTTCAGGCTCCCATCACAAGTGATGTGAGGATGATGGTTGATCGGTGCTAATCAGTCCTATGTGTTTTAGAGTCGGGGGAATGGTTAGAAATTTAGAATTTAGGGAGTGATTAAGTGTAAAATGTGTTAATTAAAGAATGGGTTTAATTGAGTAAATTAGATTAAAGTTTGCTTATAGTTAAATAATTAAATTAATTAAATAATTAATGAGTCGGTTAAAGTATTAATATTTAGTTAATAATTGATTTAATTAGTTTAATTTGATTCATTGGCAATGATGAAGGTTAACATTAAATCTGGGTTAACATTAGGGTTAATGGATTTAAATTGATTAGGTTAATTTGAGCTTAATTGGAATAGGGTTAGTTAAGTGGGGTTGATAATGATCTAATGTATCATGACTATTAGAATTAAATTGATAATTGTAGTTAGTGAGTATTGTTTATTTTAAATTTCAGGACCTTGATTTGTAGATCATATTATACAGAGAGGTTCTTATTCGACGATTCGACATACCAGGTGGGTACTCCTATGCTTGATCAACACAGGTCTTATTCATAGTACATGATTACCTGTTGCTAACCTTATTGCAGTCATTCCTTGATTCATGCTTAATACTCATAACACTTACCATTGACCTTGATATAATCTGTTTAGCATCAATACAGTCTTCTTAATCGTTCTTTATTTGTGTTGGCTTATCATGATTGATGTTGTGCATATCTCGATGTTATAGTAATTATCTGTTGAACTGTGTATCATAGCATGTTGTTATTGTTAACTCTAACTGCACAGCGTGGGTGAGAGCATTATAGCACTGCACAGCGTGAGTGCTACCAAGACTAGTTAAATAGCTCTCCTGAAGACTGCCCCTCCCCCTCGCGTGTAATGATCTGTTGTTGGATCGGGTGATTCCTTCCATGCACCCCAGTTCATCGCACAACATGGGTGTCTGGGGATGTTGATGGCAGACGGTGATATTTTTTCCTGCTCCCCATTCACGTGTAGTGGTCTGTTGTTGGAGGGTGTGCAGTTGTCCTATTATACGTCCTAGTTCATTGTGTGGGTGTCTGGGGGTGGGGAGTGCAGACAGTGACCATGCATGCATTTGTTGTTAGTTGTTTACTGCATTTATACCTGATGCACTTGCTGTTATATGATTATGCACTTGTTATTATATGATTGTTGCATTTGTGTGACATGATATACA
>NC_133868.1:14248153-14249412 GCF_044706935.1 Curcuma longa
TGATCTACGCTCATCAGTTCATGATGGAAGAAGTTTTGATAAAATGGATGTGATGAGAAGATTCATCTCATGCAAGACGAATCGACAGAATTAGTTTGGATTCAAATCAGAATTCGTTTGGTTAGTAAACCAAGCAAACCAAGATTTGATTAGGTTTACTACAGTAAACCCTAGGTTACAAGCAGGTTCATCACAGTTTACTGTGCCGATTAACCCAAGCTCTAATTCCGATTTAGGTTACTGTGACTCCTCTTTAAAACAGAAATCGTGACTCTGTTTTATTCCTTGCCCATGCCGCATTTTTCCCCCCCTCACGATTTCTTCCCTCTGCTCGCGATCCCCGCCGCTCTACCGCCGCACCTCGCCCGACGTCGTCCCGAACTAGTACCGCCTCGCTCGCCATGTAAAGACCAATGCTGCCCCCTCCCCTAGCCACTGCCATTGCTCGCCCTGTTCAGCGATGTCGTCGCCCGCTACGTAGAGAAGCCACCCGACGTTGTTGCCTACCACGATCCGACACCGCGCTTCGCCTGCCACCACCCTTTACCCTACCGCCGTCCGTTGAGTGCGACTCTTATATATGCGATAAATATATTTAGAGCCTAAGGAATAGTAAAAGACTTGTTTGGAAATTATTACTATGTTTGGTTTTAATAAAGAATATCCTTTCTATTTCTTATTCAAATAGAAAAAGGTTTCATTTGATTTTAGGAAACAATTGTTGTTATCTAATTTAGAATGGAGTTCTTTATAAGACTGGAACATTAAGAAATAGTATCTATGTGTTAGATATTTCTAACAAGACATTCAATATCGAAACAAACAACAAGCGTGCTCGAAAAGATAATCAATTAACCTCCTATTTGTGGTATTATCGTCTTGACCATATAAGCAAGAAACACATCACCGAACTCCAAATGGTTGGTAGATTGGAATCATTTGAATTACATTCATTTGATACATTCGAATCATGCTTTAAAGGCAAGATGATTAAATCACCTTTTACCAGAAAAGGGTGAACTAGTGGGAGAGTTGCTTAGCCTTATACATACCGATGTGTCTGGTCCAATGTCAACTCAAACACAAGAGGTTATGACTACTTCATTACCCTTTATCGATGATCGTTCATCATTAGGGTATTTGTATTTATTGAAGTACAAATCTGAAGTCTTTGAATGCTTTAAAAAAAATTCAAAATTGAATGTAGAGAAACAGTTTGACAAAAGTATTAGAATACTTCGATCCGATCGAGGTGGTGA
>NC_133868.1:14249512-14277833 GCF_044706935.1 Curcuma longa
GATAATTTACCGAATCGCATACTTAATTTTCTGTCACGCCCCAGAGGTGTCGTTCCCGTACACCGGGAGATACCTCACTTGGTGACAATATAATAAGGAACCAGTACAATAAAAGAGACAAAGTATACCATACGCTAAAATAAACCCAACTGAAAATCAACACGTCAAGGTCTCTGAGCAACTCTAAAGAAAACTGAACCAAGGTAGTATTAAATCTGTGTCTGTAAAATTGGGAGCCAAAGAAGATAAACAGTTAGCCAAAGGCTAAGTGGGTAATCAAAAAAGATGTGCATGAATTTAATCTTATTTAAGAAGCCAAGGAAATAGAATAGATCATAATTCTCAATGTCATTTTAAGCTTTTCTTAAAGTTCTCCATTTATACATAATTTGTATATATGTATATATCTGTATCACTATCTTCAGTTATCATTGTTTGAAATCAGGTAACAAGTTCATATATTAATTTCATATCTCAACTTAATTATCATAATTTATTATCCATTATGATAATTTCTCAATCATGGTTATTTAATCATGCTATATCAAATTATCATTAGTACAATCTCATCATGAACAATCATTATAATCAGTGTTAACAGGTGCATAAGCAATACAACGAGAGTCAATATCATCAGAGTAGAAAAATCTCATAATCAAAAATCTCATGCTCTAGGCTATCAGCCTCTTCAGAATATATCATCGCATACGTTATCTAACGTACGAGCTCATAGCCCTCACCGGTGGAAGACAGGATAAACACTGACCGCGACCTCTACTCTACCACAACGATATGTGGGCGGTAAGTGCTCTGGGCCGAGAGCTACTCCACGCCACCATTACTCAGGTGCACGGTCCAGTACTCTGGTATATAACTCTGGTATAAAACTAAGCTCATAGTTAACACCTTTGTAATATTTATCATTTTCTTTTTATCTTTATCATTTCACATCTTAGCTTTTTCATCAATTATTATAATGGTTACATTTTCAATATGTATCTTATTCATTTGGTCTAAACGACCAACTCAAATCAAATTACATATTATTCATTCATTTAGGTATCATAATCAGGTTTGTAGGTAAAGGTAAGTATCAACAGGTAAAAGCTAAGTATCAACAGAATGAAATATTAACAGCAAGAAATATAATAGATCAAGCAATGTAATGACAAGTATCAACAGGCATAGTAAGTCAGAGTATCTATTTAAATTTTGAAAAATACCCTTTCCCATTTTAATTACCCCAGATAAATCTCATGTATGAACAGGAAATAAATCAATTATTTACCCTTTAGTAATCCCGTTTCAATAGTTTGGAGATCATTTTAAATCCCCTTTTTAAAAACAATTATAACATATATAAATATATAACCATTTAATTCTTTTATTTATTCATGCACAGGCAAGATTCTAAGAGTCCAAGGATAAAAAGTGCCCACTTTTTGTATCTACCAACTCCGAGTGTCAACAGATCAATGTGCTCCACTCGAACCAATATCTATACATAATATTAAAATAATTCAAATAATCAAAATATTACCCAATACAAATAATACCACTAAAATCTCAACATTATCTACAACTCTAGATCGAATAATCATCCTTGAACCTGCTTACTCGTATATCTAGCAAAATTAGATGCCTCCCTCATTCCACCTATTTTACTAGGAACAAACAACCTATAAATTTAACGATCTTAATAATCTACAACAGCAACCTATCGAAAACCTAGATGAAAAGGATAAATCAAATTATCCAGGTTGCCCACTTCGGAACAAGGTCAGCTCATGAACCATAACAGCCTACCCAAGATCAATAACGAACAAGACGGAATAAGAAGGAAACCTAACGTTTCCAGGAAATGAGGACTCAAAACCCTAGCTTCACAGGTAAACAGATTTCATAGCACAAAAATCGGAAAGGGAAGATAAGAGATCGGGAAAACCTAGCAGCCGAAAATCGGGCGAAGGCAGGCGGCGTTCGCTACTGGTGAGGGTCGCGGTGGGAAGCAGCGGCATCACGGGCGTCGGCAGCAACGTCGCGGAGCAGGGACGTCGCGAGCACAGAGGCGTCGGGACCTGCGGCTGTCGGCAGGCGGCGTTGCTGTCGGCAATGGCGTCACGGACGGAAGGTGGCGTCGCTGATGGAAGGGGGCGGCGTTACGATGGGAAGCAGCGTCGCATTAGTGCAGAGGCGATGTCGGGTGTGGGAGGAGGCTAGGGTTCGCTCGGCTTCTTAAATCGCCTCCCTCGCGCGATTTTCTCTCCGAGGAACCGATCGCGACTTTGTTTTTTCCGATTCTAACATTTTCTATATTATCCAAAAACGTGTACCTCATTTTCAAATTGATCAAATCATATATCTCTTTTCCATTATACTCCTTTTCCTTTTCCTTTTTATTTAATTGTTCATCCAAATTAAAAAAAAAACTTTGAAGTACTTTATTTTTTCCATTAGAAAAATATAATCTCTTAGTCCTCCTCCTTCATCTCAATCTCGACGAGTTTCCTTCATCATCTCCTTCGCCTTCATCTAGCGGTGCAAAGAGACACAACAAGTTGATGACAATTTAAGATCAAGATTAGAATTTTGGATTGATTCGTGGTGGGCTCAAGGAATTAGTAGTGTTTCTGATCGAGATTTGGAAGAAAATGAATGACATAAATGCAGGGTCTAAAGAATGTCCACATCTTCATAATGGTATGATATTGTCCACTTTGGGCCTAAGCCCTCATGTTTTTGTTCTTGAGCTCTCCCCAAAAGGTCTCATCCCAATGGAGATACTTTCCATCCTTTTAAACACATGATCTTTCCCATGTATTTTAGATGTGAGACTATGTTTGTAACCTTGCAACCCAACAATTCCCCCCTCAAACAAAGGACCACTGAAAGCTCTGGCTGCCATTTCTCATGGTCTGGCTACCATGTCCTTATGGTCCGGCTGCCATGTCCCTCATGGTCCGGCTACCATGTCCCTCATGGTCCGGCTGCCATGTCCCTCATGGTCCGAGTCTCCTTTACTTCCTTTGTTTTTCCCGAGGGTCCCCACATGGTTAGATCTGGATCACGGCTCATCCGGCGGTTAGTCCGGTGAAGAGCGGCCTCGCTCTGATACCAATTGTAGGGTCTAAAGAATGTCCACATCTCCACAATAGCATGATATTGTCCACTTTGGGCCTAAGCTCTCATGGTTTTGTTCTTGGGCTCTCCCCAAAAGGCCTCATTCCAATGGAGATACTTTCCATTCTTTTAAACTCATGATCTTTCTCATGTGTTTTAGATGTGAGACTATGTTTGTACCCTTTCAACCCAACAATAAAAGCTGTGGCAAGCTACATCAAGGACATGGAGCTCTGACTTAATCTGTCGAGCTTCGATGCGTTGGAGAATCAGGCCACGAGGAGCAGAAAATGAATACTTCCATAGGATGAGACAAAGTTCATCAATTCTTCGTCAGAGGACAACTCCAATCATAGGAATGTTTATGTCTCTCTGGTGGCGAAGTAATTAGTTTTTTTATTTCTGATCTAATATGTAAATTTTGTGTGTTTTAGGGTGATTCTATTTTTTTTTTTACTGGTAGTTGTTTGATGAAATGTCAAGGCACAACTAAAGGCAGAGACGAAGGCGGGCATCGCCTGGTTATGTGTGAATGTTAGCATGGATGAGGTTCTTTACCTAAGGAAGATTGACCTCAAGGTTTACAAGGGGTACAATGTTAGTAGTAACTTTAGAGTCAATTATGTAATGATTGACTAGAGACTTTTGTATCATATTATATTATTAATACAGACAAGATTTTTGATTATTATACTTATTTTATGTTTGTGTCAAATAACTAAGTATAATAATGTCCTTGGGTAGCTAATTCTAATCTACATCATATCGATTGTTTGAGTCGATGGTGAGATGATATAGAGAACACTACTCTAATCATTTTTAGTCAAACATGTGTTGAGACTAACATGTAAGTCAACTGGATAACTTGATCTCAAAGTCATGAATATTGGATATCGAGTTGACACATGGGTGATGTATACTGAATTGACCAACAATGAAAAAGTTTCATGGATCGTTATATAAGTGTCATAAACTTTCTCATGTGACTATTGGTATAAATAGTCCTTAGACTTGAAGTCACTACAGTTCCCTATATAAGGAGTTATGTACTTTGGTGTCGTCAAACGTCACCCGTAATAGGGTGAACTATAAAGGCGATCACTGGGTATGTAACAAGTTATGCGAAGGGATGTGAGTGATGTAGATGAGATCTATTCCTCCAATATGATGGGAGTGATATCTTGAGACCTCTTGATAGAGTAGGACCATGAAATGTATGGTCGTGCTCAAATAAGTCAATATAAGATATTGAGCTCATTTACTTGAGTGAGTCTACTTGAGGATCAAGAAACACAAAAATTGATAAGAGGATGACACGGTCTATGCCTCATTGATCAATCTAGATATCGAGGATAGAAGGATATAGTCATTCATTATCATAGTCACGAAGGTTATGTCGAATCTCGACATTCTTATCATTTGGGTAGCAATGATGCATTGCTAAATGTCACTCATTGCTTATGTTTCTAAAATGAGTTTTAGAGATATTGCCAACGTTACGAGAACCTATTGGGTCACACAAATAACATTCTATTTTGAAGATGAGTTCATTTTAGTTTAACTAAAGGAACAATTAAGTTCATTGGATGACCGAGACTTGAGTTAGACTCAAGTTGGTGGAATTTGAGTTAAACTAGAATTAAACCAAGTTAATGAATAAAGTTTGATTCATCATGTATAATTAATGTCGATTAATCATGCATTGAAGAAGATGAAGTTAAATTCATCATGCATGATTAATAAGGATTAATCATGCATTAATGAGGGAATACCAAAGGCCTAAAAACCTTTAGGGGGTGTTTGGTTGGGGGTTATCATGGATAACCTCGGTTATCTGTCCAAGGTTATCGTTGATAACCTTGTTTGATTCAGGTTATGATTGATTCCCAAGTAATACAACATCACCGCCACATCAACAAATGAGTTATAACCCGGTAATGTGATTACCTTGGCAGCCTAAGGTTTTCTACGATTCCTGAGGTTAACAAAAATTTTTCCATGATTACCCTCCAATTTTAAAACTAAGTCAATTAAAAGGTACTATGAAATCTAATTAAAATCAAATTATTTAATTCAAAAAATTTTATTTTAAATATTTATAAATTTATTTTAAATTTAAAAATAAAATTAATGGATTATATTTATTAATTTAATGAATTATTTTATTAAAATAATTATTTTAATAAATTAATTTTAAAAATATATTTTTTTAAATTTTAAAAAAAATGAAATTAACAAATTATATTTATTAATTTAATAAATTATTTTATTAAAATAATTAATTTTAATAAATTATTTTATTAAAATAAAATTATCATATTATCTTTATTAATTTAATAAATTATTTTATTAAAATAATCATTTTAATAAATTATTTTATTAAAAGAAATATAAATTTATTTTAATTTAAAAATATAAAATTAAGGAATTATATTTATTAATTTAATGAATTATTTTATTAAAATAATTATTTTAATAAATTATTTTATTAATATATATATATATATATATATTATTTTAAAATTTAAAAAATAAAATTAACAAATTATATTTATTATTTTAATAAATTTTTTATTAAAATAATTATTTTTAATGAATTATTTTATTAAAATAAAATTAACAAATTATACTTATTAATTTAATGAATTATATTAAAATATAATTGAATAAAGAGTAATATAGTAAATATAAAACTGGTTATGTTATATTCCCTCCAAATAAATAAAGTAAACCAAATAACATTAGGTTATGTTTTATGCCCCATAACCTTGGTTATGTAATTACCTGGTAATCACATAACCAAGATTATATATCATAACTTGAACCAAACGCACCCTTAGTATTTATGGCTTAGTATAAAAGAGTTTTTCTTCCAAAATTAAGTGAGGATGTTCATCTTCTTGCCCCTCTCTTCTTCTTGGCCGAAACTTACACCAAAGGGTTGCTAGCATAACCAAAACTTTCTCCAAAAGTAAGTGTTTGTGTGGATACGCATAAAGGCATGGACACTTGAACGTGCAAGGGATCGGACAAACTTTGGACAAGCGAGATAAGCGAAGACATGCTCCAAAGGTATACCATATTAGATAAGATTTTGTAGATTTAAATTTGTATGAGTTTGTTTTCACATGGATCGCTAAAGGGATCCTTTTTCCGCTGCGATTTGTTGTTTATCGCATAGGATTCCCTATATACAAGAAGCTCAGAGAGGCCTTGGATAGCATGTTCAAATGATTTTTCTTAAGTAAGTATTACTTAATTGTTGCTACCATCACAAATTGATATTGTACACGAAGCTCAGGCTGGCCAAGTTGCAACTCAGTGTCCTTCACGTTGCTCGCACAGCTTCCATATCATCCGCTTTCTTTCAAATCTTGATCCAAAACATCACTAATTCCTAAATTCCATGAATTGATCTAAAGCTCTAATTTTGATCTCAAACTGTCGTCGACTTATCATGTCTCTTTGCACTGTTGGACGGAGGCGAAAGGGGGAATGGGAGAAAGTCAAGACGGAGATGAAGGAAGAGGGTTAAGAGATTAGGTATTTTTTATGAAAAAATTAAAACGATGAAAAATAAAAAGGATATTATAGGAAAGAGATACATGATCTGATTAATTCAAAAATGAAATACATATTTTAAATAATGTGCAAAATCAAATACACCATTCGGTAAAATACCGTTCTGCCTAAGATTTATAAGCAAGATAATAAATAAATAAAATGTATGCACACACACACTTCAGCAAGAGAAAAAATCTACCACTCCAACGGTCCCACACAGTTGACTTCACGATCATATATAAAAAAATAAATTAAAAAATTATAATTGACCACGACGTAAAAAAGTATTATTGTGCGCGCTGATGAGTTGGGTTTTCTATGCATTTTATTGATTCATTTTGGGTTCGTACATGAAAAATAAATGGTTTAATGAATTGATTTGAGTATATTTGTGATATATTGCACAATTTGATGGTCAATTATAATTTCTATAATTTGATGGTTAATTTTTTGTATTAATTGAATTTGATTTGTTGTAGGCTCCAATTGAACCGAGATTGAGCTCAACCGTGATCGAATCGAGTCAAGTTTGACCAAATCGATGGATCCAACCTCATGAATCAAGACCCAAGTTTGAATTGGAGCTGAACCGGAGGTGAACCCGGCTCAACCATTCCCCGTTCAAATGAGAAGAAACACTGTAGCAGAAAATCGCGGTTACTGTAGCACTGTTCATCTTCGTTTTCTTCTGTTTTTCGTCATTTTCGTCGCCAGATCTTCGGGTTTTTTCCTTCCAAATTGATTCTTGAGTTCCAGAGACAACTACCAGCTCAGTTCGATGATCAATTGGGAGCGACATCATCTGTTGAGGGTTTCTTCAGAGCGTTGTTGCCGCCGCGGATCTCGGCTAAATTTCCTTGGATTCAAACTGATCGGAGCACTCAAAACCATTCAGAGGGGTTCTTTGAAGGTCTTTGAGGATTCCGAAGCATTCCATTGATCGTGATTTGAAGGATTTCTAGTTGGATATTTAGAGTTTGGATTTGCTCTGTTCGGAGAAGATCTTGAGGGTTTCGGATTCTTCTGTGATAGGAAATAGTAGCCAAACGAAGGCTCAAGTGGGACCAATTGGAGACTAGTCTGAGTCGACCAAAAGCCTAGTTGACTGGAAGGGTCCGATCTACTGAAAGTCTGCCTGATCGTGTTCAAGTAGAACGAACATCATATAAATTTTGACTGAGCTCTAGACGACTAGACGGTGTTCCAGTCGATCGATAGCCAAGTCAGCGAAGGTCCAATCAACTATAGGAGTGTCCAGTCAACTAGAGAAGTGTCGATCGAGTGGTATAAAAAAGGACTCGAGGCAACCTCTTCATATATCACTTGCAATCAAAGTCTTCTTGTTTTGTACTCTGAACAGTGTTCCAAGTTCTGTCCATTGATCTAGGAAAATCCAAGATTCACATTCAGGATTTCTAAATCGGATCCACGTGTTTGTTTTCATACTTGTATTTACATATGTATTATTTCATACTTCTGATTGTGCCTTATAAATTAGTAAAACATTTCTCCAACTCTGGAAAGGAGAAAGAAACTAGTAGACTCATTGTTGAGTGCATAGGTGGAGTAGAGACCCTAAGAGGTTGCTGAACCACATTAAATTTTATGTGTCTTTTATTGTTTGCTTTTATTTCGCTTTACTATTAACAACTCTAATAGAAATAAATAAAAATGAAGAAAAGACGAATACACTTCACCCCCTTTAGCATCAAAAGGATCATAAAAACTGAACATGAGTGGTCGAGGCTTATGTTTGACATAGTTTTTTGAAAATACATTCATCCCCTCTGGCAGTATTTCGAGGTCACACTAGATGTTTATTTTCCAAGATACAATGGGGTGATCACGTAGACAACCAAACACTGGTTGTTTTGATGAATCGAGCATGTACCCAAACGCTATTGTGAAAAGGTTGCTGAGCGAAATGATGCACAGTAGAGAGGCAAAATGAGGAGAACAAAGGTAGATGGATTATTTTTGTACTTTTTAGTCCATTATGCTACTCAAAGTCATAGCCTCTTTATATAGGGGCTCTTACTCACAGTAGCATTAAATGATTGAGTAATGATTTTTCAATGGTAGAGGCATAATGGTAGTCGTCGACCATTGGCGGTGGTTTCTATTCGACCAATCCGATATTTAATGGGCTCAAATTGTGCTTGCACACAAGTGATCACTTGGGTTCAATGCAACCTATTGGATTTGCACCCCTTACGGATCCGTATGTGAGAGAGAAACTCTTCCTATACATATTCACAACTTCAAACATTATGATTCAATATAAACTAACTTCGTAGTCACTCATCCTCTAATATAAAACTAAACTCTCATTCAAATGAGAGTCTCCTTCTATCCATTTCTTCTACATTCACATTTCTAAAATGAGGGGCTCCTATCCATTTCTTCTCCATTCACATTTCTAAACTTCGTACTTGGCAAAAATATTTTCACATCATGAGATTTGTATTTATTTAAAATGGAGTATTGATGATAATTAAAATAATATTTTATTTCATCAATCAAATCATATTTAAAAAATATTTCTGTTGAAAACTCCATTGTGATAAGAAATTAATAATAGAAATACATCTTGTATAATTAATTAATTTAGACCATAGGGGTGGTCATTTGAGTTTTGGACAAGTTTGTTGTGAGTGTGATCAGAATGATCTTTTCAATTAAAGTTATTGGATTTTAAATGCGTGTTATTTAGCCATGGACAAGCAAATGCGACCGCTCTTTCGGTCACTAGTTGGTATGGTCCCCGTTACTTTTTTTTTCAAGTGTCTTTGCTCAAACCTTTTATCAGCACTGTTGATAGCAAAATTTGAATTCAACATTTACATTTTAAAATTTTTTTAAATATTTTATTTATTTTTCATTTGCTTGGACTCTTCCTCTCCCGAACACGCTCTTTAGGCCAAGATTCCAATGAACTATTGGTTCGCTAAAATCTGATGGTAGATAAGGAATGTGTGTCAGGGTTGGCTGACTCTACTGGCACAACCACTCTGATATTCAAGTTAGAAACGAGGTGGCAGAAGTGTGTGAGAAAGAAAACAAAGAAATAGCATAACAGAGAAGAGTTGCTTCCACACTCAAGAATAACAAACCATACATCTTACGTAAGCTCATCGACGTTATATAGCCGCCGAAAGGGAATATCTATGTGGACATCCTCAAAGAGACAATTAGGAAACAAAGGAGCGACAACTTCTGATTCGCACCTCTAAGGATGCCCCCTCGGGGGACAATCATTGAGAGGGAAATCTTTGTTGGTGCAAGGAGCACTAGGTTTGATCCTAGAGTTTCGATGTTTGACATACACTTAGGTCTGGACAGTTTGACCAAGGGTTGCTCCAAACAGGATCTAATGTTTGGATATGAGTGAAGTCTAGTCAGATCAGTTTGACCAGAAGACTAGCAAGAAGTCCTAGTCGGTTAGACCAAGCAAGGAGAAGTCCTAGTTGAGGCTAGGCAATGAAAGTCCTAATGTGGAGTCTAGGCAAAGGAAAGTCCTAGTGCGGAGTCTAGGTAAAGGAAAATCTTAGTGTGGAGTCTAGGCAAAGGAAAGTCCTAGTTTGAAAGACTAGGCAGAAGTCTTAGTAAGATCAAGTGCACCAGGTGAAAGTCTAGGCAGATTAGGTGGACCAGATGCATGGCAGAAAATCCAAGCAGGTCAGGTAGACCAGATGTTGGGTGAAAGTCTAGGCAGGTCAGGTGGACCAGATGTCTAGTGGCAAATCCTAGGGGCCGAGGATTAAGGCTAAGCGAAAGTCCAACAAGTCTGAAGGACTAGGTTGGTAGGTAAATTCTCTCAAGTGAAGTGGGTAAGGGCGTGTTCCTAATGTAGGAACAGTAGGCGTCAGTCTAACTCAGGATGTCATTAGAAATTCAAAGTTAGATCTACAGGGTAAGACTTAGGTTGCTTGTGTGTTTGTATGCTTGTCTTATAGGAACCAGGAGTTGGAAGCAAGATGGAGAAAATATAAGTGGAGCAAACAAAGGCAGTCGAAGCAAGCCTGGGATCAACTCAGGTCAAATCTGAGTCAATAGGATCTAGGCGTCCTAAAGATTTCTAAGTGCCTGGACGGTCCAGGTGATGAGCGTAGGTTATATATGATTTCTAGCCTTGTTTAACGTTCATCTACTTGTAATTCATCGCATATGATCTACTTTATCACATCTTATTCCTTTATTATTAAATGCTTCTACTTCTTTTGTTCGGAGATCTGCTCTTTGTATATTTTTGATTGACAGAATGTGATTCAAAGCTAAAACGAAGCATATTTGATGGTGGAGCAAGAAGTGGAGAAAAGAGACTCGCACTGGTCGTGCTCGTCATCACGGGTGGGTCTCTTACGCAGCAAATACGAAGAAATGGAGGGAAAGGAACAACAAAGCAAAACACGACAGTGCTAAGCTAGCTGCGGTCGTGCCTCACATTCCCAGGGCTCAGACACGGCCAGGCCACTCCAGAAGCACGGCCGTGTCCCTCCTATAGATTGAAGACAACAAGGGGTCATGCCTACTGAAGGTGCTTGGAATTCCGTCCTATTCAATTTCTGTCAAACAAAAATTTTACAGGGACAGAACCTTTCCAAGCAACCCACATGTTCGATCAGACATGTGCTTGATTAATCAAGCCAGTTCTTGACCAATCGAAGCACACCTTGATCGAAACATAAGATCGCTGGCCTCTTGTGTTGGTATTCAGGATCCATAAGAAGAAAATAACTAACTACGCATAAGAATAATTAAATTAGTCATACATTTCTTCTTGAGATTGTTTAGATGATTGTTCGTTTCCCGAAGACCTCTTGATCTTCTGTTGTATTCCTTTCCTCTTCTTGGACGTCGTGTGGGCGATGATCTACCAAGAGAAACCACCCAACTCCTTCTTGCTTCCAAGCCACCGGCTACCAAAGGAGAACCAAGGCTAGGAGCACCTCTCTTCTCTTCTCTCTCTTCCTTTCTTCCTTTCCTCTCCAAACCACCACCTTCCTCTCCTCTTCTTCCTTCTTTGGGAGTCGGCCCTAAGGGAGAACCAAGGAGAATCAAGAGGAACCAAGAGGCGCTAGCCCTAGCAATGGAGAAGTGGGACAAGGTGGCGTCAACCCTAATGAAGGAGGAGAAGCAATCAAGGTGGCGCCGACCCTAGGATGGGAAGAAGGCTTTGGATGGGCGCCGACCCTAGGGAAAGATTAGAGGAGTTATATGTGTTCAATAACACCACCCCCTCTCCTCCTTTTATAGCGTTGTCACCTTAGGAAGTTTAGGAAAAAATAACAGAATTAATAGAATTTTATTGGCTAACAAAATTAATAAAATTCTGTTGGATAACAGAATTAACAAAAATTCAGTTGAGGATTAATCAAATTTTGTTAAGATTAATAAAATTCTGTTGGGGTGGATATGAGGCTTCAATAGAGGCTACAACAAGGACCTAGAGGAGGAATTGGTTTAGGCCTCCTGATGGGCTTGAGCTTCTTGTATTCAGCTTAAACATCCAACTCAAGTCCATCAATAATAACCCATACCACTAAAGGGTTATTATTGAACTACCGCACCAATCCCATATTACAATATGTGCACCTTCTTATTATGAGTGCGTTAATCTCCCTGTGTTTAAGATATCGTATGCTCGTTAATTAAATGAGTTACTGACAACTCAATTAATTAACATCTAATTCCAAGAGTAGTACCACTCAACTTTATTATCATGTCGGACCAAGTCTACCTACAGGGTTTATATGATAATCCTTTTAAGCTCCTCAAGGGGACATCATCAGCTTAAATACTTAGGACACAGATGTTAATTTGAGGGGTATCCTAGGGTAATTGCCTTACGGTTATACTATTTATTTGATAAATAGTAATTCACTATTTGAGTGCACATTCCATATGTGTTTAATTGGATCTTAAACTCAAATACTGAATGTCCGCAATACGATTCATAGCGTGAGAAAATTTGTGATTGGATCACAACTAGTGAGCATCTCTACACGTGTAATTATGAATGTATTAGAATTATCCCTAGTCGAGGATTGATGAGCACAGACGTCATCGATTCTGTCGAGACTAGCACGTTTTGAACTCCTTGGTTAGCCAAGCAGCTGATCTCACTGCTGTCAACATTAGATGTTAAGAGTTAAACGTGGATGTTGGTTAAAGGTAACCAGTTCATTGGAGTGACCTGCCATGAGACTTCATATGGTTCAATTCATATGTCAATGAAGATCTCAATGCAGCTTAAATACGAGTTTCCTTTGACTTGCAGTTATTCAAGTCATCTTAGTCATGGAGACTTACTTTGACATCTTAAGTAAGCATCTCCGAAGAGCTGTGGACCCGAGATGATTGGGTATAAGTCAAAGTATATATGCAGCGGAATATTAAACTAGTTATACCTTTCCTTGATTTTTTTTGATGAAGGTAAAAGTATATATCATCAAGCAAATAGCACAGGTATACAGGGTGAGCCAATGATGCTACCTCATGTCATGTCTGACGAACTGTCAGATCTAAGTAAGTGTCATGGCCTGTCATGTAAGTGCTCTCATGTGTACCAACAATGTCACAGTCTCTCATGTGTACAAACAATATCAAGGTCTCTCATGGTCTATCGAACATGCAGGCACCCCTCTCCAGGACACCATCATACAGCGTGGGAAGTCAGTGTCTCCACCTCCATCCACGTCTCCACATCCATCCGCCGTAGCAGCCTCACCAACATCAGATCAGCTAGCCACGCGTCTGCCATAGCAGCTCACCGTCACCCAATAGTAGCCATCATGTGCCGTGGCAGCTCACCATCCTTTCACTGCCGAGCCATCTGCCTCCACCATCTCCAAGGAAGCATCTGTTGGGAAACACTAGGAAATCCGTTCCGGTGAATTCTTGCAGAACAAAAATTTTTTCCAGAAACGGATTTAAGTTGCCCTCATAGTTAATCAAACCAAGGTTTGATCAACGCATTAAGATCATTGGGCTCTTGTGTTTGGTTTACAGGATCCAAGATAAAAAGAATAATTTAATTATAGCGGAAACATTAAATTATACCTTTTCTTCGGGATGCCTAGAGGAAGAAGATAACCTCTTGATCTTCTGCTGTATGTCCTCTCCTCTTCTCGAACGTTGTGTGGACAACGATCCTTCGAGATATCTCCACCAAAACTCTTCTCTTCCAATGGCAAGGAATCAAGCAACCAAGCCTTCTTTTCTTCCTTCCTTTCTTCTCCTTCCTTCTTGTTCTTAGCCGCCGGCCACAAGGGGATGAATCCACCAAGGAGCGCCGGCCCTAATGGAAATAGAAGAGGAGAAGGAACCCTAAGAGGGCGCCGGCCCTAAAGAGAAGAAGAGAAAGGAGGGGGCGGCGGGAGAAAAGGAAAAGAGAGAAATCTCTCTTTGTTGCCGCCGGCTTCAAGGAGGAAAAGAAATTAGATTGATTGTCTAAAGCCTCCTCTAAACCCCTTTTTATATAGCCAAGCCATCATGGAAATTTAAGAAAGATTCTAATAAATTTTCTTATCCAGATTCAGTTAGAAAAGTTCTAATAGAATCTTTAAGAAAAATTTATTAGAAACAATCTAATAAACTTATCTTATCTAGATTTATTTTAGAAATAAATCTCTTATAAGATTTTTATTAGAAAGATTCTAACAATCTTATCTTATCTAGATTTATTTAGAAATAAATCTTTTAATAAGATTTTATTAGAAATAAATCTAATAAAATCTAATGGATAAGATTAGTTATCTTTTTAATAAATTTCCATTTTATTAATTTTGTTCTTATCTTTAACAAAATCTTTTTAATTATATCTCGCTAATATTTAGCGAGATTCCATAATTAATATTTTGTTAATTTAACAAAATTAATTCATAAAATTTTTAACAAATTTTGTCTACGGAAGAAATAGAATTCTTTAATAGAATTTTATAACAGAAATTTCTTTCTTAACAGAATTTTTCCTAACAGAATTTCTTAATAAAATTCCTAACAAATTTTCTTTTAGAAATTCCTAACAGAATTTTCTATCAGAAATTTCTAACAGAATTTTTCAAAAATTCTAACAGAAAAAATTCTTAATAGAATTTTTCGAAGGTCTCAGAAAAATTCTTCAACAGAATTTCCTATCCGAAACTCTTCCAGAATTCTCTTAGGTGGATTCGAGGATTTTCAGAGGCTACAGTAGGGACCTCGAGGAGGAATTGGTTTTGGCCTCCGATGGGCTTAAGCTTCCCATGTTCCTTCTGAACACACAGCTTAAGTCCATCAATAATAACTCATTCCACTAGAGAGCTATTATTGCACTACCGCACCAATCCCATATTATCATATGGGCTCCTTCTTACTATAAGTACATTAATCTCCCTGTGTTTAAGATATCGTATGTCCGTCAATTAAATGAGTTACTGACAACTCGAATTTAATTAACTTCTAATCCAAGAGTAGTACCACTCAACCTTTGTTATCATGTGGAACTAAGTCCGCCTGCAGGGCTTACATGATAATCCTTTATGAGCTCCTCAAGGGGACATCATCAGCCTAGATTATAGGACACAGTTTTCTTCTATAATCAACAACACACCATGTACATAATACTACTTCCCAACTCATCGGGCCTTTTGATCTATCGCTCTAAATCTCACCCGTTGATGAATCAAAGAAGTATATACTAAGTACATGTGTTTAGTAACAGAGGTTAGTTCGATTATATAGTCAGTATAAATCGAACAATCCTCAGGTGGTCCTGCTCAATACACACTAAGTGTACTAGTGTAATTCTATAGTCAAGACAGACTAAGACCAAATTACACTACAACTAGTCCAATGGTTTGTCCAATCCATCTTGGTTGTGAACACTGTTTATAATATATAAGGAACTGATTGTATTCTTGGAGGATTTATTTTTTATTCGTTATTACTTTCTTGCACCTTAATTTCTATTCTTTTGTACAGAAAAGGTAAGATATCCTTATACGAGGCTTCCTCACCTTCTACAATAGTTTTTTTAAAGAATTACTCGCTTAACTAATCAGTATGTTATGATGGTGTCCAATCTAAGATTCAAACCACGTTGTTTCTTTTTGTCAGCATTATTCATCTTCTTTTATCATATTTATTTATTTATTTTATTTCATTGTGCACTAACAAATACTAAACCATTTTGATGTTACATTTGCAAGAGCAAATCTTCATTTATATAGATTTGTTCTTATTCAACCCCATCAAGTCATACACATCCTAACATGTTTAACTTGGAGTGCCTCAAAGCTAAAGTGTCCTATGTCATATTATTTAAACTATTTCTTATTCGGTGCAGAAGCAATAATATTAAACTCCTCCTTGATAATGCGGGTCTAAAATTTATGACATTTAAAAGAAAAAGGAATTATGAGGAAAAATTGTATTGAAATCAAAGTCTTTCCACATAAACACCAATTATAGAGGACACTTGAATAAAATATTTATTCATAAACTTTTAATTATTGTTCAAATTGAGAGCAGTCCATTTGAATATCCAAATGGTACCACAAAATCTATCACAATCAAGTCGTAGAGAGTTTGTCCATGCTTTGATGGAGAGGAGAAGCATGCTGTACACTTTATATCTAACATTGCATTGTAGATATTAAATGTCCTTTGACAAACTCTATACATACAAATTCAATTTGTAATCTTTTCGTTGGATTTTATCTTCAAATTTAATTTGTCGTATCTTTTGTGTATGTAATATTTGACAAAGACATGGTGTTGAAAGAGAAGTTCACATTATATATATTACAGATTGTAATATATAATGTGTACTTCAAGATTTCATTTGAGGCTAGGTTTTTGGATTATTATATGAAGTCAAATTGCATTTGTTTTGTTCATTTATGGTCAGAAATAAAAGTCAAACAATTTGCCAAAACCTTTCAAACTCAGCAAAAATTAAGAAATGAAGCTCAGTTGGAAAAGAAATTATTAGTATTTAGTTTTTTTGGCTAGTAAATATAATAAAATGTTTGATAGTCACGCGCTTTTGACTTCCGTCTACTATACTTTTTAAGAAAATATTTTTATATTTAATTTGAGAGAAAATTCTAGTCAATTGAAAAAAATATTCAAAAGAAAAATAAGTCAGTTTTCAAGTCCTCCATTCACATTAATAACCTCTTTCCAGTTTTCGTTCACATTAATAAACCTCTTTCCACTTTTCATCTTTTATACTAATTATAATTTCTTTATTTTCATTCTTGAACCCTTAGACATTGATGTGTATTTATTCCAAGTGGATGCTATTATCAAATAATAAATTATTATCTTCTAAAATTTTAGAGTCGAGTATTATTCTACGTGTAAAATAGACTATCTAGATAAATTGGAATCGAGAGAATTTATTATAAAAGCAAACGAAGTAAGAAAGTAAAATGAGAAGTTGAGAGAAAATCAATTTTAAAGACAATTCTAGGATTTTAATTTTAGTGTGATGATAATTGATACACTACTTGTAATTTCCTCTTTTACCTCAGTGTTTGATATGCTTGAAGGTGGTATATCCTAAGGTAATTGATTTTTTCTCTCGGATAACACTAGTATATTTATTCAAACGTGATATTTACTTTTGTGATAGACATACTAGGGTAACCACTTTCTCAAGGAGGCTCCTGATACTATCCCCTAGACTGATATCCCTTACTTTGTTAGGCCAAATTGAGGTAAACCCTTTACACTCTATGATAGCCAATGACATTCTCGAGAAATTTTGGATTACTTTCATAAACAAACCCTCAAGTCCAGAATTTATACGTTGAAGAATTGGGTTTACCTCTTGGTCTTTCTCCTTTTTCCTATAATATCATAAGGCACACTAACACCGTTAACATTTAAGCATACTAAAACTGAATAAAGAAACAAACATATCATGCGATAAAAGAGAAGATTAACAAAATACAAGTGTCAACTCAATATCAAGTTACTCTCTAATCTTAGAATTAAGAAAACTACTCCATAAAGATAGAGATATAAGCCGAAGACATCGAACAAAACATTCTACAACTCAATGAAATAAAGAAGAGCAAAGGAAGCTCAGTTGTAGATATCGATGTCATCTTTGGAAGATCTCCTTGTCTCATTGGTGGATGGAATCATTGCGGCTCCTTGGAAGACAACTCTCTCCTAGGGTTCCTTGTCATTGGGAAGCCTGTGATAAGGAAGCGGAGATCCCTTGATCCTAGATGCCTATAAACTAGTACCCCCTTCGTTCTTTTATAGCCTTGAAAGATGACAAAAGTTAATGAACTTTCCTAATTAAATCTTGGGGGTGTCATCATTATGTTTTGAAGCACCATTGCCATGTCAAGGGGCACGACCTAGCCGTGGTGCATGCTAGAACTTCATCGTCAAGGCAACCAAATAGGGCATGGGTGTGGTGGCTACCATGGCTTGCCCATGTTCCATGCTGGAGGCCTCAATTGATGTTCGGTTATTTCTTTCACCTCCAAGGGTGATGCACAGTTGTGGCAAAGCCACGACCAGACCGTGCATGATGATGGAATCCATGCTTCAAAGGCTTTTCGTCTCAATTGAGCTTCAACTTCACATCCTATCGATAAAAAGCACAAAGAGTAGTTTTTCGATCTAAAATAATAAAAAAAATTGCAGAAGCCAAGAAACTATACAAAATATGCTTATGTAACATAGTAGATGCATGCTAAATAATACTAAAAATTTATAAATGAATCACATACATCAAATATTCTTAGACTTAAACCTTTGCTTATAACTTGTGCAATTTAAGTTTCCAACATCTTAGTATGGTTAGCTAAGTTGTCAACTTTATATGCTAGCTGTTTGATTGCCTCTCCTGTGGTTTGATGTTGTTGCCTAAACTCCATGATTTGCTGATTAAACTCCTCATTCTGATTAGATTTAGTTGCAATGAAGTTAGGCAATGCCCTTTCCTGTAGTGGCCAACTACATCTTGTTGTTAAAGACCGATTTTCTTGTAGTGAGATAGGAATAGTAGTAAATCTACCTCGGGGTATGTGTTTAATTTGGGAAGTAGAGCCATAATATGGAGGCGTGTTAAGATGAAATGCATTTTGGACTCTGCCATGGAAGCTGAGTATGTAGCAGCCTTTGAGGCAGCTAAAGAAGTTGTATGGCTCAGGAACTTCTTAATGGACTTAGATGTGATTCCTGGTTTGCCCAAAGTTATCACAATTTATTGTAATAACAGTGGTGCAGTGGCAAACTCAAAGGAACCACGAGCCCATAAGGCAAGTAAACACATCGAGCGCAAGTACCACCTAATACGAGGAGAAGTTGTTATCACCAAGATTACATCAATAGATAACCTGGCAGATTCTTTCACGAAGGCCCTTTCAGCGAGAGCTTTGGATAGACATGTTGAGAGGATGGGAATCAGATGTATGGCAGCGTTTATGGCAGTATAGTCTTTTAGTATAAGTGGGAGATTGTTGGGATGTATACTAAAAGCCTAGCTTTTGTATAAATATCTATGTTAAAATAATTGAAATGAGAATCACATTGGTAAAATGTTTGCATTTCTTATATAATGTAGTTGTCCACTTAATTTATATTGTAGATAATATGGTGTGTGGTGCCACACGGAAGATCATGTTATCGGTTCCTTATAAATTATAAATAGTAGCTCACAACCAAGATGGATAGAGACAAACCATTGGAGTGGTTGTAGTGTAATTGGTATTAGTTTATCTTAACTATTAAATTATACTAGTACACTTTGTGTGTATTGAGCAGGATCGTCTGAGGTCGTTCGATTTATACTGACTATATAATTGAACTAGACCTCTGTTATTATGGATGTGCATGCTTTTAATCCTGATATAATAACAAGCACATATACTTAGTATGTATTTCTTTAATTCATCAAAGGGTGAGATTTATTCGTTAAATTAAAAGGCTCGATGAGTTGGGAGATAATGCTATGTATATGATGTGTTGTTGATTATACAAGGAAATTGTGTCCTAATATTTAGGCTGATGATTTCCCCTTGAGGAGCTCATAAGAATTATCATGTAAACCCTACAGGTGGACTTAGTTCCGCATGA
The DNA here is from genome assembly GCF_044706935.1 of Curcuma longa. Classification (NCBI taxonomy): domain Eukaryota; kingdom Viridiplantae; phylum Streptophyta; class Magnoliopsida; order Zingiberales; family Zingiberaceae; genus Curcuma; species Curcuma longa. Next base: position 14,269,283 of record NC_133868.1, read on the forward strand.
TAATAAAGCTGAGTGGTACTACTCTTGTATTCAGAAGTTAATTAATTGAGTTGTCAGTAATTCAATTAAATAACAGACATACGATATCTTAAACACAGGGAGATTAATGCACTCATGATAAGAAGGAGCCCATATTGTAATATGAGATTGGTGCGGTAGTTCAATAATAACCCTTTAGTGATATGGGATTGGTGTGGTAGTTCAAGTAAATGTATCACTGTATACCTTGTGAGAATTACATCAAGTTTAGTGATAGCTCCCGCAAGAGTATGGTTGTCGTCAAGTAATAAAAGATATCGAATCACAAGGACCATGGAATTTACCACTAGACTAGAACAAAAAGAGTTTTCTAATGCTTGAGTTTTGTTATGGGGAGAGAGAGAAGGAGAACTAGAGTGCCTGAACCTCGATCGAACAGATGTCAACTAGATGATAGGTATGCAAAACGATTTTAGGATTTCGGATTTCTTGAGACTATGGTTGATGTATCATGGATGCTTTATCATTCCTCAATGTTTATATCGATGTAGGGATTCTAACCAAGCTACCAAATTGACCTCTTCAGGCTTTGTTAGAATTTAATCATTATCCTCTAATACTATGACTACTAGTTGGAGATGATACCTAGATAGTCCGGTTCTATGACTCTCTTGGTGTCACCGGGCACCCTAGGCATACTATCCTAATATCTTACCTCTGTTATAGAGTAATACTATTAAGGATCTCTTCTTAGTGATCGTTAGCCGTTAGCTATCCCTCATAAGAGATTGTTACAATTCAAGGATCTCCTTGGAAAGTCCAGTTCTAAGATTTACCTTCTGTCACAAGGCACTCCGGTCATACGATCCTACGATTTCCTATAAATCATAATTCACTCTCATCCACATGAATTTAAGCCCTCATAAGCATATCACCAAACACACATAAGACACAATCCATATGGCAAAGCATAAACATATCATAGAAAATGGCAAAAAGCACATCCATTAAATACAAATTATCTAATACATCTCAATTCATCAACATCCTAGAATCTAGGGGATCTACTCCATGACGGAGGGAATATAACTTGAAGAAGAATAGGAATACATCTTTGATCCTCAATCTAAGAGAGAAAAGAAAAAAGACTTATCTATGTTCTCAGATCTCCTTCGAATCACAATCTCCTCGTCAATGGTGGATGAAAACGGCAGAGTAGCTGAAGAAGAAAGGATGAGATGCTAAAATCTGTTTCGAATTGTGGTTGTGGCATGCTCCAATCGCCTCTGTCGGCCCCCTGTAGGGTTTCAAAAAGGGCTTATTTATAGGCCCGCGCCCGACACGGTCGTGCCTTGTAGGCACGACCTGGAACTTCGGCTCGAGTCTTCCGTGGGCATGACCGTGCCTTGTTGGCATGACCCCTGGCTTGGTTCATGCGGCAGGAAGGGCACGACCGTACCTTTTGGCACAGCATGGAGTAACTGATACTCGGTAAGTTTGGCATGGTCTTGTCATGTGGGCACGACTGCTGCTGATGGCACTTTAGGAAACATGACTGTGGCTTGGAAGGGCACGGGTGTTGTCACATGGTTGTGCCTTAGGACACGACCCTGTCTTGAGCTTTCGTCGTTCTCCCTTCATTTCGCCTTGTTTCACACTGATTTCCATCCTACAAATGTAAATACACGAGAGCAGATCTTCGAACTAGAAAGTAAAAAAAATATGCCTAATGCATGAATAAATAGTGTGATAAACACAGAGTATCATCATGAAATATATAAGGATGTGCAATGAACATAATAGAAATGTATGTATACCCTACGCACATCACACCCCCAGACTTAAACTTTTGCTTGTTCTCAAGTAAAAACCTACATCTAGATTCAAGTGAAAATATATAGCAACATCATAACTCTTAGCACATCAATCAAATCCTATCACAGAATAATAATGGTGAGCACGATATTGAAATTATTAAGATAAGGCCTAAGAAGAAGTTCTCCATGCTTAGTGTAGAAAGTGACTTTAATTTATTTAGTGTCAAAATCCTACTTAAAGTTAAGTCGTCATGCTACCATGTTCCTAAATATCTCCGGCCTTAGACACTTACCTACCATAGGCTAGGGTCATTCCTTCCATTTCACAAGGTCTCAAAGGATTGTCTCAAGATAAAAAAATATATAGCAATTATTTCCCCAGTAACCCTTACCGGTCTCAAAGGGGTAATTGTCAACTTTCCACTCACGACACTATTTTTTTTTTGAGAATGCTTTGAAATTGGAAAATCATTTAAGTTTGAAGCATTGCTTGATTTAGGGATTTAAAATTTTTCCAAATGAATTGACATGACTTGAGTTGGTCCAGTAACTAAAATGCAATGAAAGAATGTCACCTTGAAAATATTAGTACTAGTCTGGTTTCATGAATCATTACTAATTTCAGAATTTATCTACCTCCTATATTAGGCAATAGTGTAAGCGATACTTAGACTAGGTCATTTCAACTCTCTCAATGTATACCAGCTCACTTCCTATTATGGTAGATAGGAAAAAATATAACACTTATAATACTAGCCACAAGTATCAAAACAATCATCTAGAGTAAATGTGCTAGCGTTTTTCCTATTGAGATGTTGTTGGTGATTATTTGACATGATATCTACCATTAACTATTAAAACAAATTTCAAAGCAAAGTTCAATGTAAATTTTAAAGCAAATTTTAAAATTAAAATTTAAAATAAAATACAGTTTTATTTATGTACAAATCTATAATGCTTGCCCCCCCAGACTTAGCACATTCATTGTCCTCCCCGATCTGGATGAAGTGGTACGTCTACCCAATGCCCACGTAAAATTTCTTGCCTCAGCTTTGGGTGTATATTCTCCCATTGTTCTGGTGTAATGTCCTCCCATTTTGCTAGTGGAGATGGCATGTCTAAAGGTACTGGCACAGGTGCTTCATCCATGGTTTTAATTCTTTTGGAAACAAAGAAGATATTGGAGGGAATTCCGGTAGATTGGGTAATTCAGGAAATAAAAAGTTATCAAACCATTCTCTAGTCCTCCTTAAATATGCATGGAATTGATACATGTTATCAACTTGTTCCCCAATTCCTCTCATCGTGTCTCTGAAATCCTCTCTCTTTTTCCATTCTTTCTTTTGTTTTATCATGAATTCCTTGGCAATCCTAAATAGTTTTTCATCTTTAATAAATAATTGCCTCAATTGATTAAATCGATCTTCATTAATATCAATTTGTTGCTCTAAAAGATTTTTAATAAATTATGATCAGTATGTAAAGTATCAAGGATCGAATGAAAAGTTGTAAAATCAAACGTATTGGAAAAGTAATTTTTTGTGAAGGTTTGAGATATATGAGTTGCATTTGTTGGTATTGGGAGTTCTATGGCATTAACCATTGCCCAATTTCTTTTGTCTAAAATATTTGTCAATTGGGTATTAGGTAGTCTTAAAGGATGTTAACCTTTTAAAAGTAAATTATACCCATAATCATCTCATTGAATCAATTTCATAGCTACACAATAGTCAATGTCAATCCTAGGATTTCCCTTTACCATCTCAAGTCCGTCTAAGTCTAATCCTAGCATTAATGCCACTCAAGTGATCAATCCTCCTAGAACAATAGGGCTTGATAAATGTTGGCATGACATGTTTATCAAATGATTTAAGAAATAATATCCAGTATCAATATGATATTCCTCCAACATAGCTCATATACAAAGAAGCTCATCCTGACACACCACTTTATTATTTTCTCCTCTCCCAAACATAGTGTATTTCATTAACAAGAGAACATATCTAAACACGGGATTAGCTATACAAGAAAGTTTAGATGAAAAAGGATGGAACATGCTAATACCCTCTAATTCAGACCATACATATTATGGGTTAAAAGCGTTTAAAATTTCTCGAGTGCCACCATATGGTAAATCAAATGTAGCATTAAAATCATTGAAAGTCCATGTGTAGTTTTCATTAAGCAACCTAAAACTAATTTTTCCATCCCCACTTTTACTTTCAATTGCAAGGGTACTAAGAAATTCCAATACTAGCCTTGGATATGTGGGGTAATCCATTTTCATGAAGTTTGTCCATCCTATTCTTTCTAACAACAAATCAAGATCATTGTCCAAACCAAGTATTTTCAAGGTATCCCTATCTAGATATCTAGTGTATAAGATTTCACGACAAACTAAAGCATTAAATCTTTGACTATGTTCAGATTTATCAAAAATAACACAATATTGTGATTTTATACATTTGTGTGAAGTTTCCCCTCCTTTTGATGTTGTTTCTTTCTTTGTTTCCTTCCTCTTTCCAATCTTTCTCAACATTTTTCAACTGCAAGGAGAACCTAGGTGAGCTTTTGTAAATGACGGAGGAAGAAAAGAGAAGGGATTAGGAAGAAGAGATAAAGAGAGGAGTGAAGAAAAAAGGGCATGGTCATGTGAAGTTAGGGCATGCCATGTGAGAAGTTAGGGCATGCCGCACCCTTTTTAACCCTCACGAGGCATGGTCGTGCCAAGGAGACATGACCACAAAAAGTTGCTAATCGGCTGAAGAGGGCATGATCGTGCCAAAATGACATGGCTTCAAGCAGGTGCTTTGCAGAAAAGTAAGCACGACCATGCTCATTAGGCACGACCTTGAAAAGTTGATGTGCGGAATTTTATAAGGTCCAAACCATCTCAATTTTGATTTTTTCGAAAAAAGTTTGCATCGAGGAGACATGGCCATGTTGAATTAGAGTTTATTACTAAATAGAAAATATAAAAACCCTTAGGTAACCCCTTTGTGCACAAATTTGGTGAGCGTGACTCAATTAGAAGATAATCCGAGAAAATATTTCTTTAGTCTCTATCCATTAATCCCAGATTCCTCATTCCATATATCTACAGTCGTTGGGGTAGACTTTAAGAATTTTATAAGGTCCAAACCATCTCAATTTTGATTTTTTCGAAAAAAGTTTGCATCTTGAATTAAATAGTAACACCATGTCTCTTTTTTTGAAATTTTCTCAGTACTATGTGCTTGTCATGTCATTTCTTTGTTATTTCTTTATAGGACTTTGCTTGCTCATAAACATCCATTCGTATTTCTTCTAATTCCCCAATTTATAGTTTCTTCTTTTCTCTAGCTGCTTGTAAATCAAGATTTAAATGTTGTATTGCCCAATAAGCTCTATGCTCCAACTCCACTGGCAAATGACAGGCTTTTTCATATACCAAACAAAATGGGGTCATTCCAATAGCGGTTATATAAGTCGTTCGGTTATAAAATAAATGGGCTTTATCATCAAGCTTTAAAGCTCAATCCTTCCTAGACAGGGATACAATTTTTTCCAATATTTATTTTATCTCTCTATTTGAAATTTCTACCTGTCCGCTTATTTATGGATGATAGGGTGTTGCGACTTTGTATCTTACTCCATATTTGATCAATAGTTTCTCAAACTATTTTTCTATAGAATGAGATCCCCCATTACTGATTACTACTTTAGGGACTCCAAACTTGGGAAATATAATCTTCTTGAACATCTTGATCACCGTGGTAGCTTCACATTTAGGAGAAGTGATAGCTTCGACCCATTTAAACACATAATCCACTACTACGATGATGTAATTATTTCCACAAGACGATGAAAAGGGTTCTATAAAGTCTACTCCCCAAACATCAAAGAGTTTAACTTCTAAAATAGAGTTCTGGGGTATTTCGTGGCGTTTGGAGATATTACCTGTCCTTTGGCAACTATCACATTGAATAATGAACTGTCTGGCATCCTTGAATATATTCGACCAATAAAATCCTGCTTGCAATACTTTTGTTGTTGTTTTCCACCCTCTATGATATCCCCCATATTGTAAAGAATGACAGTGATGTAGTATTTACTCCATCTCTTCCTCGGGCGTGCATCTACGAATTACTGTATCCCCAGATTTTTTATAGAGATAACGATCAACCCAAATGTAATGTCTGGAGTCTATAAAGAATTTGTTCTTTTGCTGATAGGAGAAGTGCGGTGGTAGAACATAGCATGTCAAGTAATTAGCTATGTTTGCATACCAAGGTGCCTTTGTACTTGTGATTGTCATAAGATATTCATCCGGGAAACTATCATTAATAGGTATAGGATCTTTAATCACGTCACGTTCCTCTGAACATAATCTGGACAAATGATCTGCAATAACATTTTTAGCTCCTTTTTATCTTAGATTTCCATGTCAAACTCTTGAAGCAATAAAATCCATCTAATTAGCCTTGACTTAGCATATTTTTTGCTGTACAAATATCAGATTGCTGCATGATCAGTATACACTATCACCTTTAATCCTACTAGATAAGAACTGAATTTATCAAATGCGAAGACGACAGCTAGAAGTTTTTTCTCTGTAGTAGCATAGTTAATTTGTGCTTCATCTATTATTTTGCTAGCATAGTAGATGACATGCAATAATTTATCCTTCCTTTGTCTTAAGACCGCTCCTACAGTATAGTCACTAGCATCACACATGATTTCAGGTGGTAACTTCTAATCTAGTGCTTGCATTATAGGTGCAGTTACTAGAACCTTCTTAATGGTGTAAAAAGCTTATAGACATGCCTGATCAAAATAGAATTCTGCGTCTTTAATCAAAATATTTGTTAGTGGCTTAGAGATCTTCGAAAAGTCTTTTATAAAGCGTCGGTAGAATATTGCATGCCTAGAAAACTTTTTATCCCTTTTACGATCATAGGAGGGGAAAGTTTTTCAATTACTTCTACTTTTGCTCTATCAACCTCTATTCCTTGTTCTAAAATTCTATGTCCCAATATAATTTCATCATTCACCATGAAATGACACTTCTCCCAATTAAAAAGTAAATCAACATCTTCACATCTTTGCAAGACCTTAGAAAGGTTATCTAAACATGCATCAAAATCAAATCCATATACAGAGAAATCGTCAATAAAGACTTCCATGATGTTTCAATAAAATCTGAAAATATCGCCATCATACACCTTCAAAATGATACTGGGGCATTACATAGACCAAAAGACATTCTTCTATATGTAAAGGTTCCATAGGGATAAGTAAATGTCATTTTTTCTTGGTCTTCTAGGTGAATATAAATTTGAAAAAAAATCCAAAAACGTATCCAAAAAATAGAAGTATTTATGCTCTACTAACCTCTCAATCAACTGGTCAATGAAAGGGAGGGGGTAATGATCTTTCTTTATTTCTTTGTTAAGTTTCCTGTAGTCAATACACATCCTCCAACCTGTTACAGTTCTAGTAGGTATCATCTCACCATTTTCATTCTTCACCACTGTTATACCATCCTTTTTTGAAACAATATGCATCGGGCTCACCCATTTACTATCTGAAATGGAATATATTATCCTTGTGTTCAATAATTTGGCTATCTCTTTCAGTACTACCTTTGTCATATTTGGGTTTAGCCTTCTTTGATGTTCAACAGAACACTTGTGATTATTGATAAGTGGCATTTTCTACGGATAAATTAGGGTTATTTTGGATCGATTTGGACCACATTTCAAATCATAAATAGGGATTTTGGGCTATTTCTTTATTTTGAAAGAATTTTTGATTTTTATTATAATTTACCTTAATTTATGGATATTAATTGTTCTATTTTATTTTGCAGGGAATTGGAATATTTGAAGGTCCGATTTGAAAGAAAATCAACTCTGATTCGAGTCGGATTCGAATTGAAATTTAATTTGGCTCAATCAGATGAAAAATGAGTTCAAATTAGGTTAAAATCCAAATCCAATCCAAAAGTCCAGCTGGGCCAATCCAAATCCATTTCATTCCAGCCCAAATCAAGTTAAAGCAGGTTCAATTTCAATGTCAACCGATTCAAGCCTATTCCTATTCACTTGGCCTAGTCCACTTCAACTCAGCCCAACTGCCATTTAAGCCCAATTAAAGAGTTCGGTTCAAATCCATCCCCCGTCGGTTCAATCAGCCGATTCAAGCGGTTCAAAACTCTGGTTCAGCTGTGGCATTAAAAGGCTTTCACCGGTTCAGTGATTTGGGGGGGTTCCTTGCGATTTTGGGAAGCTACAGTGCTCCCAAAATCGCGAGCACTGTTTTTCTTCTCCGTCGTCTTCGCCGCCGCGGTTTTGAGCCCCCGCCGTGCGCCTCGCCGTCCCGTGGATGCTATCAACTGGAGATTGTTGATGTTTCCCTGTTTTGTGCTAATCAAAAAAGGGAAGAACCCTAATTCTTCACCCACTGCTTGTTCTTCTCCATTTATATCGGTTCCTAGTTACTGTTTTATTCTGTTGTTTCAATTCATCAAAACCCCTTGCACTGTAAATATATTTTTAATCCTTAACCCTAATTCTTAACTCTAATTGCTTAACCTAATTTCTAATTCTGATCATAACTTCTAACTCTAATCCTGACTTAGGATCTAACTTTTTATTTACTTTGGATGTGTTCTGTTGACAGGAATGGATTAAATCCCATTTCCTTTTGGCTTAATGTGGTTCGATTATTGAGGTTTGCTTATGAATTGTGAATGGTGGATGTTTGCTTAAATG
>NC_133868.1:14277933-14282296 GCF_044706935.1 Curcuma longa
GTTCAACAGAACACTTGTGATTATTGATAAGTGGCATTTTCTACGGATAAATTAGGGTTATTTTGGATCGATTTGGACCGCATTTCAAATCATAAATAGGGATTTTGGGCTATTTCTTTATTTTGGAAGAATTTATGGTTTTTATTGTAATTTACCTTAATTTATGGAAATTTATGGATATTAATTGTTCTATTTTATTTTGCAGGGAATTTGAATATTTGAAGGTCCGATTTGAAAGAAAATCAACTCTGATTCGAGTAGGATTTGAATTGAAATTTAATTTGGCTCAATCAGATGAAAAATGAGTTCAAATTAGGTTAAAATCCAAATCCAATCCAAAAGTCCAGCTGGGTCAATCCAAATCCATTTCATTCCCACCCAAATCAAGTTAAAGCAGGTTCAATTTCAATGTCAACTGATTCAAGCCTATTCCTATTCACTTGGCCCAGTCCACTTCAACTCAGCCCAACTGCCATTTAAGCCCAATTAAAGAGTCCGGTTCAAATCCATCCCCCGCCGGTTCAATCAACCGATTCAAGCGGTTCAAAACTCTGGTTCAGCTGTGGCATTAAAAGGCTTTCACCAATTCAGTGATTCGGGGGGTTCCTCGCGATTTTGGAAAGCTACAGTGCACCCAAAATCGCGAGCACTGTTTCTCTTCTCCGTCGTCTTCGCCGTCGCGGTTTTGAGTCCCCGCCATGCGCCTCGCCGTCCCGTGGATGCTATCAACCGAAGATTGTTGATGTTTCCCTGTTTTGTGCTAATCAAAAAGGGAAGAACCCTAATTCTTCACCCACTGCTTGTTCTTCTCCATTTATACTGGTTCCTAGTTACTGTTTTATTCTATTGTTTCAATTCATCAAAACCCCTTGCACTGTAAATATATTTTTAATCCTTAACCCTAATTCTTAACTCTAATTGCTTAACCTAATTTCTAATTCTGATCATAACTTCTATCTCTAATACTAACTTTTGATTTACTTTGGATGTGTTCTGTTGATAGGAATGGATTAAATCCCATTTCCTTTTGGCTTAATGTGGTTCAATTATTGAGGTTTGCTTATGAATTGTGAATGGTGGATGTTTGCTTAAATGTTGAATGTATCTAATTTGGTATTGAGTTGAATCCGATTTATTGATGTGTTATGCTTTTGTCAAGGATTTTCATCTTGTTTAAACGATTGTGATTCGAACTTTGAAGTGATACTTAAATCTATGGAATGTATTGATCTTTTAGGTTGTTCGGTTGGGATGATAAGTGGGGATGTTGTTCTGTTAATTGAGTGAATCAGGATCTCTATCCTGTTGGAGTTTTGTTGATGTTTGTGTGTTGTTTGTAACAACATAAAGTTGTGAGAAGGTTGAGGGAATGAATTTTGTTAAGGCTTTATATGTGAATTGTTGTGCATTGAAGGGTTCCATGATCATGTGTTGGGGATGTTTTGTTGAGTTGTAACATAATCCTAATGAGGTGTGATGTCAATTGTAAAATGTGTTGAGTAGTATGCTATTGATGTGGGTTTGTATTAAATGATATAATTCTGATGTTGGTTTAGGATTGAATATCAATTTGTAATTTGTGTTGTATGTTGAACCATGGTAAATTGTGTTGAACTTGAGTTGTTTGGGAAGATTGTTAGCCGGCTATAGGATAAGTAGTGTTGGTGATCACATGTAAATGAAGTTTGTAAATCTAATTCATGTCATGAATAAATCATGTTGTAGGTTGTGTGTTTTGTGTCTTGTGTTGAATGTGCATGTTACAATTGTTGTTTGTGTATTTAAGTTGATGTATATGTATGATATTGTAATTATATGTTGTATGTTTGTTGTTTATAGTTGTGGAGTAATTTGTAATTTTGAGATTCATATTGTATGTTGTAAGCTTGATGTTGAACTAAATTTGTTATCATTGTATATAAATGCGCTTGTAGTGTTACCATGTTTTGGCATGTGTGAATTATTGTTTGATCGTAAATATGTTGTTTAGATGTATATTGTAGTGGATTTGTTTGTATAATGTAAATGTAACATTGTTGAATAAATGTAGGTTTAGGAATGTGCACTTTGTATATTAGTATTCTTTTATAAATTGTAGGATTAATATGTCAATAAATGGAGTCATGAATAAAACAAAATAAAATTCCGCACCATGAGTATAGAATAAACATCCTATCATTGTGTCCGAGAGAGACGACCCGGACCTCTCTATATTACTTAAGACGATAATAAAGAGGTTTAGTAAATAAATAAATAATTAATTTTGATGGGTGTAAGTGACACATTTAATAAAGGGAAATAATGTAAATCATAATAATATTTCCCATACAAAACACACCGCATCAATTATCTTCCAGGATAATTTTTTGCATACATAAAGAGGGACTAATTCCTTTCAAATCTTCAACTAAATAACCTATTGCCTTTCTGTGTCGTCTCAATACTTCCAGTAATTTAAGAGTAGAGGTATCATCTAAATATGCATTTATAATTACAGGAAACATTGAGTTTGCCCCAAGACATTCATATTTTAGGTTAGAAGGCAGGGGTTTCAGTTCAACTATGGGTGGAATTTCTTTTTTCTTTAGTTCTTTTGTATCAACCTTAAAGAGTTGATTGTTGGGACCGGTGCGTTCGCTAAATGGGGGTGAATAGTAATTTTCTAGTTTTCCTATGAAATTATTAGCGGAAGCAAAAATAAAAACAAAGAAAGAACAATCGCTAACCCGATTTGTTTACTTGGTATCCACCTCAACGAGGTGACTAGTCCAAGGATCCACACACACAGACGACCGTTTCCACTATGAAAACCCTCCTTTTTGAAGCACGTTTCGAAGGTGGAGAAATCCTCACAAAGACAATCTCTTCCTTTCAAAATAATATAAGTGAAGTATGAGGAAGATCAAAGAAGTTTTACAGATCTAGAGAATTGCCAGAGAGATGAGAAAAAGAACTGTTATCTTCTTGGCCGTTGAATTCTATTTTTATATTTTTTTTGTACATCAGTCGATTGCTCTAAGGGCAACGATGTCTTTGAAGGAGGTGAAGACCCCTTGATCTTTTGTTGTATATCCTCTCCTCTTCTTGAACGTTGTGTGGACAATGATCCTTCGAGATAACTCTGCCAAATCTCTTCAATCTGATGGCTAGCAAATAGGGAACCTTCCTCTCCTTCTTTTGTTCTTCTTCTTCTTCCTTCTTCTATTTTGCCGCCGGCCCTAGAAGGATGATGCCACCTTTGTGCCGACCTTAGCAAGGTTAGGAAGGGGTAGGCGAAACAGGGAGAGAAGTTTTCTCAAGGGGGCGCCGACCCTAGCTAAAGGGAAGGGGGAAAAGTGAAGGGCGCTGGCCTCTTAGAGCAAGGGGAAAGAAAACTATAATTGAATTGTAATTCCCTCTTGCAAGCCTTCCTTTATATAGCTAAGCCATCATGAAAATTTAAGAAAGATTCTAATAAATTTTCTTATCCAGATTTAGTTAGAAAAATTCTAATAAAATCTTTAAGAAAAATTTATTAGAAACAATCTAATAAACTTATCTTATCTAGATTTATTTAGAAATAAATCTCTTAATAAGATTTTATTAGAAATAATCTAACAACCTTATCTTATCTAGATTTATTTAGAAATAAATCTCTTGATAAGATTTTATTAGAAAAAAATCTAATAAACTTATCTTATCTAGATTTATTTAAAAATAAATCTCTTAATAAGATTTTGTTATTTCTTAATAAATTTCCTTGTTTAAATTTTATCTTTCTCTTAAAAAAATCTCTTAATAAAATTTTATTAATTTCTTAATAAAATTTCTTAATTAAGAAACTTTATTTTCTGATAAAATTTCTTAACAAAATTTTTAACAAATTTTGTCTGCCGAAGAAAGGGAATTCTTTAATAGAATTTCATAACGTAAATTCTTAACAGAATTTCTTAAAAGAAATTCCTAACAGAATTTTTCTCTGAAAAAAATTCTTAACAGAATTTCCTATCCGAAACTCTTCCAGAATTCTCTTAGGTGGATTCGAGGCTCTATCCAAAGGCTACAGCAGGGATCTAGAGGAGGAATTGGATTTGGCCTCCTGATGGGTTTGAGCTTCTTGCGTTCTCTCTAAACACCCAACTCAAGTCCATCAATAATAACTGATACCACTAAAGGGCTATTATTGAACTACCGCACCAATCCCATATTAAAATATGAGCTCCTTCTTACTATAAGTACATTAATCTCCCTGTATTTAAGATATCGTATGTCCGTTAATTAAATGAGTTACTGACAACTCGAATTTAATTAACTTCTAATCCAAGAGTAGTATCACTCAACCTCATTATTATACGGACAAAGTCCACCTGCAAGGTTGTCATGA
>NC_133868.1:14282396-14337075 GCF_044706935.1 Curcuma longa
TAGCTGATCGACCAGCTGGTCGATCAGCAGCTTGGGTTCTAGCTGCACTCCTCTTCCTACGCTCCTTCTGTTTTCTTCCCTTTCTCCCGGCCATTCCCGGCCATTGTCCCTAACTCCCGGCCATTCTCACCATCTTCTTGACCTCACTAATCCCTACCAGAATGGCCTATCTCCCGGACAAATCCTTGTCCATAGGGTTGATTTCCGAGCAACTCTAATTCAGGTAAGACCCGAAGATGTTAGCCTGAATACGTATTATATGACCAGGGTAGTTTCTCCATGATACTCACCCGGCCAGTGAGACCTTCACTTGGTTTCATCTTTCCTAGTTAAGTTCATCTTTTTCCCGGGCAAGAGATTGCCAGTGGAACCCATTCCCGGGCAAACTTGTCCATTACCTCTTCCTCGCTAGATGAGGATTCATCGTCACTTGAATGCTCTTCCTCACTTGATGTATCATTGTCACTTCTTCTTGCCATAAGAGCCATGTGTCGGGTTATGTGGCACAATTCCTCCTCGTCATCGGATGACTCGCTACTTGAGGAATCCCACGAAGCTTGAGCCACCATGACTTCCTTCTTCTTCTTATCCTTCTTCTTGAACTCCTCCTTCTTCTTTAGCTTTGGGCAATTTGGCTTGATATGCCCCTTTTTGTTGCACTCAAAACAAGTCACGTTAGGATTGAAATTAGAACTTTGACTTTTACCTTGGGATGGTGGAGTGAACAACTTTTTCACATTCCTTTGTGTGAACCTTCTTGATCTTCCCATCATCTTTTTCACATAATGTGCCACTTGCTTGGGAGACATCTCCTCATCACTATCGGATGTCTCTTGCTCGGATTCGGATGAGGACTCCTTCTCCTTCTTCTTCTTTTTCTCCTTCTTTTCTACAAATAAAGCAATACCTTTCTCCTTCGAAGACAAGTTAGCTTGTTCATGAAGTTCAAATTCACAAAATAATTCATCTAATTTAACAATTGAAAGATCCCTCGATACTTTATAAGCATCGACCATTGATGCCCATAAAGTGGTTCGGGGGAAGGCTTGTAGCACGTACCTCACTAAGTCCCGGTTGTCCAATTTCTCACCTATCACATGTAGACCGTTTACAACCTCTTTGAATCGTCCATGCATTTGACTCACGGTCTCATTTTGCCTCATGGTGAAGTTTTGGAGTTGTCCAACTAGAAGATCCTTCTTTGCTCTTCTAGATTCACTTGAACCCTCGTTGAGTTCAATGAGTTTCTCCCAGAGTTCCTTGGCCGAATTGAAAGGTCCAACCTTGCTCAGTTGATCTTTGGAGAGTCCACATTGCAAGGTGGTTGTGGCCTTTGCATTTGCTTGTGCCTTTTTGCATATCTCCTTTGTCCAACTTGTTGTAGGTAGAGGTTTTCCAGACTCATCCTTCGGTTTTTCGAAGCCATCTACAATGCTAAACCAATTTTCAATATCGTTCATTAAGTAATATTCCATTCTACCTTTCCAATATGCGAAATCGTTGCCGTCGAAGTACGGTGGTCGTGCGGTGCTGTATCCCTCTTGAAACGCCATTTGTATTTCGGTTGAACGTTTGATCTTCCGAAAAGAACCAGGCTCTGATACCACTTGTTAGGATCGGTGCGTTCGCTAGAGGGGGGTGAATAGCGATTTTTGACTTTCTCTGCAAATTTGTTAGCGGAAGCAAAAAGATAAAGAATAGATTGCAAAGAACCAAACGCTAACCCGTTCGATTTACTTGGTATCCACCTCAACGAGGTGACTAATCCAAGGATCCACACACACAGCCCGACGATTCCACTATGAGAAAAACTCTCCTTTTCGAATCACACTTCGAAGGCGGAGAAACCCTCACAATACGATGTCTTCCTCGTACAAGATCTTTAATGAAGTATGAGAGGAAGAAAAGAGCTTTTACAGATGTCAGAGAACAATAAAGAAGATGAAAGAATGAATTCTTTTTCTCTGCGACGTTGACCGCTCTTTTTATGAATTTCAGTGCACCAGTCGACTGCTCCTAAGGCCAGTCGACTGATGGGCTTCAACGGGAATTAAATATGCATTTAATTCGCCAGTTGTCACCCCAACGGCAGTATATCAGTCGACTGCTCCATGGCCAGTCGACTGCTCCAGTCGACTGTCAACTCGACTGATTTTTCTGTGCTTGTCTGTGTGTGCTCCGGATCAACCCCAGTCGACTGCTGGCAGGGCCAGTCGACTGCCATAGCTGAAAACTTCCCTTTTCAGCTTCTCTTCACTCCTTAGCCTTGATGCAAGCCTTCAAACGTCTTCCACAAGCCTCGTGCTCTTCCTTGCACTAGCTTGAGACATTTCCCTCGACTTCATCGTGCTAAGACATCCTTGCCAAGAGGCCGCGCCTCCGGGACTTCATCCTTGCCAAGAGGCCGCGCCTCCGGGACTTCATCCTTGCCAAGAGGCCGCGCCTCCGGGACTTCATCCTTGCCAAGAGGCCGCGCCTCCGGGACTTCACCAATTGCCAAGACTCCATTCCTGGTCTCCACTCCTGGGCTTTCCTGTGAACTCAAACCACACATGTTAGATAACAACACATTGCCTAACTTAACTGATTTAGCCAAACATTAAAATCCAATCACTTGGGGCACGATTGCACCAACACTTTATGTGTTGCATGATATGATCTTCAATATTATTGATTTTGTCTTATTGAGTACAACTAGTTCATTGATTTAGGGGAGATTTTGATTTTGGAGTTAGGACATATATTTAATCATAATCTCAAATCTACTTTTTAGATACTTTTCTTAACCCTACAGGAAAGCTATAGTGATGTCTACCTATAGTCTACTTTTCAAATCAAGAATATTTATACAAAGTCTTAGTGCATTAAGAGTTTCAAAGTTTTTGAAACTTTGTATCAAAATTCAGTTTTAATAGGCAAAATATTTTCAAATTATTTTTCTCATATTACATATGTTATGAGTAATGGTCATATGAAATTTCATGATTTTTTAACGAAAATTGAATTACTTATGAATTTTTGAAATTCAAATTTGAAAATCAATTTATCAGACATCAGTCGACTGATTCAGAGATCAGTCGATTGATGTGGCTGAAAATCACTGTTTTACCTTTTTTTTTTGCCATTTGCGCCTCCTTTAACCCACTATTCTTTGATGCATACTCTAGGAGCATTATTATGGTCTTTAGGGTTGATCAAACCTATACTTTAGGTGTCACAAATCCATTGTTGGTATATGTTATAGGGGGAGTAGAGGGAGTGTGTTCCTAAACGAATAAATTTGTTATTATTTAAAGCATGAGGCTCCTTATTGTGCATTTGCCCTACCTTTTATCTGTTTCTGCCTCCCTCAAATTCATGGTCTTTTTGTTGTCTGACAAAAAAGGGGGAGAATGAGATTGGTTTAAGTTAGAATCAACATGTTCTTATGCTCTTATTCATGCTTATACATGCTCATTGTCTTATGATTCATGCTTTATGATTATGGCTACTTTGCTGATATTATATCTTGTTGTATTAAAGACCTAACTTAAATAAGTTTTTGCCAAATATCAAAAAGGGAGAGATTGTTGGTGCAGTCTTGCCCCAAGAGAAATTGGATTTTAATGTTTGGCTAAAACAAGTTTACGTTAGGCAATGTTGGTGATCTAATGTATGTGAATTGAGTTCACAGGAAAGTCCAGGTTAAAAGACTTTGCAAATGGTGAAGTCCCGGAAAGCGCAGCCTCTTAGCAAAGGTGAAGTCTCGGAGGCGCGGCCTCTTAGCAAAGGGAGACTTAGCACAACGAAGCTGAGAGAAACGTCTCAAGCAAGTGTAAGGAAGGGCACGAGGCTTGTGGAAGACGTTTGAAAGCTTATGTCAAAGATAAGGGATGAAGAAAAGCTGAAAGGGGAGTTTCAGCTTGACCAGTCGACTGACACTGCCATTAGTCGACTGGTGACTTGATTCAGAAGCACACACAAGATTGGTCGAGTGGTTTGCTTGGACCAGTCGATTGGTGATGGGGCAGTCGACTGATGGATGACCGTTGGGCTGACAGCTGGAGAATTAAATGCTAATTAATTAGCCATTAAAACTCATCAGTCGACTGGCTCAGGGAGCAGTCGACTGATGTCGAGAATTTCATAAAAACTCAGTTTGACGATTGGAGATGCAACTATTCATTCTCTTTCATTCTTGCACGAACTCCAATCACTGTAACCTTCATTTCTCTTCCTCTAAACTTCACTACATATTTTGTAAAAGGAAGAGATTGATCTGTAAAGGTTTCTCCGCCTTCAAAGAGTTCTTTGAGAAGGAGAAGTTCCATAGTAAAGATCGTGTGTTGTGTGTGTGGATCCTTGGATTAGTCACCTCGCAAGAGGTGGATACCAAGTAAATTGAACGGGTTAGCGTTGTTTACTTTTGTCTTGCCTTTGTTCTTTTTGCTTCCGCTAACGATTTTGTAGGCAAGAGCGAGAATCGTTATTCACCCCCTCTAACGAACGCACCGGTCCCAACATCTTAGTCATAATCCTCTAGATCAAATTCCTTCTCTAAATCATCGAATCCATCCAGATTATCTCGGCCATCAAAGCTGTCATCCTCCATGGTGAAACATAATCGTCCTTGGAATAAAGTTTATGTATAACTGAAGGAAAGAAAGTGGTTCTTCATCTTTTTTCATCTTCTCCCAATCAGTGATCTTGGCTTTGCCCTATCTATCATGTGATCGTCGCAACTGCTCCCACCATACTGATACTCAACTTTTGAATTTGATAGTAACTAGTTTGACTTTCACACTATCAAGCACTTCCTCATAATAAAAATCTTCTCCATTTCGTTAAGTCAATCAATGAATTCCTCATCTTGAAACGTACCAAAAAACTTGAGAAGATCAACTGAAAATCCAATATCTCTATACTGTTCTTCTCGACCATAGCTTCTGCAATTGTGATAGGGGTTTGAAAAGTAAAATTAGAATTAGGATACGGGAACTTACGACCTTCAAAATCCCGCACTTTCAACGTTAAGTTAATTTTGTGACTTTTCTCTATAGATCAAGAATCTCGTCTTGGGTGCTACGATCACGGTGCGAGGCTTTCTCAGTCGAAAACTATCACCACCACAATCACAATCACTGTCACGACCCGGGAGATAGTCGTCCGAAAAATTTCGGCAGCACCTCCCCAGTATCCCTGACAATTCCCTGAATACAAATAAATATACATGACCACATACGGCCGGAATAAGGACTACACGTCCTTTAGACACAATTAGACATATCACAGGCAACATATAATAATCTAAGGCCTACACGGCCATAGCAACTAACAACTAACACATGCATGCTATATGAATTCACCTCGAGAAAACCCAATCATACACATGAAATCCCGTACGGAAGGAAATCCACGCAGCGGAAAACACCGTAAATACAAACCAAAATCAACAAGCATCAGTGTATCAAATCTATCTACAACCATATCGAATGTAACAAATTCTAATACACCCATATCGAACTACTATATAAAATGAATACATTAGACCCACTAGACTGCTGATGTGAGAGGGAAGCATCCGGCAGATCCCTGGCATCATCTGTAAGCTCCTACCTAGTACCTGGGAAGACAGAAAAATCCCAGGGTCCAAAGGTGGTGAGTACAAAACTCAGTGGGTAATATAGAAACAAATAGTGCATGAAGAGATAAATAAAGATAATAAAGATACATACCAAAGCTCAGCGAGATATCATAAATAACTCTGCAGGTAGTAAGCACTAGAATAGTCTCATGTAATGCACATATGAGTGACATGTCAAACAAAATGCAACAATCAAGAATCAAACAGATAAGCAATCAAATGCAAGATCAGTACGGTCCAATACATATATATAACATGCACATGATGTGCATATGCATGATGCAACTGCCCCACACGCTACAGCACTCGTGCAAGCATCTGAGGCTGGGTATGGCCGGCATCGGGGGATCAGTACTCCGCGCCCTACAACAAAGTAGTCCGGTGATCCAAAGCGAGGGATCAGTGCTCCGCGTCCGGTGATCCCATATCCTATGGCTGATATCTGTCCTCTAATACTCTCCGAGTACCATCCCTAACCGGTATCGGGATCAGATCATCGACTCGGCTGCGTACACTGTCATACAGCCATCGACTGCGTACACTGCCATACAGTCGCCATCAGTGTGATGGAAGTAGGGGTCATAACCACCTATATCAATATACTACTAAAGGCCAACTATAGACACGATAGACCCACACCATTGGGATTTACAATCGTTATCCAGCGTCATGATGAGATGTTCATTTTATAGTCATTAGCACTTACTAAGCTAATCAATAAGCATGATTATAGGTCTTAATAATCTCGGCTACCATAAGAAGAGAACTATACCAGTAATAATCACAAATAACAGCTCAAGGATAGAAACGAATTCAAGAACAATAACCAAGGTCAACGAATATAGGGTCAAGCATGATATAAACATGATTAATATAAGAAGTAAGCAAATAACAGCAGAGACAGAGTCAAGGTATCACAAACTAAATTACTGAAAAAGGGAATCATGCACTGCAATGGAAAAAGGACTGTATTGACCAGATACAGTAAATCACCCACCTGAATGACGAATCGTCGCAATAAAATCTCCTCGTTCCAATCACGGTCCTAAAATTTATAAATACAACACTACTAAGTATAATATTATATTAAATTCTACGATAGGTCAAACCCTAGCCGAACCCCCAAGTTAACCTAACCACCATTAAATAGCCTGATCATTAATCAATAATTATCCTGATTACTAACTAAACATTCCTTTACTTAAACTTGAGTAACTTAAATAAATTCTCAATTTCCTTTACCAGTTAATCTATTAATGATTAAGTAGCTCATTGAGTCTTAAATAGATTAATACGTTAACAAACTACTAGATTTGCCAATCAAAATAATTAACCATCTACTTATTAATCATCTAGCTCAATACAGCAGTTTAATCAACTACCCTAAACTGATTAATCAAGTAATTAATCAACTACTTGTTAACTAATTAACCAACCCTTAAACTAATTATAGCTACATTACTAAATCAAGTAATAGCCTAAAATTAAACAATAAAATATATACTTAGCTTATCACCATATTAATTTCCTAACCCTAATCGATAATCACTTTTAATCATGTTATCAAATAAAAGAAATCAATTGCTAAACTGATTTACAAGATTAATTATCCTAATTCATCAATTGCCATTTGTTAAATTAACCAAACCTTAGGACATTAGCTAACCTAAATCCTATTCTTAGCAATTTGACTAATTGATTCATCGTTTAAGCTTTGCATCTAAAGGCAGTCCTTTCAAGTATATCTATATCGGATTCAAGTCTCAAATGAGATTCACCTACCGACGGCAGCGCCTCGCTTGGTCTCCAAGGATGTTTATGGTGATGGTGGTGTCGGTAGCAGGGGATGGTGGTGGCGGAGGCGCGGTCGGCGGTCGAGCGGTCAAGCAGAGCGGTGGCGTCGCTGCTGGTCTTCTCTACGCGCGGCGACGAAGGAGGATGGCGATCAGGCGGGGTCTGCAGGGGAAGGTGGCGCTGGTTGAAGCCACTAGCTCCACGCGGCAGCGGCGGCGTCGGGCTACTCTTATCCACGCGGCGGCGGCGATGCTGGTTCGCGGCGGCAACCAAAGAAGAACGAGGAAGGGCGGCGCGACTTCGGCGATGAAGGAAGAAACTAGGGAAACGGCGGCAGCAAAGGGGAAGAGGTGTTCGGCTCGTGGAGGAAGGAGACGCGCGTGTAGGCTTCGGGCGCGATTTCCCTTTATAACGAGGAGTGCACAGTAACCTAAGCCCGATTAACTCTAAACCACCGCCGCTAACCAATGTTTTTATCGGCTAAACTCAAATAAAACCTAGGGTTTATTAAGACGATTGAACCAGTTACTATAGCGAACCAGATTCGACTTTGGTTCGCTTGGTTCACCAACCAAACGACCTCTGATTTGATCCAAATAAGTTTTGTTGGATTCATCCTTCCAAGACGAATCTTTCTGTCTAGTTTATTTTTATTAAAACCTCTTTCGGTACGAACCAAACTAACTTGGTTCAGTTTGGTTCAATCTCGGTTCGTTTGGTTCACTAACCAAACGATCTCTGATTTGATCTAAACTAATTTCGTTTGATTCATCTTCGCGAGACGAATCTTCCCATCCCATTTATTTAAAATAATCTTAATCTAATTCTAGGTCCAACCTAATTAACCTAAATGGTTTGCCTAATTTAGATTTCAATCCACTTAAATTCAAACTAACTAGGGCATGGTCTTTAATTGGTTAATTCTAACCCTAAAATTTCTAGGATATTACAATCACGACGACCATCCATGGGATCTAAGAGCGCTCTGATACAAACTGATGATGGGTGGGATAGCGATTATCCTACGGACTGTATGGATTTCTTTGGTTCAATTGTGAATGTCAGAATCAATCTTCTAAAACCTATTGATTTAGAAAAATATCAAGAGATAGAAAAATAAACGGCACTATCAAAAATATTATTAAATCAAAAACTCCAACCTTAACCTTAACTAAATAATTATTTGAATAGACTAAAAATCCTAAGACGCAAAAAAAGAAGAAAAAAAATCTTAACAGAAAGAAAAAAATCCTAACAAAAAAAAGTCTGAATGGACTCAAAATCTTAAAAATACTAAACGAATTCTAAATTTTAAAAATACAAAAGATAAAAATAACTCTAAAAAATGGATAAAATTTTTGAATCCTCCTGCATTATTATGAAGATAAATATAATCACGTAAAATTGTTGATCTCCTTTTCCTAGTAGATCTCTTGAAAGACACTTACACTTGAGTTGGTTGTGGCATCTACTCAATCATAGGAGGTAATATCGCAACTTGAGCTAATGGACTCTCTATTTATGTTGGAGGTAGCACAAGAATTGATGCAATAGAGTGAAGCAAACAAGGATATGATCCTCACCCAAAGGAAAGTTTGTCAATTCTCACCTAGAAAAAAAGAAATTATAAATTATATTAACTCAAAACGTGATCAATACATGCAATCCTAACCGCTTTTTATAGTTTGAGGACAAAACCCATGTTCTTTATAAAATAATAGTCTTTTTAATAAACCACTATTTTTTTTAATAAAAACCTAACAAGCTTTTTTAAAGAAACTAAACAACTTTTTTAAAAAGATCCAACTAATTATAAAAATTAATAACAAAGACAACTTTTAATATATTAAAATTTTGATTATGTTAGGAATATCTTGATTCACTACTCCTATTAGATATGCAATTCTAATGGTGTTAAAAATCAATATCCTACACTACCAATTGCAACAATAACAAGTTTGATTCCATATCTTGTGTTCAATATAGGAAATGTTATGCTCTTGTTTGGATAAACACCTCCTTTAAATGGGGCATGAGTATGTATTAATTCGTACTTCTTATCTCGTGTTAAGAAGCAATAAAGTTTCATCGATTGTACCTTTCACACTATAAATTTATGACTTCGACTATACTAGTACAACATGTTAGGTTTAGAGAGCATCCATTTTGAGTCTAGCAATTATACATCCCTAAAGTATTGCAACTTAATTTTACTAGTTATATATGATTTTTGATGAAATGGTGTTGGAGACGCGATTATACATAACCACCTTTTATGGTCACTCCAAAAAAGAAGAAAGAAGCCATAAAATTATAAATAATAATAAGGATCAACTCAATTATTTACAAGTCATAATATTTTTATATTTAATAAAAAAATTAAAATCATCTTTTATTTTCATTATCATTAAAATGTGCCTCATTTTGAAATAAGTAATTATAGTAAAAAAAATATTTTATATTAATCAAAATTATTTAAATATTAATTAAAACTGTTTTAATTTGATAAAAGCTTAAAATTAGTCAAATACTACAATTAAAATAATTTTAATTAAAACTATTGCAAATATAGTTGATAAAAAAACATAATTAATTGACCCTACTTTGTAGAAGTTTAGTAAAGTAAAAGTTTATTTTTTCACACGACCAACAGTGTAGGACTATTGGTGACGATTTTTTTTTTTTTGAAGTAAAGTAAAAGCTGACAACTGATTTAAATTGCAATTTGTTTCATGATTAAAGTTTAAATTAAGATTAGCCAAAAAAAATTGCATTAAATTCAGGAGAGCGAGCTCGATTTCACGTTAAATGGCCGTAAGTCTGTCCTGTTTCTCTCACTGCGAGGCGGCGGCCCATGGCACTGTCGGGGCGCACTCAGCCTTGTGCGACAGCTTCCAATCCAACGCCTGGCACGCCCTCGAGCAGTAGTTGACCAGGCCGCACACCGAGCATCGCCGGAATTCGTGGCGACGTGTCTCCCTTCGCCCGCACCCTCGGTGGGAGCAGAGTCGCAGTCCCTCGCTCGCCGTCGCTCCGCGACCCCCGAACCATTCCACCAGGAATCTGTTCGCCGGGTGCGGATCCGGCGCCGGCAAGCTACACCCGTAGTCGCTCAGAAGAGAGTAGCCTCCGGGCTCGGCCAGACGACGTTTCTCCAGCCACTCGGGCAAGGAGGAGGAGACGGCGGCCGCGACCTCCCGGGCGTTGACCTGCACCAGGAGATGCCGGCCCGCGGCGGTGTTGCGGCGGACGCCGTAACCATCCTGGAGGCAGTGGCCGAGCTCCCGGAGAGCGTCTCCGTGGCCGAGGAATGCCGCCCGGGCACACAAGGAGACGCCGGCGCGGAGATCCTTGTGAGCCTTGGAGCCGCCGCTGCCGTTAAACTGTACGATCGCCAGAGAGTAAAGGGCGGCGGCGTTGGAACCAACGGCCGCCTTCGCCATCAGCGAAGCTCCGCTTCCCCTGTTCTCTAGTGCATAGAATCGAATCTGGTTCCACAAAAAAAAGTCGCAACTTTATCCCCCAAATCACAAAAGATGCTCATCGCCGAGAAAAAAAAAAAATAAAAGCTGCAACTTTATCCCCAAGCCACAAAAGGTGCTCGTCACCGAATACAAATCGCAAAGAAATTCTACACACCATTCCGAGAATATAACTCGCTTCTAGGTTCCCGCAATCGACGCATCTCTTGAGGAATCTGTGAGCGGAATCACGCCACGCCTTTGCTCGAATAGAGAGACAGCTTGAGCCGGCCTTGGACAGTACCAGAGGATGGTGTCCGAGGGCATGGAATCGCTTACATCTGTAGAAGAAAGTACCAACAAAAACAAATCAAATTTTTATCCACGAAACCGACTAAAAACGCAACTTTTAGGGCGATTATTAAACTCATCGGCAAGGAAAAGGGGGGGCGGAGTAATCGGCGTACGTCAAGAGGGCGCTTATGAGATCGGCGGGGCGTTGGGCGGAGGAGCTGAGCTTGGAGAGCACGGAGACGAGGAGATCATCCGGAAGCCCGTCGAAGTAGTCCGCCCTCGCCTCCGCCGGCGACGTAGCAAGCCGCCGTCGTTTCCGGACGCGAGGTTCTGCCCTTTGCTCCCTCTTTCCCTCATTCCTGCTCGCTCCTCGTTGGATGACCTGAGTGCTTCGTCTCCGGCTTTGGGAAGCCATTGCCGCCGCCGTGTTTATTGCTGAGTATCCTACACCTGCGTGCTCGTCGTGACTTCACACGCAATAAACCGATAGCTCTTATAAGAACACCTACAAAATTCTGGGAAATTTTCAGAATGGTCCAAGGCTTTGCTTTTATTTGTTTTGAAATTTCCAGAATATTCAATATTGACAACAAACCTCTTAATTTTTTTAATTTTTTTAATAATTCAAATATCTCACTTTTATAATTCTACAAATTCTAAAGATTACCAATTCTCTTTAACAGAAATTTTTCATCAATTATCATAATAAATCAAAAAAATAAATAAATCCTGACAAAAAAATACAGTATCATAAATTTTTCAAACTTTTAAAATATAATATATCTTAAATAAAATATAATATCCGTTCATTTCACTTCTTACTACTTCTTACTATCACACGATAGTACCGGAGTCTTAAATACTCCCTCTTCAATAAAACTGAAGGAGAAATTAATATTTCCATGACTCACCAAGGACAACGTATGGGCGTGAATTAGATCAGTAGATGATAATCACGAGTAATGAATCAAAAGTGTACTCAAATTGGCAACTTTAACAATTATATGTAGGCATAGTAAATGAATCAAATATTTATAATTATTTTATTAGATAAAATTTACTTATATTTAATAATAAAATAATATATAAAATAAATACATTTTAAAATTAGTAATTTCATTTCCATGACGTTTATGAATAATTTATAAATAAACTTAATATTTAATTTAAATAAAATTTAATTATAAATTTATTTCTTAATTTTTTATTCAAATACATGAAATTATAAATTTTTATATTCTAAAATTATTTCTCAAATGTTATAAATAAGAAAATAATATAAATTTCATAATTAATTAAGCGTTTAACTAATTTATAAGGACAACAATACTATTAAGTAGTTAAGCTCGATTAAAAATTCAAACTTGATTCAAGCAAGATAAAATTTTTAATAAATAAATTTGAATACAACTAAACTTAGCTTTCCTAAGCTTGTTTACATCCCTACAACTAGAGGTGAGAATTCCATGAAAAATCAAATCGATCGAATCAAATAAATCAAAACTAAACTAACCGAACATTTTTTAAACAAACCGACCCATTTGAACTTTACCACTAAAATCAAATAAATCAAATCAATATAGAATTAATTAATTTGATCAATTACTAAATTAATCAAACTTTTCTTAAGAGACGACTAATGATGCATCATCTATCAAGTACTACTATTAAATAGTCAAGTCTACAAATTAATTGCTAAACATATTATTCTGATGTCTGATTTATCAATTGATTAGTTGAGTTGCACAATCGTAATTCGCTTCAAATACAATAGTTAATTACTCACAACATAAATATCAACGGATACTGATTTGATTTAAACAAATTTAAAATTTTAAAATCAAAATCGAACTGAATAAATTAAAATAATTATTTTTTAAAAAAATAAATTTTTTTATTAATCGAATTGAACTTTTGAATTCAATCGATTATTTCAATTTAACTGAGATTTTATTAGTTGTGAGTTAAACGTCTCTTTTAATTAGTTGAATTTGGGACTCGAGTTTGGGTTATAGTGCTGCCCCTTAATAAAAGTCAATGACAAATCTTATCTTTTTCTCTTTTGTTTTTTTCTTTTCTATTTTTTGTGGACCAACAACAACAATTGGTTGTATAAGTGTAGGTTTTGACTGTACAAGTATGTAAATATAGTGAATGGGTAGAATTCCACGTCTCCTTATGGAGATATTGTTTTAGCGTTTAGTAGACCAATGTAAGGTATGCATGGTGAGCCAAGGCCTCATCCAATTACCTTCACTTCCCGCCCTATGTTTCTCATCCTCTCATCCAATTTAGAAAATGTACTACCCACCGGCCATACATCATTATCTTGGTGTTTAGCCATGTCCAAGCTTGTTTCTACTTCATAATGCTCCATAATTAAACTATTGACAGACTTTGTTAATTATCAAACTTCGCATCTAATTGTTACTATAAAGTACGAAAGGAGGCTTCGAAGAATGAAATGAATTCATACAATGCGGCTAGAGCATGCTAGCAACGGTTATCTTGGAGTTCAGATTGATTTGCAAAAAAAATATTTCAGTATGAGATCTATATTTGATGGAATGTTAAAAATATTTATTTGATTTTAAAAAGTAGTTAGTTGTTATACTAGTTGCTTAATATAATTAACTTAAATTTAAATTGCTTTGCAAAAATTATTATTTTTAGATATTGTGAAACTTAATTTGAGTAAAAGGTATTTTTAGATTGATTTTACAATTCTTATAAAATTATTATTAAAAAGGTTTAAATTTTTAAAATTAAGTTAGACGAGGAATGAATTAAATTATACCTAATTTAAATTCCCTTTTGAATCATTGAAATTTAAATTAGTTTGGATTTATCTCTCAAATATAATTTTTTAAAGGAAAAAAAATCTAGCAATTATATCGGCCCTCTCTCTCTCTTCTCCTTGTGTCATCCATGTCATTAAGTAATTAATTTCTATGGATATAATCGAATTGGTACTTGAATGGTAGAATTATAATATATCATTAAGTTATCTGTTCATATTCAAAATTATTGAATTCAACATGTTTAATACTTTTTGTTGAGTCAAATTAAATCTATAATATTTTATTCAATTATTCATAATCAACTTCTATTTAATATTTTATATATTTATTATTTTCTTATTATATCATATAATAAATATATTTTTATTATGTTGAATATGCTTAAGATTCAAATAACTCAAATCAAATTCAAATTTGAGGCATTTTGAATTATAATTCAATTCGGTTTGAATTAAGTTCAAACAACTGGAACTAAATTTGAACTCAAATTTCATTCTAAAATTAGCTAGAGCTAAAATTATTTATATATATAAATTTCAAATCAAATTTAAATATTATATATATATATATTTTAAACTCAAATTCAAATATTAATTATATTTTAATATTATTCGATTAGATTAGATTGAGTTCGTTTACATCCCTATTCACCATCTGCTTCCTCTATGTGTGACAGATACTAGCACCGCCTCACTATGCTTGGTAGAATAAACTGTGTCATCGAAGCAGAGGACACGATTCCTACATGATATCTCTACGAAGGTACAAGATTACATTATTTTTATTTGATCTAACATCATCAGTTCAAGCATGTTATATCTTGGTACTATGAACCATGCATGTTATATCTTTACAATTTCAAGTGTTTTATTTCTGGTGTACGTTTACAGTATAACTGATAAATGAAGGTTTAACAAACACATCACTCCTATCAACATCAGCACCAGGTCCATATATACCTCCTCTTTTCCACAACTTTCATTAAAAATATATAGATTTAGTGATGAATTTTAACGATGAAAAAATCATCATAAATCACTAATAAAAATAGCAACAAAAAAAATCATCGCAAATCAATAATAAAATTAGCAAAAAAAAAAATCATCACAAAATTAGCAACAAAAAAACTTTCATCATAAAATCCGTGATTAAAATATTATTGTCGTCAACGTTATAAATTAGCAACGAATATAAAAATTCTTCATAAAATTTGTAACAAAATAAACATTTGTGATAAATTTTGTTATGAATTTAAAAAATCATCATAAAATTTGCCACGAATTATAAGCAAAATTTTGCCATGAATTGTGTATTCATGGCAAAATTTTGCCACGAATTATAAACTCGTAGCAAATTTTATCATGAATTTATTTTTTGTCACTCAAGTCATCACAAATTTTATCGTAAATTTTTTATTTTAGCAATCAAAATTTATTTTAGTCACTACTTTTAAAATTAGACTCTAGTAGTTTGCGATAAATATTACAACAAATAATAAATTCATCACAACTTTTGCGACATTTTTGCAATAAAATTATGTAACACATTTGCGATGAAATAAGTTTCATCCCAGATTTGTAATAAATGATATTTTCGTTACAGATTTGTGACAAAAATCTTTTTTTGTCTTAGATTTGCGAGTAATGACATTTTCCTAGCAAAATTTACCACAAAATTTTTTTTGACAAAATTTATGACGATTATTTTTTGGTCTCAAAATTTGTAATGAAAAAGTGTCTCATCGTAAAATTTGCCATGATATTTGTCACGCCCCGAGAGACGGTCATCCAAAAAATTTCGACAGCATCTCTCCAGTAATAATTCAATTTTTCTTGAATACAGTTTAACATAAGGCCCGCACAGTCGTTCTACAATACAATACATGTATTTAAACTGCTAAATTGTATATGTAAAGGCCCACACAGCCACCACCAGTCTAACATTTAACATAACGATCCACACGATCACAAACCACATACGTATAAATCGAAATGCGTCACAACAACGCAAAATATAAACCACAAGGCTACGATCACAAAAACAACGCGAGTGAAAGTATAAACACAATAAAATCCGTATAAACAGATACAATCCAAATCCAAATCCATATAAGGTAAAACCACCCAATCGAAATACTTCTCCAGCTATGAGATGGTATAACCAGCAGATCTCCTCTGGTTTCAGCAGTAATAACTATCTACTATCACGCCCCGAGAGACGGCTGATCGAAAAATTTTGACAGCATCTCCCCTGTAACAATTCAATTTTCCCTGAATACATAGTAAGACCAAGGCCCACATGGTCACAAACCTCATATATACACATGCATCAACTATAGATACCACCACTACGCATACAACAACGAAAATGCCAAAGCACATCAACCGTACTTACAACAAAATCAGCGACAACTTTCACAAGTTTATGATACAAAAATTTCATAACAGAATTAATCACGCAAATACGAACACAAGTTCAAACCACAGATACGCACAAAACTCCATAAACCACACATCGATAACAATCCAAACGATACAACCAAATATCAACTGAAAAAACCACACAAGAAACCAACGACTCCTGTTGCTGTGAGATGGGGGCAGTTCGGCAGAACTCCAAGCTTTAAGCTACATTCTTATCTACTACCTGAGGAGACAGAAACCCCAGGGTCTGGGTGGTGAGTATAAAAATACTCAGTGGGTACTAGAAGGAAAGTATACAACAAAATAAAATATCGACATAGATATAAGAGTATACAGTCTCAACAAATAATACATAATGAAAAGATCAATATACAACGAACAACTAACAGGTAACAGGAATTATGAAAATGTAAACAATGCATGTAATGTCCTACCATGCAATAACCATATTTCAACCAAGTGCAACAAACAAGTGCAACAACCATAAATGCAGTAACTACCAACAACTACATGCGCACATGCAACATACGACAATATGCATGGTCACTATCGATGTAAAATACTAAAATTTGTAGGGGTTTAATTGTAAATAAATTACCATAATAATGTTATTGTAGGGAAGATTAAGAAGGTTGATTAAATTACCCTAAAGTTGATTGGGTTTGATTAATTAAATCTTAACCAATTTAATAATTCAATTAAGGAAAAGGGGTTAGTGGGTAATGGTGTTAATGGGTTATTGGCTTAACAGATTTCAAACCCAACCTGTTAAGAAACCAATAAGATTGCTACAATGTTCTTCAAATCGCGATTCTCCTTCCGTCCGACGCACCTCTGTTTCCCTTCGTCTCCATCGAAGCCGAGCGCGAGTGAGTTCGCCGCCTATTGCCGGAGCTGAAGCCAAAGAAGAGCCGGCGACCAGAGGGGAATCAATAGGGGCTGGATCTCGCCGGAGGAGGGCTTGGATCGGGAGGGAGGAGGAGCCTGCAGACAGCGGTAAACCGGAGGCAAAGAAGATCGGTAAGGGATTTTGGTTTAGATTTCAGGTTGTGCATTGTTTTAGAGTTTAGATCCATGGTTTTTCTGGATTTACAAAGTTGGATCTTGAGTAGGGGGCTGCCTTTGGGTTTCGGTCTCAAGCAAGAAGAAGAAGAGGGGGTAAGAGATCGGGGATCTAGGGCACGGTTGATTGAGGTAAGCTTCTTCTTGGTTCTAATCTGATTGGTTGATGAATGTGTGCTGTTTGGGTGAGCTTGAACAAGGTCACTGTTCGATTGATTGTTGTTGGCTTTCGATTGTTTTCGGTTTTGGTTAGGAAGTTTTCGATGCATTGATCATAAATTAATGAGGGTTGCTGTTGGGTTGTGGATCTGTGAGTTTGTGAGTGATCGGTTTGTGAATCTATTTGCATGGGTTTGAAACTCTTTAATTGAGCTGTTGATGAGCTCTTTTCCATTTGTTAATCCATTTGGTGTGGTTATAGGTGTTGTTGCTGGTGAAAGCTAATTAGGGTTCAATTATGTTGGTCTAATCTACTTTAGGTTGAAGATGAACATGGTCAGCATGATTAATTAAGTAGTTAGTGGGTTGAATGATTTAAGTATTATTGGATATGTATGATCATTGGGTTTGACCTATGTTAAGGAAGGATTGTGTTTCGATTAATTAAATTATGGTTAAGTGGTGTTTATCCGTGGGATTAGGTTTAACTAGATGGGTTGGATTAACCTAAGTGTTGGGTTAAGATTTACTTTATTGTAATTTAATATGGGCATGTATTTAGTGTTGTTATGTTCTTATATGCAGGATTGTGACTTATGATCCTATTATACAAGGAGTGAGTATATTTTCTAGGGGGTACTTTGGTTGACGATCATCTTATCAGGTGAGTACTCTGTATTTGATCAATACAGGTCAATTTTTCAGTGCATGTCTTATTGCTATTTTATCTATCCTGTTGCTATTCCTGCTGTTTGAGATAGTTATTTAGTTGATACCTTTGATATCCTTGCTTGAAACTTGTTGTTTGACCTTATAAGGATCTATTATTGCTATGTTGATACTTTTGTTATTTGTATCATTCACTATGTGGATACTTGTATGATTCGTTGCTTGATACATGTCGTATGACCTCTGATTAATCTATCTATTGTAGAAAAATCTTAACTGTTGTATTATCGACCATGTTGACTCCTCTTGATACCTGATGAACATGATAATTAACTATAGTTATTACATGTTGGGATGATCATCATACATCCATACTTAGTTGTAGATGTTGTGGACAACATTGTTGGCTGGTCTTGTTGGCTCTTGCCTGGCACCGTGTTGTGGTGAGATACAGGGGTGAGAGCATATGTTGCACTATTGTTGGGTGCAACCAGGATTGACTATATTGCACTCCTGCCTACACTGCCCGCTCCCCACTAGATTGGTGGTGGTTAGTTGTTGGAGCCTGTGCAGTATGTTCTGTTGTGAGCCCCACTTCACTGTCCTGGGGAAGTGACTGGGGATGACGAGTGCAGACGGTGACTTGCATTTGATTGAGATGTTTGCTGCATATTTACATGCATTCGTTGGTAGGATTATTACATAGTTTACTTTACTCATATGTTTACGACTGTTGCACTTATTTTCTATGATTGTTGCACTTGTATGACATTACATACATGATTACATGTACCTGATACCTATACCTGTTGCACAGTATTATTCTTTCTTTATTATTTCAGTTGATATACCATGCTCGATTACCATGACTTATGCTATATGTTGATACCTATTATCTGTTGAGTAGTATTTGTCTCTTCTGTACTTATTCATTTTAGATGTTACATTCTTGTTATTCCTGCTAGTTTATCTTACATGCACTTCTGTTCTGTACCCACTAAGTATCTAATGCTCACTATCTAGACCCTAGGGTTGCATTATTTTCTCCCCAGGTAGCAGATATGTTTACTTGGAGCTTGGAGACTCAGTCGGCTGCTTCCATCTCACTTCAGGAGGTTTATGTAGTGGTTTGTATGGTTTATAGTTGTTTTTTGTTATGGTTTTGTATTCTATGGATATGTAGTTGTGGTTGGGACTGTAGTTGTGTGGGATTTGTATTTGTGGTTATTCATTTTGTCAGATTTATGATGTTTTCGCTATGTAATTTTTCCTATATATATGTTGCTGCAGATTTGTCATTGCATGCACTGGTTAGTAATTGTGGCCGTGTAGGCCTTATATCTTGTCTGTGATGTATTTGTGCGATGTTAAAGGACGTGTAGTCCTTATTTCGGCCGTGTGTGGCCTGTATATCTCTGTATGTACTCAGGAAAGGTCATTGTTACAGGGGAGATGCTATCAAAATTTTTCAGATGGCCTCCCGGGACGTGACAATTTAGTGCTATCAGAGCAGGTTAGGTTCATTCAAATTTTTGTTGCATTTGAGTCAATTTTTCGGTGTCCATCGGATTTATCGTCAGATTTGTCGTTATATTTGTAGTCTTCGGGAGTTACCATCGCATCTGTAGGGTTATCTGATACCAATTGTTTGGTATCAGAGCATATTAGGCTAAGCATTTAGTTTTAGGGTTTAGGTCTAGTTTTCGAGTTTGTCGTCGTGTCGGGGGTGTCGAATTGGTTGTTAGATCCAAGTTGTGAGATGGACAGACAGCAGCATGAATTCTCCAAGCAATTGTAAGTAAAATTTCTAGAGCATTTATTCCTGCTTCTAGGAAATTTATAGTAGATATATATTATCAGGTGATAGTGCATTTATTCCTACTTCTAGGATAAGGTCGACCATCGAGACGACCTGATGCACTAGTAGAGCCGGATGTTCCTGAGGAGATACCAGTTACTGATCAGGTATCGGCTCCAGTTAGTAAGACTGTATATTTGAGCCGTACACTGATACTAACAAAGACTGTCAAGGATCGGTTGACACTATTCCATGGAGGATCTGACCCATGGCTCGCTCGCTCTTCGTTGAGGAGTCTGTCAGACACGTTCGCTTATATTTCCTGGTTGTATGATGGATTCATGTTTGTAAATTTGTATGTTGATTGATGTGTACTTGTATGATTAATTTGTAGGAATTAGGTTTGTAATTATTGTAAGTGTATGCATGAATGTTGAATATATTATGTGAGATTGTTTAGCTATGTGTATTGTGTATGATTAATGTATAGGAATTAGGTTTGTAATTATTGTAAGTGTATGTATGAATGTTGAATGATACCTGATGTGAGGTTAGGGTTTAGCTATGTGGGTATGTTGTTGTATGCTATGTAATATAGGATTAAATTGTGAATAAATGGAATTTGTAAATATAAATGAATAAAACACAATAAAGACTTTGCACATTATGTCTAGAATAACATCCTGTCATTGAGTCCGAGAGAGACGACCCGGACCTCCCTATACCACTTAAGACGATAATAAGAGGTTTGGTAAATAAATAAATAATTAATTTTGATGGGTGTAAGTGACACAATAAATAAGGGAAAAAATGTATATAAATAAATTCCCATACAAACACACCGCATCAAAATTTTGGCGCCGTTGCCGGGGATTCAAATGATGTTTGTTTATTTTAGACTGTAAATAGGTGTTCTTATTTGTTTATTCTTTCATTCATTTGTTTGTTTATTCATTGATCCATTTATTCATTTGTTCATTTATTTATTCTTTATTGTTTAATTCTTTTATTCTAATGATCTTGAGGATGTTGTTTTAGGTGCACTAATGCTTGGTCGTGGCTTGTCTATATTGGAGAGGTGCACGAAAGTGTAGGGAATTGCACTGAGTCCCTAGGATCACTTTCTTTTATTTTGTCTGGATCTGTCTGCAGAGTTGAGAACCCAGGGCGATCAGGAATCAAGGGACTCCTCTAGCGACGATCCATCTTCCCAGGGAAAGGGGAGTAAACTATCTCTTCTTGTTTTTCTTTCTTTTGTGTATATATTTATTTTATTTTCTTTTGATTCTTTTCTGTAAATAGGATGTGAATAGCTTATTTTTTCTGTAATTAGGATGTGTATAGCTATTCTTTATTGTTTGTTTCCTTTCTTTGTACATATCACATGCCTTAGTTAGTTTAGGATGTACATAACGATTTATTATTCTTGCTTAGCCTAGGTTGTATATAAATAACTTAGCTTAGGGTGTGTAAATAAATAACTTAGTTTAGGATTTGTTTATTCATCTATTCATGATTCTTTCACAATAAATTTTCCTCCCCTGCATGACTTAATCATCTTAGGAATTGCGATAACTTAGTTATCTAAGTTTGTCGAATTCTAGAGGTTTATAGACATGAAGGAGTTCTTGGATTATGTGAGGATACAACTTAGTGATGGATTTTACCTTAAATAGTTGAGATGATGACTATTTCTTTTACCTAGTGAGGACTGAGCCTGATTTCCTTGTTGTGGGGCACTTATGGTAAATGTCACTCTAGAACTTGCTCTGATTCTGTCGAGACCACATTACCATAGGGTTGCATAATTTCATGAAGATCATTCTTTATTCTTTTATTCATTCATTCTTTTCTATTAGTTTAGGTTTTCGAATAATCCATCTCTTGTGTATCATATTTTTCCTTACCATCTCTTTCATTTATTTTCCTCTTGGATTTGGGAACCTTGATTGCTGAGATGATATTTTGCCCGGGACGGACAAAAATTTAAGTGTGGGGGTATGTGTGTTGATTAGAGAGTTCACCATTGATAGACCAGTAGTTTTGTTTTGGTTGCTTTTTATTTTTAGTTGGTTGTATTTTTATTTTGTTTCATTTTTGTTTTAGTATAGGTTGTAGAAAAAAAAGCTAAAAAAAAAAAATGAGAAAAAAAAAAAAAAAAAGAAAAATCTGTGAAAAAAAATGAAAAAAAAAAAAACAAACAGAAGTGAAAAAAAAAAAAAGAAAAAGAAAAGAAAAAAAAAAGAGTTTGGTTCTTTTTGGTTGAAATAAAATAAAAATAAAGGTTTGAGTTGGTGATATCATTTGGGATAGTTGGTAGTGAAGTTTTTGTAATTCTTATTTCTCCTATTAGGAGTTTTATTGTAGATATTTTAGAGTCTAGGAGGAGATAGGAGTTGTTACCTTGCTACTAGCTCACCCCACACTAGCTTGGTTTGAGTTTTACCGGGCATGATTCCATTGATTCATCTATGAAGCATGTAATTTTCCCATTTCTTCCACTTGTATCTATTATCTTCATTTTCCCTTTACACACATTATTTTCCTTCCATTATTTCCTTTATTCATTATTCCTTATTCTTTTATTCTTTATTCATTATTCTTTTGCAATAAATCTTCATGGATTATGTGACTTTATGCATATGATAGTGGTGGAGATTAGAAGAAGAGCAAGCATATGGTAGTGCATGATCCATAGGTAGCTTGAGAGAGATCCACTTTTCACACGATTATGAGGATGAGCGCCACATTATTTATCCTGTGAGGTTTTTTTTGTAGTCATCATTCTCAATTTATTTAGGGTGGATTGAAATTGCTATTTTGTTGATCCATGTATGAATTGAATTCTGGATTGCTTGGATTTCTAGGATTTGACACTCTTATTTAACTTGGTTGTTGTAATTTTCTGATTTGATTGATATTGTAGGGTGGAAAATAAA
This sequence comes from Curcuma longa, assembly GCF_044706935.1. Taxonomy (NCBI): domain Eukaryota; kingdom Viridiplantae; phylum Streptophyta; class Magnoliopsida; order Zingiberales; family Zingiberaceae; genus Curcuma; species Curcuma longa. The sequence goes on from NC_133868.1 coordinate 14,305,420, forward strand.
TGTATATTAGTTACTTTCACGGGACGTGAAAGAATAAGTGTGGGGGATTTGATAAGTGGCATTTTTGACGGATAAATTAGGATTAGATTGGACCGGTTTGGACCGTATTTCATATCATAAATAGGGATTTTGGGCTGATTCTTTATTTTGGATGAATTTATGGTCTTTATTCTATTTTCTCATTAATTTATGAGATTTATGGATATTAATTTGTTGTATCTTTATTTTGCAGGAAATTAGGATGGAAATAACAATATTTGGAGGCTCAATTACAAGGGAAATTTTGGTTCGAGTCCGAGTTAAAATCGGATATCAATTTGACTCAATCAGGATTCAAATGGGGTTCAGCTAGGTTCAATTCGGATGGGTTTGAATCAAGATCAATGGGTTCAAATTTGGTTGACCACAAATCCAAGTTCAAATCAAGCTTAAGATTCAGCCCAATTAAAGCTCAGCTCAAATCTATTTGATTCAGCCCAAACACAATGATTCAAGCACAAGTCAAGCCAAATCAAATTTGGTTCAACCCAAGCTAGCCCGGTTCAAATCAAAACCCGGTTCAATAAAACCGGGGAAATAAACCACCGGTTCATTGGGTTAGGGTTCAAGCGCGAGGTTTAAAAGGGAAAAGCCCGGTTCACAGAAAGGGTAGCTCGCGATTTCTTAGGTTTTCTTCTCCTCTTCTCGTCGCGACGCCGCCACCGAGCTCCGGCTGTCGCGACGCCACCATCCTTTCTTCTCCGATCAGCACATTACAAGGGCGGCGACGGCTTCAATCGACTAACGCCGAAGATCCGAAGGAGCGCCGCCGACGTGGTTCGAAGGTGGGTAGCTTCTCAGTCCCCGTCGCCGCGGAACGGAGGCTGTGAGTGGTTCTCCAGTCACCGGTGCACGACGGTCCGGTCAGCACAGAGAGCAGCCGTGGGTGGTTCTCCGGCGAGCTTCCTGGCGCTTCGCATCCCCTGATTCCGAGCAGGAGTGACCTTCGCTGATGTGGTTCGGACGCGGAGGAGAGCTCAAGCTTGGCGTCGCACATCATCTTCACCGAAGACTGCAAGGTAAGGGTTTTCTTTCCTTTTTCTCTGATTTTGGTTTGCTGGTTGCAGCCGAACAGAGGGCAGAGGAGGAGTCTGTTGCCTGCATCTTCTCCGACCTTGCCACTGTGAGGGTTCTCCAGCGCGCATCGCCGTCCCTTTGGTGTGAAATCGATCAGAAGCAACTGTTAATCCTTGTGCTAGGCCGATTTAGAGAGGGAAGACACTCCACCCCTTTCCCCTGTTGTTTGTTCTTCTTTGTTATTTTGTTTTTGAGTTTCTACTGATCAAACCATCCCCATTTCCACTGTAAATAGGCACTGATTGTTAACCCTAATTTCTAATTCAGTTTAACCCTAATTTTTAACTTAATTTTAATTGCTAATCCTTAATTCTAATTGCTAATCCTAATTTCTAATTTCTAATTTCTAATCCTAACATGTTCTTTGATGACATTTCTAATTCTAATTCTAATTGTTAACTAATTGTTGTATGTTGAACATTTGTATACGTTGTTGAAATTGATTTGTTTGGAAATAATGTTAACCGGTTATGTAGTGTTGTAATCATATGTAAATGGATTTTGTAAATCTAATTCATGCATGAATAAATTATTTTGTAGGTTGTATGTTTTATATTGTTGTATGTTTGTTGTATGAGGATTCATGTTGTAGATGGTCAAATGTATGTTGTAAGTATAGTGTTGTATAATCCATGATGTGAATGTAGTGTAGCTTGTATGTTATTGTATGATGAATAAATGAATTTCACATTGTATAGTGAATTTATTGTGTGAATGATGTATGTTTGTAATATAGGTTGGACTGTACTTTGTAATTGATTAGATTTGACATTCTTTTATTGTAAATTGTAGAATTTAATTATAAATAAATAGAGTTGTAGATAGTAGGAATGAATAAAATAAATAAACACCCCGCACCATAGGTCTAAGAATAACATCTTGTCATTGAGTCCGAGAGAGACGACCCGGACCTCCCTATTCTATTTAAAATGATAATAAGAGGTTTGGTAAATAAAACACCCGCATCAAAATTTTAGCGCCGTTGTCGGGGACTCAAATGGTGTTTATTTATTTTAGACTGTACATAGGTATTCTTATTTGTTTATTCATTTCATTCATTTGTTTGTTTATTCATTGATTCATTTATTTATTCTTTTGTTCATTTGTTTATTCTTTTATTCTAATGATCTTGAGAGTGTTGATTTTAGGTGCACTAATGCTTGTTCGTAACTTGTCTATATTGGAGAGGTGCACGAAAGTGTAAAGAATTGCACTGAGTCCCTAGGATCACTTTCATCTATTTTGCTGGATCCGTCTGCAGAGTTGAGAACCCAGGGCGATCAAGAATCAAGGGACTCCTCTAGCGACGATCCATCTTCCCGGTGAAAGGTAAGTAATCTATATCTTATCTTGTTTTTTTTTCTTTTTGTATATACTTGTTTAGTTTCTTTTGTTTCTTTTCATTTTTGTAAATAGGATGTGTATAAGTAGTATATATTTGTTTATGTATAGTTATTCTTTATTCTTTTTATTTCTTTGTACATATCACATGACTTAGTTAGTTTAGGATGTATATACTGATTTTTTTATTTTTTCTTAGCTTAGGTTGTATATAAATAAATAACTTAGTTTAGGATGTTTATATAAATAAATAACTTAGTTTAGGATTTGTTTATTTATTTATTTATGATTCTTTCCTAATAAATTCTCCTCCCCTGCATGACTTGATCATCTTAGGAATTGTGATAACTTAGTTATCTATGTTTGTCAAATTTTAGAGGTTTATGGACATGAAGGAGTTCCTGGATTATGTGAGGATACAATCTAGTGATGGATTTTACCTTAAATAGTTGAGATGATGACTATTTCTTTTACCTAGTGAGGACTGAGCCTAATTTCTATTGTTGTGGGGCACTTATGGTAAATGTCACTCTAGAACTTGCTCTGATTCTGTCGAGACCACATTACCATGAGGTTGCATAATTTCATGAAGATTATTCATTTATTCTTTTATTTATTCATTCTTTTCTATTAGTTTAGGTTTTCGAATAATCCATTTCTTGTGTATCATATTTTTCCTTACCATCTCTTCCATCACTATTTTCCTTGGATTTGGGAACTTTACTTGCTGAGATGATATTTTGCCTCGGGACGGACAAAAATTTAAGTGTGGGGGTGTGTGTAGAGAGTTCACCATTGACAGACCAGTAGTTTTGTTTTGGTTGCTTTTTATTTTTAGTTGGTTGTATTTTTATTTTGTTTCATTTTGTTTTAGTGTAGGTTGTTGAAAAAAAAAGAGAGATTCAAAAAAAATCAAAAAAAATTGAAAAAAAAAGAAAAAAAAGTTTGATTCTTTTTAAATAAAATAAAAATAAAGGTTTGGATGGGTGATATTAGTTGGGATAGTTGGTAGGAAGTTTTTGTAATTCTTGTTCTCCTATTATGAGTTTTATTGTAGATGATTCAGTATAGGAGAGATAGGAGTTATTTCCTTACTACTAGCTCACCCCACACTAGCTTGGTTTGAGTTTTACCGGGCATGATTCCATTGACTCATCTATGAAGCATGTTAACTTCCCATTTCTTCCACTTGTATTTATTTTCTCCATTCATTTTCCCTTTACACACATTATTTTTTATTCTTTATTCTTTATTCATTATTATTTTGCAATAAATCTTCATGGATTATGTAATTTTATGCATATGATAGTGGTGAAGATTAGAAGAAGAGCAAGCATATGGTAGTGCATGATCCATAGGTAGCTTGAGAGAGATCCACTATTCACACGATTATGAGGACGAGCGCCACATTAATTATCCTGTGAGGTTTTCTAGTCATCATTCTCAATTTATTTAGGGTGGATTGAAATTGTTGTTTTGTTGATTCATGTATGAATTGAATTCTGGATTGCTTGGGTTTCTAAGATTTGACATTCTTATTTAATTGGTTGTTGTAATTTTCTAATTTGATTGATATTGTAGGGTGGAAAATAAATGTATATTAGTTACTTTCATGGGACGTGAAAGAATAAGTATGGGGGATTTGATGAGTGACATTTTCTGCGGATAAATTAGGGTTAGATTGGACCGGTTTGGACCGTATTTCATATCATAAATAGGGATTTTGGACTGATTCTTTATTTGGATGAAATTCATGGTTTCATTCTATTTTCTTATTAATTTGAGAGAATTATGGATATTAATTTGTTGTATTTTATTTTACAGGGAAATAGGATGGAAATAACAACATTTAGAGACTCAATTACAAGGGAAATTAGCCCTAGATCGAGTCCGATTTAAAATGGATATAATTTGACTCGATCAGGGTTCAAATGGGGTTCAGCTAGGTTCAATTCGGATTTAGTTCAAGCTGACTCAAGATCAATGGGTTCGAATTTGGTTTAATTTGGGTTCAAATCAAGAGATTCAGCCCAATTAAAGCTAGCCCAAATCTATTTGATTCAGCCCAAACACAGTGATTCAAGCACAAGTCAAGCCAAATCAAATTTGGTTCAACCCAAGCTAGCCCGGTTCAAATTGGTCCGGTTCAATGGGAAATAAACCACCGGTTCATTGGGTTAGGGTTCAAGCGCGAGGTTTAAAAGGGAAAAGCCCGGTTCACAGAAAGGGTAGCTTGCGATTTTTAGGTTTCTTCTCCTCTTCTCATCGCGACGCCGTCACCGAGCTCCGGCCGTCGCGACGCCACCTTCTCTTCTCCGATCAGCACATTACAAGGGCGGCGACGGCTTCAATCGACTAACGTCGAAGATCCGAAGGAGTGCCGCCGACGTGGTTCGAAGGTGGGTAGCTTCTCAATCCCCGTCGCCGCGGAATGGAGCTGTGAGGGTTCTCCAGCACCAGTGCACGACGTCCGATCAGCACAGTGAGCAGCCGTGAGGGTCCTCCGGTGAGCTTCCTGGCGCTTCGCATCCCCTGATTCCGAGCAGGAGTGACCTTCGCTGATGTGGTTCGAACGCGGAGGAGAGCTCAAGCTTGGCGTCGCACATCATCTTCACCGAAGACTGCAAGGTAAAGGTTTTCTTTCCTTTTTCTCTGATTTTTGGTTTGCTGGTTGCAGCCGAACAGAGGGCAGAGGAGGAGTCCGTTGCCTGCATCTTCTCCGACATTGCCACTGTGAGGGTTCTCCAGCGCGCATCGCCGTCCCTTTTGTGTGAAATCGATCAGAAGCAGCTGTTAATCCTTGTGCTAGGCCGATTTGGAGAGGGAAGACACTCCACCCCTTTCCCCTTTTCTTGTTCTTCTTTGTTATTTTGTTTTTGAGTTTCTGCTGATCAAACCATCTCCATTTCCACTATAAATAGGCACTGATTGTTAACCCTAATTTCTAATTCAGTTTAACCCTAATTTTTAACTTAATTTTAATTGCTAATCCTTAATTCTAATTGCTAATCCTAATTTCTAATTTCTAATTTCTAATTTCTAATCCTAACCTGTTCTTTGATGACATTTCTAATTCTAATTCTAATTCTAATTGTTAATTAATTGTTGTATGTTGAACATTTGTATACGTTGTTGAAATTGATTTGTTTGGAAATAATGTTAACCGGTTATGTAGTGTTGTAATCATATGTAAATGGATTTTGTAAATCTAATTTATGCATGAATAAATTATTTTGTAGGTTGTATGTTTTATATTGTTGTATGTGTATGTTAGTTGTTGTATGAGGATTCATGTTGTAGATGGTCAAATGTATGTTGTAAGTATAGTGTTGTATAATCCATGATGTGAATGTAGTGTAGCTTGTATGTTATTGTATGATGAATAAATGAATTTCACATTGTATAGTGAATTTATTGTGTGAATGATGTATGTTTGTAATATAGGCTGGACTGTACTTTGTAATTGATTAGATTTGACATTCTTTTATTGTAAATTGTAGGATTTAATTATGAATAAATAGAGTTGTAGATAGTAGGAATGAATAAAATAAATAAACACCCCGCACCATAGGTCTAGGAATAACATCCTGTCATTGAGTCCGAGAGAGACAACCCGGACCTCCCTATTCTACTTAAAACGATAATAAAAGGTTTGGTAAATAAATAAATAAATAATTTTGACGGGTATAAGTGACACATTCAATAAGGGAATAATGTAAATAATAATAATAAAATTTCCATGCAAAAAACACCCGCATCAAGAAGTCATCAAATGTTGAATTTGATGAGTCTAACAACACTTACCCTAGAAAATCTCCTATTGATGAAGATATAAATGCAAGAAATCAAGATGTAACTCATACAATAAAGACCTTACAATTAGGAGGTAATGATCTAGGGGGAGGAAGAGGTGATTTGGATGATGAGCGTAAACGTGAAAATAATAAGTGTGATGAACCCACAAGGTCTAGGACTCTTAGGCATCATCAAGATCACCCTATTGACCAAGTAGTAGGGGATGTTGAACAAGGAGTTAGAACTAGATCTCATTTTAGGAATCAAACTAGTCAAATTGCTCTAATTTCTCAATTTGAACCAAAATCAATTGATGAAGCGTTAATCGATACCGATTGGATATTAGCAATGCAAGAGGAGTTAAACCAATTTGAAAGGAGTGACATATGGGTGTTAGTTCCAAGACCTAGTGATAATACAATTGTGACAACAAAATAAGTCTTTAGGAACAAATTGGATGATCAAGATAAAGTGACTAGAAACAAGGCTAGATTGGTAGCTAGGGGGTTTAACCAAGTTGAAGGACTTGACATATGATGAGACTTATGCTCCGGTAGCTAGGCTAGAGTCCATTCATATCTTATTAGGATATGCCGCTTACATGAGTTTCAAACTTCATCAAATGGATGTTAAATCGGCATTCCTAAATGGGTTTATTAAGGAAGAAGTGTATGCAGAACAACCCCTTGATTTTGAAAGTATAGAGTATCCAAACCATGTTTACAAGCTTAAAAAGGACTTTATATGGGTTGAAACAAGCTCCTAGAGCTTGGTATGAGAGACTTTCAACATTTTTGATCTCTAAGGGCTTTAGGAGAGGGACAATTGATCCAACTTTATTTATAAAATCTAAGGAAAATGACATATTTGTTACCCAAGTGTATGTTGATGACATCATTTTTGGGTCAACAAATGATGATTTTCTTCATGAATTCATCAACCATATGGAAAATGAATTTGAGATGAGCTTAGTTGGTGAGTTGACTTTCTTCCTAGGACTACAAGTAAAACAAACAAATGAAGGAACTCATGTGTTTCAAACAAAATATGCCAAAGAAATGATAAAGAAATTTGGACTGAAAAATGCTAAGGAAATATCTACCCCTATAGGAACAAATGTAAAATTAGACAGTGATGTTGAAGAAAAATTGGTAGACTCAAAATAATATAGGAGTATGATTGGTAGCCTGCTATATCTAACCGCTAGTAGACCGGATATACTCTTTGCGGTAGGTATGTGTGCAAGATATCAATCGTGTGCCAAGGAATCTCATCTCGCCATAGTAAAAAGGATTCTAAGATATGTCAAGGGAACCCTCAATGTAGGTCTTTGGTATCCTAGAAATCAAAATTTTGACCTAATTGGGTATACTGATTCTGATTATGCCGGGTGCAAATTGGATAGGAAGAGTACTAGTGGTGGATGTCAATTTCTTGGATCCTCCCTAGTTAGTTGGAGTAGTAAAAAGCAACCTTGTGTAGCTTTGTCTACTACCGAAGCCGAATATGTGGCCTTAGGAGGATGTGTAGCTCAATTATTGTGGATGATGCACACTCTAAAGGATTATGAGCTTCACTATTCCAAAGTACAAGTATTGTGTGATAATATGAGCACAATTAATCTAATCAAAAATCTGGTACATCATTCTAGGACCAAACATATTGAAATTAAATATCACTTTATAAGAGATCATGTGGCAAGAGGAGATATTGAGCTAAATTACATTGAGTCAAAATCAAACCTTGCCGACATTTTTACCAAACCTCTACCCGAAGTGGAGTTTACCACCCTTAGGAGAGGATTAGGTATGTGCTTTGTAGAATAAATATTTTTAGTGTTGCATGATCCTATAACACAAATTTAACATCTCACAAGACCATAGGGAGACCATGTTTGTGTATTGATGCATTTGAATTATTGGTGAGATGCTAGGATGATACTCATACCTCACTTATACTTTTTAGCATCTTGATGAGGCATGAAAAGTATCAATTTATTTATCATAGACCAACTATGGGAAAAACAAATATTTAATTAATGGACATCTTGCCCATCGATCATAGTTGGACATTTTAAATGATTCAAAATCATTTTAATGAAATACTCACAGTGATATGCACTTGACAACATCAATGAATTCATAACATGGCTTGTAATTGATACAAAAGTGCAAGTTTGTGCCAAACTTTAGAGTTTAGATCAAACTTGTGAAATATAATTATTTTTTCACATAATTATATTTTTCCTTGATAATATACGTGAAAACAAACGTGCTTGCAAAATTTTAGATTTTTTTAAAGAATTCACTCGATCAATAAATCTGTGAGTCTCTGATTCAATTGGCCAGTCGATTGCTAAGGCATCAGTCGACTGTCGCCAGTCGACTGGTCCATCATCAATTGACTGATAGCAGTCTTTGTATAAAAGAAACTCAACGCGTTGGTCGACTCTAACCCTAGGGTTTCACCGCCTCTTCCTATTTTCGTGTCCTCTGGTCATCCCCTGCTGCTCCTCCTCGTCCTGTGGCTGATGCGCCTCATGCTAGTGGCCTGGACAAGCGTATCACTCACCTTGAGGGGAGGGTAGACCAGGGATTTCATGACCTTGGGGAGCGCATGCATGGATATTATGAGCACGTCCAGACCTACCACCAGGAGGTTTATGACTACTATCAGGGTGTTTGGACCTATCATCATAAACTTCAAGGCTATTTTGAGGAGGTTCGGGGCTTTCGTCAGGAGTGGACAGCTGCTGCTCAAAGACAGAACGAGACGTATTAGCAGCAGCAACAGATGTATCAGCAGCAGCAGCAGATGTATCAGCAGCAGCAGCAGCAGCAAATGTATCAACAGCAGCAGCAGATGTATGATATGATGCAGAGGATGCACATGTCATATCAGGCTCCTCCTCCTCCTCCATCTCCTGAGGATTAGATGTTTGTGTTTGAGTTTGAGTAATGTCGAGATTACAATTAAAAGTTAAATTGTTATGTATCTCAAACATAAAATTTGCTTGTGGGATATTATTATTATCTGACTTTGCTTTATGTATGACATTTTTATTTTTCTATGATGTGGATTTTGTCCTTAAAGATATTTTCCTTTGGTATATGTGTTGCATTATTGATTGTTTTAACTAAGATTGGTATAAGGATTTAGGGGGAGTTTTTTGACGGTTTAACATGTCATTTTAAAATTTATTTCGATCATGACTCAAAATCTACATTTTAGATATTTTTCATAACCCTATAGGAATGCTATAGTGATGCCTACCTATAGTCTACCTTTCCAATCAGGAATATTGATACAAAGTCTTTGTGTCATTAAGAGTTTCAAAGTTTTCGAAACTTTGTATCAAAATTTAATTTTGATAGGTAAAATATTTTTAAATTATTTTTCTCATATTGTACATGTTATAAGTAATGACCATATGAAATTTCATGATTTTTTAACGAAAATTGAATTACTTATAAATTTTTGAAATTCGGATGTGAAAATCTATTTATCAGACATCAGTCGACTGATTCAGAGACCAGTTGACTGATTCAGATACTAGTCGACTGATGTGGCTGAAACTCACTATTTTGATTTGTTTTTGCTAAATTACGTATCCTTTAACCTTTATTGTTGGTTGCATGCTCTCGGAGCATCTTTATGGTTTATAGGATTGCTCAAGCCTATACCTTAGGTGCCACAAATTCATTGTTAATGTTTGTTATAAGGGAAGTAGGGTTTTAGGGGGAGCATGTGCCAATATCGATTTCATTAACACATACGGCTCCTTATTAAAAATTTGCCCAACCTCTTATTTATTTTTACCTCCTTGTGCTTATATTCTTTTTGCTGTTAGTCAAAAAGGGGGAGAAGTGGGTTGTTTAAAGTTAAACTATTAATGTCTTTATGCTGTTAAAAGTGCTTTTATGCTGTCATTCATGCTTAGTGAATTCATGATTCATTTATTATCACTGAGGTTATTTGTTGTTATTATATAATGTTGTATTAAAGACCTAACTTAAATAAATTTTTGCCAAATATCAAAAAGGGGGAGATTGTTGGTGCAGTCTTGCCCCAAGTGGAATTGGATTTTAATGTTTAGCTAAAATAAGTTTAAGTTAGGTAATGTTGGTGATCTAACTTGTGTGAATTGAGTTCACAAGAAAGTCCAAGGATGAAGACTTGGCAAATGGTGAAGTCCCGGAGGCGCGGCCTCTTGGCAAAGGTAAAGTCCCGGAGGCACGACCTCTTGGTAAATGTGAAGTCCCGGAGGAGCGGCCTCTTGGCAAAGAGAGACTTAACACGACGAAGCTGAGGAAAACGTCTCAAGCAAGTGCAAGGAAAGGCATGAGGCTTGTGGAAGACGTTTGAAGGCTTGCGTCAAAGCTAAGGGATGAAGAAGGAAGCTAAAAGAGGATTTTCAGCTTGACCAGTCGACTAACACTGCCATCAGTCGACTGGTGACTTGATCCAGAAGCACACAGCAAGATTGGTCGAGTGATTTGCTTGGACCAATCGACTGCCGCTAGTCGACTGGTGGATGGAGCAGTCGACTGACAGACGACCGTTGGGCTGACAGCTGGAGAATTAAACGCGAATTAATTAGCCGTTGAACTTATCAATCGACTGCTCCCTGAGCCAGTCGACCTGATGTCGGAAATCTTATAAAAACATAGTTTGACGATTAGAGAAGGAATCGTTCACATTCTTTCATTTTTCCACGAACTCCAATCTCTGTAATCTTCCTTCCTCTTCCTCTAAACCTCACTACTAATCTTGTACAAGGAAGAGATTGATTTATAAAGGTTTCTCCGCCTTCAAAGAGTGCTTTGAGAAGGAGAAGTTTCATAATGGAAAGGTCGCGTGCTGTGTGTGGATCCTTGGACTAGTCATCTCGTAGAGGTGGATACCAAGTAAATCGAACAGGAAAGAGCGAAAAATGCTATTCACCCCCTCTAGCGAATGCACCGGTCCCAACAGTGTCAAGTGTCTGATCCTCTATAACCCACTTGGACTTTCCACCATCAAGTATTCGATCAACTTAGATCTACTTGACACCACCTAACCAACATATTGATCAAACATCAAAATTCAACTAGAGTCAAACTGAGCTTGGTCAACTTAGTCAACCTTGACCTGAGGTTGATTGCACCCACAATCAACGTAGAGTAGACAAGAATTTGCATGGTCAAACCAAGTGCCTTGAGCCACTCTTTATAGAGCCAAGGTCAATGCTGGCACTACTCCAACCGATTGGAACCACTCTGGTTGCTTGGAACTTGTTGATGTGGCTGCAATTTTTATTTGATAAATAACATCATCTGCGGCATTCGATCAACTAGACTCCTCCGATCTCCTAGCATTTGGAACCTAATCTTGGCCGACTTCTCCGGATTACTCCCTATCTCCGATCACTTGGAAGTTGTCTCCAATCGCTCGGATGTTGCAGGTGCCCCGCTCCTTACTCTGATCACCTAGAACCCCCTGACTTTATCAATCGAGATTTATCCCTAGTTAGTCACCCGGACTCCCTTCTGATAGCTTGAAACAATCAAAAATGTTTTGCTACAAGTGTTGCACATAATGAATATAATGAATATACAAATATTACTTATACGTCCCTTAGTTAGATGTTCATTTCTCAACTGACTCATTTAGACTCAATTGTCAAGACTCAGTTCCCAACTGACTTACTTGGACTTGGTGCCGAGACCTTAGCCCCCAACTGACTACTCTTGAACTTGATTTACCTAGTTCTCAATCAGGACTTTCTTGTCTGATTCCCAACCAGGTCTTCCACCGCTAACCCCACTAGGACTTCATCCTTTGATTCCCAACTAGGACTTTAATTGTATAGTCCCACTAGATCTTTGCCTCTTACTTCTCCTCTTGTCAAGTAACATGCACACTTGACACAATTTCATCAGTTACCACAAGACTAACTTTAAACTTAGTTAATACATCAAAACATAGGTTCGATATGGTACTCCTAGCACTAATATCAATGTCAAATATTTAGTAACCTGACCTGTTAGGACTTCCTCTACTTGTCAAGTATTCAATTAACCTTTATCTATCAGAACTTCATCCAATACTAAAACATATTGAATTTTTTTAACTATCAAGTGTCAATCAACTTTAATCCACCAGAACTTCATCAAATGTCAAATATCTAATAAATTTTGACATATTTAACATATCAAGCTAACTTAAACACTAAACTCAAGCATATTTCTAAAATATCAAAATACCTTGATCAAATTTAACCAAGGTGAACCATGATTGCATCAACCGTACATAAGGCAACTCAAATGGTAGGTCAAAAAGGTTAAATTTGGATGATAAACATAAATATTCCTTTTCTTTAAACTTGAGTTTTGAGATGTACTTATTATAACAAGATGAAATATTCGTACTGTATTAAATATTTTATATTTTGTTAAAGCGAGGCTATAATATTATAAATGTGTAATGAAAATTTTTTAAAAAAAATTAGAGTTTTTTAAACTCTTTTTTCTTAGTTTTTTATTTTTATATTTTTTAATTTGATTTGGCATTATTTATTTTTTAAACATTTTCTTTTTTCCATTTTTTTTTTAAAAATTACTAAATTTTATAATTTTTGCATTATTTGAATATTATTATTATTATTTGCCTTAGGCCACGAGTCATGCCCGATAAGACACATTTCAATAATAAAGGTGGAATCCACCACCCCAACGGCCCCAAACAATCGATCCTACGACTATTTGTGAGAAGGTAAATCGAGAAGTTGTAATTGATCATTACGGAGAGAGCATTGTCTCGATTTCGTCAAAATTCAACCCTTGTCCACTTCAACAAATCTGTCACACACTAATCAACTCAACCATACCTGATAAGACACATGAAAAATAGTGATTCGACATGATATCTAAATGAGTTGAGCAAACCTGTAACATATCCATCGCAACCGATCCATTTTGTCACCTCTAATCCACTAATCCAACATGATGGTTCTAGAACTCCACCAGTAAGATGAAAAGATTTTAGAAATAGAGTTTAATTAGAATAATTAAGATATATGCATCCCAAAAGTGATAAGATAAGATAAGCACATTTATTAATAGTGTTCGAATAGTAGATTGGATTAGAATCAATGATTTGTTAAGAGGTCTCAATTAGAGTCAAAGGTTTGATGAGAGGGTTTAGTAGTAGATTGCATTCAAATAGAGGCATGAAGATGGCTTGTTAATTAGTTACCTGTTCTAATTAAAAAAAGATAGTGGATAAGAGGGATTAGCTCAATTAGAGATTAAAAAAGCAAATGAGTTTCAAATTAATTTAATTAATATCCATAAGATTAAAACTTATGCCTATTAATAATTTAATGACACATTATTTAATAGAATGTTAATATAAGTTATTGGTGAATTAATGAGTGTAAAAGATGGTTCGATGCTTGTGATAGATGAGTAAAATTGTTGTATAGAGTTAATTTTGATAATGAATTAGCCTAATATCCCATCAAATAGATTCATCAATCAATCGTAAGTCATATTATAAGTTTTTCTTAATCACTAATCATTTTTTAATCATTTACTTTGAAAAATGATAATACTTTAATGATCATATATAAAGGATATCTTGTTGACAATAAAAAGATACTTTTGTTATTTAAATAATAATTAGCTAAGTTTAATATAACTTTTCAAGAATTAATTTGTTGACACCAATTATATATCATTGTTAAATCATAAAATAGTGGAAAATTTTATGACAAGAAATTTTTATAGCAAATATGATCATTGTTAATAAGTTTGTCAATGAAAGTATTTTTATTGAGTATTTTTTAATATCTATTACAAAAAAGTTCACTTTTATTGTAGCAAAGGCGAGTAAATTATAAGAACTTTATGAGGTGACAAATTAACTCAATCTTGGTTGTCTCTGTAGTAACAAAAAAAAAGTTATTTCAATACCAAAGATGAAAAAATTAATGCAACAAATGAAGAAATTAGCCATAGAGACTAACCAAACATGGGAAGAACCAAACATCAAAGGTTCGTTCTTTGGCCAAAGGTAATGAACCTATAGAAGTCAAATATATTTCTAGGGTGAAAATGAATGCACATGGAAAAGTTGAAAAATTACAAAGCAAAACTAGCTACAAAAGGGTTATAAGCAATAAACCAACATTGATTATGATAAGGTATATGCTCCCTTGCTCATATGCAACCTATTAACTAAAAAAGGGAAATACCTTACATGTGAAATTAACTTTCTTGAATGATTTTTTTTTTTCAAAGAAGAAGCAAACATTGAACAGCTATAAGATTATGTAAACAAGGGGCATGAAGATAAAGTTCTCCGAATGAAGAAAATAGTATGTATCTTAATGCAAGCTTCAAGGGCATAGAATGCAATGATTAATTCTTTTCTTAAGAAAAATAACTTTATATAATACCTTTGTCTCATATTTCAAAGAAAGAGATGATGGTATACTATTTGTTTATATATATGTGGATGAGCTAATCTTTAGAGGAAATGCTCATCTTTGATTTGTTTGGTTGGATATTAATAATCTAATCTTTGCAGTTGCGTATACACTCCTCTCTTATTTGAAGACTTCAAGCAAGTATATTAAAGAAGTTCGACATGATTGATAATGCCTACTTCCTTGGCATATAAGTTGAAGCAAAGTGAATTAGGCATCTTCACTTCACAAGAGGCATATTCAAGACAACTAGGTTCAAAATGGAAGATTGCAACCTTATTAGAACACCAATTGATTGTCAAATAAAGTTTTCAAGGAAGATAGAGGTGAAGTGGTTCATCCAACCATTTACAAGGGACTAGTGGGAACCTTAAAACTTAAAAATACAAGAGGTAGAACATTCTTTATTTGTGTTGGATTAGTGAGTCAATTCATGGAGAAACCAAAATCAATTCATGGAGAAACCAAAATCAATTCATTGGAAGATAGCCAAAAGAATTGTGAGCCAATTCTTGATTGATATTTCTATAGTGGTTGTAGAGAGCTCTTGATGATAGAAAAAGTATCATAAAATGTCTTCTTTTTGTTTATTAGAGAGATCCATCATTCACTTGGTCATCAAGCAAGCAACCAATAGTGACACTCCACTAGTGAAGTGTGGACCATGATTTAGCAACATCATATGTCTGTCATGCAATGTGACTAAGAAGTTTGCCAAAAAAAACCTACAAATATATCAAAAAGGTTCAACAAAAGTTTCTTAGAGAACAGATCTACAATCTCACTCACATATCTATCTATCTAAATAAGACAACGTTTGAATTCTCAAGATCAACTCAAATAATTTAAAAAATGATATTATATGGCGCAAAAATGATAATTATATATTCAAAATAAACTTAAGAAGAAAAAATAAATCAAAATATAATTTAGTTATATGATTGAACTATACATACACAGCACAGCACAAAGGATATACAAAGATGCATATCGATCATTATTAGTTATTGTTTTCAGGAAATGAAGTTGTCAATTATTGGTTGTATCTGACAATGAAACAAAAATGTTAATTGTAATATATATATAGAGGATCAATTTTATATGAATTTACACAGGGGTCTATAATTGCTCCATGACTGTATATGATGATCCGGACTTTACATTGCCATATTCAACTAGCAAAGGTATCTATGCACATTCAAAATGTATATGAGAGGTAGCAGCATTAACTACGCAGACAATTTGCTGTTATCCATTCAACTTACAAAGGGGCATCCCAAGTTCAATCAGCAAGCGTATCCTTGTTTAATTAAATACTAGCTCCATAAATGATCAAACAGTTGCTCATCTTTAAAATTCCAGTTAATTTACTACCGCATGAAATGAAATACTTTAGCTGAATCAACATACAGTGGACCTTTTGTGTTTCTATTTTATGTATCCATTCAATATACACAGGAGTATATATATAGTATGCGTGATATAGAGTGGACAAGGACAATTATGATTACCTTTGTGAGTTTAATAATAAAATTAAAAAGAAGTTAAAATTACTCTTTCACCTTTTTATTTATTTATTTATGTGAGTGGAAGAAAAATGAAGGAACAGTATGCATGTACCTGATATAAGTAAAACATCATAGAGAGGACAAAACAACTGGAAAAAAAAAACAAAGCTGCAGGATCCAAGTCCCTATATATGCAATGAAATCTCTAGATACTCTACATGAACACCACTTTTTATGCTCGTAAAAGAGAAAGGCATAACACCTGACCAAAAAGAGATCAAAAACGACCTGAATGGGCAGTACATCACAAATCCAATAACTTTTACTATATCTATATTCACTTTCTTAATCTTGATTTTCAGTATATCTATCTATATAATTAAATATATACATCCTAAAAATAGGAGATCCAGTGTCATCTCCGTGTCTTTGATCTTACCATATTATAGGAGGCCAAGAGGAATGTACTGCAGCAATGACTTGTTGACTCCAAGTACATCATTTACTTTCCGTGACTAGCTAGACTCATCAATTCACAGACTGTTACCTATATGTAGCCTACCCTGCCATTCTTTCATTCACCCCAAAACAAATATACAATCCAATTTCTTGAGAGCATCGTAAATTCTACGCTGCTGACCCTTTATCAGTCCCATCACATTAAAGTGAGGCAAACAAAAGCACAATAATATCTCACGAACGCACAGTGCAATTATGACAGTGTATATATAGTATTGAGAACTAAACAAGAAAAAGGAAAACATCTAGATCAAAGGTCTCAAACTTGTTCTATGTATATGTGTATATATATAAATATATCCGAATAATATTTAAAACATAGTAATAGTAAGAGTAATAATATAAGAAGTAGCAATTGATTACTGATGGTCTGAAAACTAACAAGATACATTATAAGAGCTAATGATGGGATCAAGGAATTAAGCAGGAGAAGCTCACACAGTGAGTGAGGAATTGAAGACGTTGACGATCGAGGGGGGGGAAGTGGAGGGTGGTGGTGATGATCAGGAGGTGGAGGTAGGGGGTTTCTTGCGCTTCTTCTTCTCGTAGCTGACGCCGCGGGCCTTGGATTGGAGATCGCGGACGTCGCGGAGGTAGAGGCGTATGGCTCGGGCAGCGAAGGGGTTGTTCTCGGGGCAGCCTCCGTTCTCCTCGTAGGCAGCGCGGAGGCGGCCCACGAGGGCGTCGAGGCTGCCCCAGGCCTGGCGGAGAGGGCAGGGGCAGGGCGCCGGCGGGGAAGGGTGGCCGAAGAAGGGACACACCTGGACGTGCACCTTCGTCTTCCCGAACTGGTCCAGATACCGCAGAAACTCCAGAACGTGCGCGCCGCTGCACCGCGCCAACGACAGCGGCGGCCGGTGGTTCCTCAGGTACTGTCCGAACGTGTTCCAGTCGCGCCGCTTCTGTGACTCGTACCGGCTCAGCGACGGTGACGAAGAAGAGGATGAGGAAACTCCGGCGGGAGCAACCAGTGGTTCCTGGTCCAAGGGGGGGCTCTCCGGAATCGGCAGTATGTCCATGTCTACAGTTGATCAAATCAAGGACCTCCCTCCGCTCGTACTTCACAACGTTACTATATATACCGATTTCTCAAAGGATTCATGGCAATATTTTGCGATTGTTCAGTGTGCTGTCTCGCAGCCCAGGCCAATTGTATAGCTGGGGGTGGGGAAAGGTTCGATGGAGGAGAGAGATGAAGGGGAAAAAAAGCAAAACAATATGTATATAAAATTATTAATGTTTTTAAATAGGATAAGCATATAAAATACGTTACCTTTGGTTTGGTGTCTGGAGAGAGTAGATCTGCTGTCAGAAGCTTGCGTCGAGGAAGGATTTTGTAAGGCTTAACAAGCAGTGGCTCTGAGTGAGTTTAAGTGGACAGAGGATGGCAACAGCTGGGAGGAGGGAAATTAAAGAGCGACTGGGCGACTCCAGCAACCCTTCCAACTTATCCGGAGTTTCTTGGTGAAAGAGGAGAAGGAGGGGAAGTGGGAGGGAGAGAAGAGAAACCGCAGGGACGGAGATGGTGTAGGTTTCTGTAAAAAGGAGGGATGAAGGGTCATGGTTTTTCAACGGGATGTACGAGTAAAAGGAAAGGATGGGGGAGGAGAAGGGGGATTAGGGTTTTCTTTGGAAATGGAGACAAGTTGGCAGGAGTGATGTGACAGCAGAAAAAAAAGATTATTATTTTATTGTGCATTTGATGATATAACGGAAGTTTTTATTTGGCTGCCTAAAATTGTGATATTTTTGAAATGCCCTTTAAGTATTACAAAATATTGAAACACTCTTTAAATAATCGAAAGGTATTTGTTGCCTCCGTTACTCTCAGCACTAAAATGATAAATCTCAGCATTAAAATGATAAATCTCAGAATGCGCATGTGGTGAACTGCTCCAGCCCACAAATAATATGTAGCTTGGTACACTCACTAAGAAATTTCACATTTAACGCTCGAAGATTCGATCGTTAATCTATCATTAAATATATTTGATAATAAATTAATGATTAAATTGGTTGATTTTTATTTTCTTCATTGTTAATTTTCAATAATTATAATAAATGGATAGTTAATTTAAATTGATCGTTAAATTTAAAGATCGAAATATATTGTTCAATTACTAATTTAGTAATAGAAATGTATTATTCAATCTTTAAATTAATATTTACTTTTAAAATATCAATCATAAAATTAACAATTGAGATTTTTATCAGTCATTAAATTTGAAATAAAAATTTATTATATCGGTTTTAACCTATACACTCAATCTAATTTTATTTTTAATAAATTTATATATTTAAAATATTTACATCAAATCAGAATAATATTTATCATCGATGTCATAATGCAAATATTTATCTAAAAATATTCATAAATTTATGTTCCAAAATCAAATTAAATGTCAAGCAATTATATACAATGCATTCAAACATATTTGAAAAAGTTCAATCCCACCACACATTATTTCAAAATATGAAAAACTAAAATTATTATAATATTTTACCTACTAGATGAGTAGGTAGGTTGTCCTCAAAATAAAAAAAAATCAGACATAAAATATTTAGGAAAAGCGGAAGTGCAAGACATAAAATCTCACATCGACTTCTCTAATATCATCACACAAACTTTTATTTTTACATTCTTCACCTTTAACACTTGCACATCAATAGATAAACAACTGGGATGATCCTTGACCCTAGAAGTGAACAACACATGATGAAACATAACTTTTAACTTGGAGCATCACTTCTTTCTCCCACTTATAGTCTCAAAATACGTATCATTTATGGCATCAACTGATAGAATTTATGGCTCCCTCCCGCCTACCATAAGCTGAGATGCTTATGTAACTCTTACAATCATATCATCCTATGTAAAAAAAATATTACTAATATGTAATATATAAATAACAAAGCAAGTTATTATTAAAATTTTGAATTAATAAAGTTTTGATACTTACATCTATGACCTGCGATTAAACATAAACAAAAGTGGCATCCTTTCGTCAAATAGATATTGTAAAATAGCTCTCAATAATCAGTTGGTCATTATAGAATCTCTTTCTGCACAAACAAATTAAAATATATTAGTTAGTAATATTAAGGAACTATTTATATGAATTTATTTTAAAGGCATCAATTTCATTGCATGCTCTACAATAGACCATAATCTAACTGTGTGTTTAATAACTCCCTTTCCTATGCCAACAACCTCACTATTTCTATTGCTTTGATGTCAAATCCTAGAAGAGTATGTTTAATCATGTGAGTTATTGCTAAATACTAGAAATATAATCGAGTAAATAAAAAAGATGATTTACAATATATTTACATATATTAATTAATCTCATTTATTTTATAAATTCAAGAGCCCTTATTTTAAATTCGAAAGATTGTAGGTATTTTTCAAATGGATTGATATCCACTAATAGATAAAAATAACCTTGGAGAGAGTCCAACAAGTCATTTTTAACTATAATGGTAGGTATCAAATACCAATTATGAATCACGTATACATAATTATCATATTATGCTATCAACTAATTGAATATTCACATAAATATCAGCTTGTTAATGCATTAATACGTATACATCATATGTATAACACCCAACTTCACTTCTATCCACGTTGACCTTGGAGAGAGTCCAACAAATCAACACTTCAAGTTAAAGTCAGTCCGATAGTCATGAGATCATATCTCGATGGTTCTAACATATTTAATTTCAGGCTGGACTTGGAGAGAGTCCAACAACCCAAACAAGAAATTAAACTCCGGTTCTAACCATATTAGCGGAAGGTGTTAGCCTTAATATTTTTGTAAGGGATTTTCACGGGTCTCATCCTCTTTTCATAACAAATTTGACATGACAATAGATGACATGACATAATTAATGCAGCTAATCATGACAAATGACATGGCATGATATAATTAATGCAACTAATTATGACTATTTCTAGTCATAGTAATCGTAAATCTTATTTAATAAAATATGATAAAAAAATTTGATTTCATAAATCAAAATTCTTTAATTAGATTAGGAAATAAAATTCCATATCTAATCACATATTTTATTTTAGAAAATATAATCTTTAATTAAGAGAATCTAATTAATTAGGAAATAAATTTTCTAATCTAAATTTCCTAACAAATTAGAAAATTCTACAATTAGAAATTCTAAATTAAATCTTAATATTTTCTTTTAAGGAAATAAAATTTTAATTAAGAAAATCTAATTCATTAAGAAATAAATTTTCTAATACAAAATTTTCTAACCAATTAAGAAATTTTTATAATTAAAAATTTTAAATTAAATTATAAAATTTCTCTATTTTAGGAAATAAATTTTTGATTAAGAAAATCTAATTAATTAGGAAAAAAATTCCTAATACAAAATTTTCTAATCAATTAGGAAATTTTTATAATTAGAAATTCTAAATTAAAAATCTCAAAAATTTTTAAATTAAATTTACGACTAATTACTATACGTAAAACTATTTTATGCGTAGGCCTTGCATAATTAGGCTCTGATACCACTGTTGGGATCATCCCGGTGCAATGCGCGTGTTTACACGTTTCACAAACGTGCGCAACGGAAATAAATAAATAATTAAACTAAATATTATCACAACACACGCATACATAATAGGAAATAACAGCGTACAAGGCATGATAGAAAATTAAAATTTGATGACGTTTGAGCAGAGTTGGAATCAATCGAACTATCCTCGTCGAAGTCCTGTCTTTACTGGTGATCCATGTCAAATGCTCTGCTATCCAAGAGTAGCCTCGTTCCTTTCACCGTTTTATACCCGCTTGGTTTAGGACATGATCTATGTGTCGGTCCCCACTAGGCTGACTACATCACACCTAGCCCAAGCTACTTTCTTGTCCTATGGATTCAAGTTACTTGTACATGTGTCCAAAAATCTCATACTCTTGACATGTGATGCTTTAGCTAAATACTTTTAGTAGCAATCCTGACAAGCAGCCACAAGGTATACGTCTCCTTCTCCAAGAAGCGGTGAATCCTCTGTGGGTTATTCAAACGCCTTCAGGCACTTCGACTTATACTCAATCATCTCGGGTCCACACCTTCAGAGATGCTTAGTGTATAAGCCTCCATGACCAAAGTGTAGGGATCTTTATGCGAAAAACAATCGCAAACGCAGCGGAAATTAAAATAAAATTTTGATCCCTCCATGGATCCATGTGTATACATAAAGAAAGTGTTTCTCTTAACTACATCTTAGTCAAGAAATTACCCTTGTAGCGTAGCCCTTCGCAATCCCGACAGCAACTCTTTGATGGCGGATCTCAGCACGATCAGAATGGCCGCACCTCTACGGTATCCACATGAACACTATCTTGGAGAAGGAGACAAAACCTTAGGTTGTGCTAGCAACCACACTAAGGCTCTCCTCTTGTAGACTAGGTTTGTTTGGCCAAAAGGGAAGAAATGGGAAAAATGCTCCACGGCAAGGGAATGAAAAATCACCACTCTCTCACATTTTAGAAGAGCTTAAATCCCATTGCATGCATTAATCCACTTGCATGCAATGTTGAGAAAACTTCTCAACTTCATGCAACGTTGAGGAGGTTTCATGCATGAAATCATATTTAATGCATTAATCCCTATTTGCATGTATTAATCTACTTGCATGCAAGATTGAGAAAAACTTCAACTTCAACGTTGAGAAGTTTTCATGCAATAACCCCTTTTTTTTCTTTCTTTGCATGCAACATTAAACTCTCATGCATTAAATCTAATTTCATGCATTAATCCTTTTTTTGTTTTCTTTTACATGCAACGTTGAAACATCTCATGTATCAAATCCCTTTGCATGCAACATTGAGATTTCATGCATTAAATCACATTTCATGCATTAATCCCTTTGCATGCATTTGCCTTCTTAAATTGATTTCATTTGAATCTAATTCATATTAAACCAACTCAAGTTTGGCCAAGTAATGAGTCTAACTCATTTTAGTCCATTCAATCAACTAATGATTCATTTAATCAAACTAAGATGATCATGTCTCCAAAATAACGTGTTCTTTGTGTGTGACCCAATAGGTTCTTGCAACGTTGACAATGTTTCTAAACCCTTTTAGAAACATAAGCAATGAGTGACATCTAGCAATGCATCATTGCTACCCAAGTGGCAAGAATGTCGAGATCCGACATAACCTTATAGTGACTACTATAATGTATGACCATGTCCTTCTATCCTCGATATCTAGATTGATCAATGAGGCATAGACTGTGTCATCCTCTTATCAATCTTTATGTTTCTTGATCCTCAAGTAGACTCACTCAAGCAAATGAGCTCAATATCTCATATTGACTCATTTGAGCATGACCATGCATTTCATGGTCCTACTCTATCAAGAGGTCGTAAGATACCACTCCCGTTATATGGGAGGGATAGATCTCATCTACATCACTCACATCCCTCCGCATAATTTGTTACATACCCAGTGATCGCCTTTATAGTCCACCCTGTTACGGGTGACGTTTGACGATACCAAAGTACATAACTCCTTATGTAGGGAACCATAGTGACTTCAGGTCTAAGGACTATTCATACTAATAGTCACATGAGAAAGTTTATAACACTCATATAACAATCCATGAAACTTTCTCATGGAAAGTAAATTCAGTATACATTCTCTAATGTATACCCATGTGTCAACTTGATATCCCATATCCATGACTTGTGAGATCAAGTCATCCAGCTGACCTACATGCTAGTCTCAACGCATTAACATCGTCCCTAAATATTAACACTTGACTAGGAAATATTAAGAGTAGTGTTCTCTACATCATCTCACTATCGATTCAAACAATCGATATGATGTAGATAAGAACTAGCTACCCAAGGACATCATTATACTTAGTTATTTGGCACAACAAATACAAAGTAAGTATAATAATCAAAAACCTTTACCTTTATTAATAATAGAATATAATTCAAAAGTCCTAGTCAATCATCACATAATTAACTCTAGGGCTTTTACTATTGTGGACATTCAGTATTTGAGTTTAAGATCAATCAAATACATATGGAATGTGCACTCAAATAGTGAATTGCTATTTATCCAATAAATAGTATAACCGTAAAGTGATTGTCTTAGGACACCTCTCAAATCTAATAGATGTGGGAGTAGGGATCCCTAAAAGGTACATCCCTGGGGTAGTAGGCAAATAGACAGAGCGAATGGTGTAGTCTTAAGTGCTCTCTAATGATGGTGGGTGATATGGTTATATCCCTCCCTATAACTTGGGTGGAATAGGTTAGATCATCGATCTGAACTAGATTATTGTACAACTCGATACACATACTCATGTTAACCGGGCTAGTACAATAAACTAGTCGCTGAAGGCCAGAATACTCTACGACCTCCATGGATGGTATGCATGATCGTGCAAAAAATATCCTACATATATATACTCGACGTGTAGAATTCAAATGATAATGATGCAAACCTAGTCCTAAGTTCCTGAGTGGGGAACCTAGGAGAAATCAAATTATTTAGTTTAATAGTCAAAACATCTTCGATTTGAACCAAACCAGTTTTGTTCATTTTGTTTCATAAGATGAAGTCTATCATCACTTTCGATCTATCAAAATATCTTCCATTAGGAACCAAACTAAATTGGTTCATTTCGTCTTCTTAAGATGAAGTCTATCATTTTTACTTTTGTCTGATCCAACCAAACTTTATTTCTCTCGATCTGAGGATCCAATTCTCAAACTCATCTTAAATCCTTCAGAGAAATTTGTAGTGTGTGTGACCCAATAGGTTTTTAATTATGTTGGTCATCCATAATTAATCATTAATTACAGAACGATCATGAGTGACACCTAGTAGTACATCATGATCCCGAATTGATCAAAAAATTAACGATTGATTCCAGAACCATTTTTGAACCCTTTAGTAGCTACAAGGAAATATGTCTCGTTCCTTTCACCATCTTATACTAGCTTAGTTCATGATCTATTTGTGTTAAACCCCACTAAGCTGACACGTCACACCTAGCCCAAGCTTACTTTCTTGTCCTGTAGATTCAAGTTACTCATACATGTGTCCAATGTTAGTGAGAGCCCTAGAGCCAATCATTTGATGATTGTTGTATGGACTCATTGTATCATATTTCTACATTTTATAAAGGCATTTTATATTGTAGTTATTATACTTACTTGATATTCGTGTCATATAACTATGTATAATAATATCCTTGAGTAGATCGTTCATATCTATATCAATCGATTGGTTGAATCGATAGTGAGATGATATAGAGAACACTACTCTAAATGATTCCTAGTCAAGTATTAACATTTAAGGACAATGTCAATGCGACGAGACTAGCATGTAGGTCAACTCGATGACTTGATCACACAAGTCATGGATATGAGATATCAAGTTGACACATGGGTATGCATTGGAGAATGTATACTGAATGACCCGCCATGAGAAAGTATCATGGATCGTTATATGAGTGTCATATACTTTCTCATGTGGCTATTAGTATGACTATTAGTCCTTAGACCTGAAGTCACCATGGTTCCCTACATAAGGAGTTACTTACTTTGGCTTCGTCAAACGTCATCCGTAACTGGGTGGACTATAAAGGCGATTACTGGGTATGTAACAAATTATGTGGAGGGATGTGAGTGATGTAGATGGGATCTATCCCTCCTATATAACGAGAGTGATATCATAGTTCTTGATAGAGTGAGACCACTAAAGTGCATGGTCATGCCCAAATGAGTCAACATGTGATGTTGAGCTCGTTTGATTGTAGTGAGTCTACTTGGAGTTCAAGACATAGATTGATTAGAGGATGACACGGTCTATGCCTCGGTTTGATCAATCATGATATCAAGGATAGAAGGATATTGTCACATATTGTGAAGAGTCACAATTAGTAGTCACAATGGTGATGTTGGATCTCAACATTCTTGTAACTTGGGTAGTAGTGATGTGTTGCTAGATACCGCTCACTACTTATGCACCTAAATTAGTTTAGGGGCATTGCCAACGTTACAAGAACTTATAGGGTCACACACAAAGGGCAATTAGGTGGAAATTAGGTTCATATGATGAACCAAGAGGATTAGATTCATGTGATGAATCATGTTTGGGTTAATTGTGTAATCCAAACTAGACTAGTTAAGTTGATTTGATCAACCTTGGAGATTAGAAGTCAAGTTTGACTTGACTTGAGAAGGAAGACTTTATTGTCAAGTTTGACTTAACTTGAGGGTCAAGTTTGACTTGACTTTATGCCACATCATCATCAAGTTTGACTTGACTTTTGCCATGTCATAGTCCATGTTGACTTGACTTATGCCACCTCATGGTCAATGCTTGACTTGACCAATTGACTTTGAGTTGAGGTGGCATAAGTGGTGGCCAATGATGATGCTCCACATCATCAAGGGTTGCCACCTCATGGGGGTTACAAATGAGATTTGTAACTCATGGGGTTTTATGGCATTTAATTGGGATTAAATGGGTGTAAGTGGTCGACCACTTTTAGAGTGGTTTTGAATTAGATTTTGTTAATTCTAATTGATTCTCTTCTTCTTCCTCCTAGAGTTTTTCTCTCTTCTCCTCTCCTCCTCAACCTGGTCGGAACTTGCTAGAGTTGCTAGCACACCTTGTGTTTCGATTTTTCTACCATATTGTCCATGTGGATACCAATAAAGGAGCGACGCTTGACGTTCTTGAGATCCGGCACCGTTTTGGACGAGTGGGATACGCGAAGGGCACGCACCGAAGGTAAATCTCTTCATGTAGATGTAGAGTACTTAGAAATATGTACAAGAAAATAGTTTTATATTTTTCGCACGGATACTTTGGCATGGACTTCCGGGGTTTCCGCAACACAAAAGCGGTTTTTGCGGCTCAGAAAGTCCAACATCCAAAAGTGTCATACTCTTGACATATAATGCTTTAGCCAAACACTTTCGGTAACAATTCTAACAAGCGACCGTATGGTATACATCTCATTTTTCAAGGAGCGGTGAATCCTCTGTGGATTATCCAAATACCTTCGAGCATTTTAACTTATACCCAATCATCCCGTGTCCACACCTCCTTAGAAATATTTGCTTAAGATGTCAAAGTATAAGCCTCCATGACCAAGGTGACTTGAATAATGCAAGTTAAAGGAAACTTGTACTTAAGTTGCATTGAGATCTTCATTGACATATGCATAGAACCATATGAAGTCTCATGACATGTCACTCTAATGGAACTAATTATCTTTAACTAGCATCCACGTTTAACTCTCAACATCTAATGTCTCTAGCTAGTGAGAACAGCTGCTTGGTAAACCAAGGAGTTTAAAATATTCTAGTCTCAATAAAATCGATGACGTGCGTGCTCATCAATTCATTAACTAGAGATAATTTTAATACATTCATAATTACACATGTAGAGATGCTCATTAGTTGTGATCCAATCACAAATTCTTCTCTTGCTATGAATTGTATTGTGGGCATTTAATAAAAGAGTTTAAGATCCAATCAGACACATAGAGAATGTGCACTCAAATAGTGAATTGCTATTTATCTAATAAATAGTAGAACTATAAGGCGATTGTCTTAGGACACTTCTTAAATATAACAGGGTACACCACCTCCTCAAGCAGCGAGATATTTAAGTGATGACGCTTTTAGAGATAAAACTCACAAGAGATTTGTTAGATCCTATTGTTCAAAGGTGGTTTGTTGGTATGGGATCGACAAATAATTTCAATTTTTCTAACCATGGCCGCATATGGCTTCTTTAGGATATGCAGTGGGTATATTTGGAGGTTTTTATTATGATAGCACAATTTATGCATTGTTGTATATGATGTTGTATCACAAGGTGGGATTTCTTAGTTACTTTTTTTTATGGATTTCACTTGATTGTTACTCATTAGCCTTGATGGAGTGCCCTCACTACACTTGGGGAGGGCATATCGATTCCGTGGCTTCTTATGGGGGACTTCAATTCTATTGACGGTTCATGATAAAGAAGGAGGGCAACTAGTTACAAACTATAAACTACAGGATTTAGAGAATTTTGTTCAAGCTTGTGGATTGGATCTTCACTCGATCAAATGCCATTTGATGGTCGAATGGTATGATTTCTTGTAAACTTAATCATTCTTTGGTTAATTCACATTGGTTCTTAATAGATTATGATAGTTTTGTAGAGTTCACTATTCTCGGATGTTTATCGGATCATTCTTGTGGTATGCAGACTTTGCATGCAGACTTTGCATGGAGACTTTCGGGACTTGGTGGCGGACTCTTGGAGGAAACCGGTCTATGACACCGCTCAGTTTATGCTTAAGGCCAAACTTACAAGACTTAAGAGTAAATTGTGTCATCTTGATAAACTGCATTTCCACCATATTTCAGAGCAAACATTGAGGGCCAAACAAGCATAACACATTGTATTGCGAGGCCTCAATCAATTTTAGGTTAATAAGGAGACGTGCCACCATGCTTGCAGAGGCGGAGAAGATGTTTATCAACCAAGGGCGAAGAGAAATTACCCCAAGAATAGTGATAGGTGCACCAAGTTCTTCCATAATCTAGTGAAGTGTAATAATAAGCGGAATACAATTGTTACCATCACCAAATAGTCCAGTGAGCAGACCACCAGCCTTGGGGAGGTCACTGCAGAATTTGTGGGGGCATTTCCTTGAGCTATTATGTAAGAATGTGTCGGTGTCCCTCTGCGTAGTGAGATCTTGCCAGGGTGTTAGCTGTCTAGTGAGCAGGGGTAGTTTTAGGTCAGGAGATCACTATCGAGGAGATATGAGCTGCGGTCTTCAATATTAGGTGGGACATGTTAGATTTGAGGAGTGTCTTTAAGGCAATCACCTTACGGTTATATTATTTATTGGATAAATAGCAATTCACTATTTGAGTGCACATTTTTATGTGTTTGATTGGATCTTAAACTCAAATACTGAATGTCCGTAATACAATTCATAGGATGAGAGAATTTGTGATTGGATCACAACTAGTGAGCGTCTCTACATGAGTAATTATGAATGTATTTTCAAACTATACCCTAGTCGAGAAATTGATGAGCACGGACGTCATCGATTCTGTCGAGACTAGCACGTTTAAACTCCTTGGTTAGCCATGCAACAAATCTCACTGTTGGAGATATTGGATGTTGAGAGTCAAACATGGATGCTGGTTAAAGGTAACCAATTCATTGGAGTGGTCTGCCTTGAGACTTCATATGGTTAGATATAAATATCAATGAAGATCTCAGTCCAGCTTAAGTGCAAGTTTCCTTTGACTTGCGGTATTTGGAGTTCATCTTAGTCATAGAGGCTTATACTTTGACATCTTAAGCAAGCATCTCCGATGAGGTGTAGATCCGAGATGATTGGGTATAAGTCGAAGTGTCCGAAGGTGTTTGAATAGCTCACAAAGGATTCACCGCTCTTTGAAAAAGGAGACGTATACTATGCGGCCGCTTGTCAAGATTGTTATTAAAAGTCTTTGGCCAAAATATTACATGTTAAGAGTATGGTACTCTTGGACACATGTATAAGTAACTTGAATCCATAGGATAAGAAAGTAGCTTGGGCTAAGTATAACATAGTCAGCCTAGTGAGGACCGACACATAGATCATGTCTTGAACCAAACGGGTATAAGACGATGAAAGGAACGAGGCACGTTTAATTGGAGCTGCTGAAAGGTTTAGAATTGTTCTAGATTCAATCATTGATTTTCTGATCAATTGAGGATCATGATGTACTACTAGATGTCACTCATAATCGTTCGTTAATTAATAGTTAATTACAGACGGCCAACATAGCCAGAAACCTATTGGGTCACACGTACTACAAATTCTCCGAAGGACTTAAAATCAGTTTGAGAATTGAATTTTCAGAATGAGAAAAATAAAGTTTGGTTGGAGCAGACAAAGGACAATATGATGGAATCCGTCTTATGAAGACGAAATGAACGAAACTGATTTCATTCAAATCAGAGGTCGTTCGATTAGTGAACCAAATGATTAGATTTTGAACTAAAATTGAACCAACTTAGTTTGGTTCATGATGGAAGAGATTTTGGCAAAATGAATGCGATGAGAAGCTGTCTTATGAAGACGAATTGAACAAAATTAGTTTGGGTCAAATCAAACTCAAGTCGACTCTAGTCTAACGTGGAGCCTTCCCGATAACTTTTCCTTCGCCACTATGTTATCCGTTGATCAACTCTACTCGAGTGGCATCTCAAGTCGACTCTAGTCTGACGTGAAGTCTTTTGATAAGATTTGCTGCTCCGAGTTCACTCTGGTCTCACATAGAGGAATTCTGAACTGCGCTGACGTCCAAAGCTTGCTGACCAGGCTCGAGTCGACTCGAGTCTTCACTCAAGTCGACTCTAACAACAAAGTCTGGACAGTTTTGCTCAGAGTCTGCGTTGTTCAATTTTTCCAACCGTGCAAACGATGTTAGTCGAAATAACACTAGAAATTAACCATTTTTAGAGTCAGTTCCAAGAACTATGGATCTTAACTTCAGATCTCCAGTAGAGACCCTAGGTTAGACTGACGCCTATTGTTCCCCTTGGGAGGGCATCCTGACTCACTCCACTCAAGAGAATTTACCTTTTTCTAACTGAGTCCTCCTGGTTCGTTGAACTTTTGCTCAGCTCTGTCCTCAGCCCCCAGGATTTGCTACTGCAGCTCGGTCCTCCTGACCGCCCAGACTCACCACGTCCTCTAGTTCTCTTGACCACATCCCCCATGGACTTTTCACCTAGTGCCTTGACTTTGCCAAGTCTTTAACCTGATCCTCCAGATCAAGACTTTCCAATGCCTAGCTTCCACTAGGACTTAGTCTTTGCCTCTAGCCTCAGCTAGGACTTAGCTCAAACCTATGCTCCCTGCACACTTGGATCAACATAGTTAGCTCAGCAACAC
Organism: Curcuma longa; assembly: GCF_044706935.1. Taxonomy (NCBI): domain Eukaryota; kingdom Viridiplantae; phylum Streptophyta; class Magnoliopsida; order Zingiberales; family Zingiberaceae; genus Curcuma; species Curcuma longa. The sequence continues at coordinate 14,336,128 of NC_133868.1, forward strand.
ACTAACTTGAACCTAATGTCATTATCAAAACTAAGGTTCGATCGTCTGGTGCTCTCTGCACCAATATAATCATGAAATAAAGCATAAGCATGGATAAAAGCATAAGAACATGTAAATTCTAACTTAAACCAAACTCATTTCTCCCCCTTTTTGATAGACACCAAAAAGATCATAATTCATAAGGAGGCATAAACAAACAATAGATAGGGCAAACATACAAGCGAGAGGCACATCCCTTTGTAATATGAAATATTGGTCTTTTAGGGACACACTCCCCCTAAAGCCCTACTCCCCCTATAACATGCACCAACAATGTCTTTTTAGACCCTAAAATATAAGTATGAGCAATCCTATAGACCATAGAAATGCTCCTAGAGCATATGCTAAACAGTAGTAGGTCACAATATATGCAAATAGTCAAGAAAAGGGTCAAAATCAGAAGTTATCAGCCTTATGAGTCAACTGATCTCTGAATCAGTCGACTGGTTACTGAAAATTAGAATTTCAAATCCAAATTTAAAAAAACATAAGTAATTCTACTTGTGATGAAGAATCCCAAAATTTTATACGGTCATTACTTACACTAGATACAATACGGGGAAAATATTTTGAAAATATTTGGCTCATTAAAATAAGATTTTGATACAAAGTTTCAAAAATTATGAAACTTTTAATGGCATAAAGATTTTGTATCAACATTCTTGATGGTTAAGATTGACTATAAGTAGACATCACTAGAGCTATAATATAGGGTTATGAAATGTGTCTAAATTGTAGATTTGGAGTCATGATAATATGTTGTAACTCCCCCTAGATTCATACACCATCCTTATTTAACATAAATAATGATTGACATATATCAAAAGAGAATGGATAAATAGTATAATAAACACAAACTCTGATGTCAGTCGACTGAGGTCCACATTAGTCGATTGCCCCGTTTCAAAG
>NC_133868.1:14337175-14459943 GCF_044706935.1 Curcuma longa
TGTCGTTACTCATCTGGACTTCCCACCCCTGGAAGTGGGTTTTTGCCTTCCCTAGGATTCGAACTCTAGACCTCCAGGCTAAGTACTAAAGTTTATGAATCCTAGTACCAAGTGTTGAGAACACTTGGTACTAGGATTCATAAACTTTAGTACTTAGCCTGGAGGTCTAGAGTTCGAATCCTAGGGAAGGCAAAAACCCACTTCCAGGGGTGGGAAGTCCAGATGAGTAACGACACGGTCGACGGGCCGACGGTCGACGGTCGACGACCACCAGGGTCGCCAAATGGGCCGCCGAATGGACCGCCAAATGGGCTGGGCCGGGTCGTTACAAACCTAGGATCTGTACTAGAGTCCTAGAGGTGTCAGCCTCAATGGTTTTCCTCAAAATCCTTCCTGATGGGTCATTTAAATCTCGCACAAAAAAATAACGAAATGTACCAAGACTTGATCTTAGATTAGTTGTGTGGGAGAAAATAGAACAAATTAAAAAAATATAAAAAAGTAGAAAACTTGCTCGACTAGTGGTTGCATTGTGTTCAAGCGCCTCTCGCTCTGATATCAATTGTAGGATTGTTGAGAGCGCTAGAGGGGAGGGTGAATAGCGCTTTCATAGCATTTTTGAATTTCATAAAGATGCTCATAAAATCTTGTGATCAGAGTTGTGTAAACATGCAGCGAAAAATAATTAACACAAAAAAGAGCACACCGGTATTTACTTGGTTCATAGTCACAGGCTACTACTCCAAGGCCCACGATCAGATAACCATTTTCGATGGGAAATCAACTATATAACTCCCCTCTTTGAAAGGGAGTTAGCGAATACAAAATGTAGGATTTGTAACAACGATACTGTTCTTATAAAATTAAGTACAAAACTAAAGTTACCGAAGGAATAAAGATGTTGACTTCTTGTATAGCTCTTCGGCGTTATGACAACATTCCTGGTTGATGCCTCGCATGCAGACGGTCGTCGCTTATCTGTAGAATCATGCCCTGAGAGGTCTCCCTCGATGCTCTTTTATTAGACTTTTCGAGCGCCTGTAAGCCTTTCCAGGCGCCTCCATGTTGTCCGTCGATCCACCATCAGCACTGCTGACTCGGCACTTCCAAGCGCCTGTATCCCTTTCCAGGAGCCTATATGCTGACATGGAGGTTCCGAATGAACTTTTGACTCTATAACACCTATCCAGATCTGGGGCACTAGAAACCGATCTGGGCACCAAGAAGCTGAAGTGTCCTGACCATTAGGACTCTACCACCTCACTGCTTCGCTGGCTCCGTTCTGTTGACGTCCAATCGCCTAGAACCCTATCCGAGTGCTTGGAGTTCGATCGTCTGGATCCAAATAAGGGCGCCCGGAACACAAAGTTTCAGCCCCTCCTTTCCTGCATTACAAGTTAGCAAAAAGATAAAGTATAACAGGAAAGTTAAATAGTTTGTCAACTATTTTGGTCTTGACTTTGAATTTTCAGTGAAATTCTATGGTTAGACCGACGCCTATTGTTCCACTTTAGGAATGCGCCCTCACCCACTCCACTTAGGAGAATTTACCTGTTTGCCAACCAAGTACTCCAGACTTATTAGACTTCTGCTTAGCCTCGATCCTCGGCCCCAAGATTTTCTACCAGACATCTGGTCCACCTGATCTGCCTAGACTTCCTTGCTAGACATCTGGTCCACCTGGCCTGCCTAGACTTTCACTGCTAGACATTCTGGTCCACTTGACCTGCCTAGACTTCCACCTGGTGCACTTGATCCGCCAAGTCTTCCTGCCTAGTCCTCCAGACCAGGACTGCCCACATAATTCTCCAAGTTAGGTTTGTCTGCCTCCAGCCATGCAGGATTTCCACTGCCTAGTATCCACTAGGACTTACCTATGCCTAACCTCCAACTAAGACTTTCACTGCCTAGTATCCACTAGGACTTGCCTATGCCTAGCCTCAACTAGAACTTTTCTGTGCTACCTGCACACTTAGATCAGCTCATCAGTAAACATCACACACTTAACTTTAACCTCTTATCATTATCAAAATTAAAGTTCGATCATCTGGTACTCCCTGCACCAACATAAGGGACTATAGGATGGAAGCACTTGGTGTTGGAGCAACTCTAAAGCATGGATTGACATGTCCAAGTTGGTAGCTTAATGACTCCAAGTTTATAGAGATTAGAGAAGAATGAAAATGAGACATCTAAGAGATTGTAGGATAAGGAGCATCATAGGTAGCATTAATAATACATGATGGAGGTGCATTACATAGGTGAAGCATGGAGGATGACATGTCAAATGAGCCAAAGGCTCGATACATCCAAGGGTCGTGTAACTTGACAGGAGACTATCATGGGTGAAGTCAAGGTAGAAAGTTAAACTCTAGTGAGCTTTGAAAGTTGAAAGACCTGCGTGCATGGGATGAGGGTAGATCTCAACTTAGGTGTGAAACTCAACTTTAAAGATAATTGGAGTCAAGTTATAGTCAATTAGAACTAAGTCCAATCGACTTAAGTGTTAAGTCAACTAAGTAGTTGATTTAGGTTGATCAGTCAAAGAATATTTTTATTCATGGCTAAGTCGACTGAGAAATTAATTGAACTAGGTTTAATTGACTTGTGATGGGAATCAACCAACTGATGTTATAGTAGGAAATAGGAAGGTGTCATCGAACTGACAAAGTTACACTACAATGGTCTAGATAAACATGGTGTGCGGAGTCACACACAGAAGACCATGTTATCAGTCCCTTATAGATTATAAACAGTGTTCACAACCAAGATGGATTGGACAAACCATCGGAGTGGTTGTAGTGTAATTCGGTCTTAGTCTGTCTTGACTATAGAATTACACTAGTACACTAAGTGTGTATTGAGCAGGACCATCTGAGGATTGTTCGATTTATACTGACTATATAATCGAACTAAACCTCTGTTACTATAGATGTACATGCTCTTAATCCCGATATAATAACAAACACGTGTGCTTAATATGTACTTCTTTAATTCATCAAAGGGTGAGGTCTAGATCGATAGATCAAAAGGCCCGATGAGTTGGGAAGTAGTATTATGTACATGGTGTGTTGTTGATTATAGAAGGAATCTGTGTCCTATAATCTAGGTTGATGATGTCCCCTTGAGGAGCTCATAAGGATTATCATGTAAACCCTGCAGGTGGACCTTGTCCGCATGATAATAAGGTTGAGTGGTACTACTCTTGGATTAGATGTCGATTAAATACGAGTTGTCAGTAACTCATTTTAATTGACGGACATACGATATCTTAAACACAGGGAGATTAATGTACTGATAGTAAGAAGGAGCCCATATTGTAATATGGGATTGGTGCGGTAGTTCGATAATAACTCTTTAGTGGTATGAGTTATTATTGATGAACTAAGGTTGTGTGTTCGGGGCGAACACGGGAAGCCTTAGCTCATCGGAAGGCCAAAACCAATTCCTCCTCTAGGTCCCTGTTGTAGCCTCTGGGAATCCTCAAGTCCACCGTGGAAGAATTCGTGAAGAAACCAAGTATTCGAACCAAATAAGAGGGTGTAATCGATCAGCTGATCGATTACACACCTTGGTAATCGATCAGCTGATCGATTACCAGTTTTCTCCTCACCGCGAGGGGTAATCGATCAAGGGATCGATTACCATGCTGGTAATCGATCACCTGATCGATTACCAAGCGGAAAATCGACTGGTAATCGATCTAGTGATCGATTACCTGTGTTAATGAGGAAAAGTTACGTGAGTTAATCGATTCGTTGATCGATTAAGGCTCGCGGGTTCGAATTGGAAACTTCCGAAATCTTGCCGAAATCTTCAGATTTGATTGATCAAATTATACCAAGTTTATGGATTAATTATACCATGTTTATGGCTCTAATTATACCATAAATAAGGGATGGAAAGGCTATAAAAGAAGGGGTTGGCTTGGTTTGAGAGACACAAATAATTCTTCTTCCTTGGTGGCCGAGAACCTCTCGGCAAGCCAACTCTTCCCCTTCTTCTTCTTCTCTTTTCTCCAAGCAAAGAGAAGGAAAGTTTAGCAAGCCATCGGAGGAGATTTCTGGTGGAGAAAATTCTCGAAGGATCGTTGCCCACACAACGCTCGAGAAGAGGAGAGGAATACGGCAGAAGATCAAGAGGTCTTCGGGTACAAACTTCGGTCTTCCGAAACGTCGGAAGAAAGGTATAATTTAATGTTTCCGCTTTAATTAAATTATACTTTTATATTGGATCCTGTAAACCAAACACAAGAGCCCAACGATCTAAACGCGTCGGGCAACTTGAGACCGTTTCGGGAAAATTTTTGTTCTGCAAGAATTTACCGGAACGGTTTTTCAAGACTTTCCCATCAAGAGGGGGGCTGAATAGCGCTATCTTTTAGCGATTTTCTTCGATTTTGAAACCCATCAATTGTGTTCGTTCGTAAATCAAAGTAATTTGCAGCAGAAATGGTAAAAATAAAAAGTAAGACAAGCACACAAAGACACACTTTATTTTTACTTGGTTCACAACCAATGGCTGCTATTCCAAGGCCCACGATCTTTGATCGTTTACGTATGAGCAATCCACTATAAAACTCTTTTCCTTACAGAAAAGAGTTGTAACGATTACAAAAGCCAATACGATAAAAATTTTTATCGTAATTAAAACAATACAAGAATGTAAACCATTACTAATCCAGAGTTGAAGACGAGGCTCTTTTCGACGCGACTTCGGCGTTACGACGGCTGCTCGGGTGTTCCTTCTCGCTCAGGGTGTCGTCGGCTCGCTATTGAATGACTTGAATTGTTGTCTCGAACCCTCTGTTCAATGCACTTTTATAAGGCCTTCTAGTCGCCTGGATTCCCATTCCAGGCGACTCCACGTAGACCGTCGATCCGCCATCTTCGCAGCTGACTCGGCTTTTCAGTCGCTTGGATTCCCTTTCCAGTCGACTCCGTGCTGACGTGGAGGATATGGATAGACTTTGACTTCTGCTGTGATTATCCGAACCTGAGTTGCCTGGATTCCACTTCCAGGCGCCTGGACCGTTCGATCGACTGGCTTCCGGATAGAGTCGCCCGGAGTCAAAATCCTCGCCTCTCCAATCTGCATTACAAGTTAGTCCCAAAATACAAAATAACATATTGGTCAACAGTTCTTTGAACTGTTAATTGGTCTTAACTTCAGGTTTCCAATGAAACCTTGGGTTAGACCGACGCCTACAGTTCCACTCCAGGAACACGTCCTTACCCACTCCACTCGGGAGAATTTACCTGAGTTACATCCAGACTTGTTGGACTTCCTGCTTAGTTGTGGTCCTCGGCCCTTAGGAATTTGCTGCTAGGCTCCCGGTCCTCCTAACCGCCTAGACTTCCACCAAGCCTTGCTCCTCCTAACCTGCTTGGATTTTGCCATGCTTCCTGGTCCTCCTAACACTGCCTGGACTTCCACCTGGTGCACTTGACCTACTAAGTTTTCTACATGATCCTCCATATCAGAACTTGCCTTTGCCTAGCCACAACTAGGACTTTGTTTTGCCTAGACTCAATTAGGGTTTTCCTGTGCTCCCTGCATACTAGATCAACTTGTTAGTCCAACCACACACTTAACTTGAACCTTGTGCCATTATCAAAATCAAGGTTCAATTATCTGGTGCTTCTCGCACCAACAATCTCTCCCTTTTTTATTATGGCAACTCGAGTTTCAAATTAAGAAAATAACTTTATAATAAATAATAGTTTAAGTTCAACAGAATATTTCATGCAAATGCAACATGATATGCACTATGTTTAACATTAACTCCCCTGCTCTTAGGGCTCCCCTGAATTTATACTTACTTTAAAACAAGCAGGGTTTTGAAAAATAGTCTTTTTAGTTCTCTCCCCCTGAACTTGACATGGCTAGTTTTGATTAAAATTGAAGCAAAACCATTCAAGTCCTTAAAAAAATTTTTGAACTTTTTGAGAACTTTGAAAACTTTTGAACTTGTTCAAAATTTAAATTTTAGAACTTAAGTTCAAAATATCTGATTTTTGAAAATAGATTTAAACTTTTGAAAGAATGGAATTTTGTCAAAATAATCTTGAAAATTTTAAAAAATTTAAAATACTTAAAATCTCATAATTCTCTTGTTGGTGCAATTTTGCCCCAAGTGATTTGGATTTTAATGTTTGGCTAAAATGAATTTAAGTTAGACAATGTTGGTAATCTAACTTGTGTGGTTTGAGTCCATAGGAAAGTCTAGGTTGGAAGACTTAGTAAAGGATGAAGTCCCGGAGGCATGGTGTCTCTTGGCAAAGGGAGACTTAGTACGACGAAGCTGAGGAAAACGTCTCAAGCTAGTGTAAGGAAGGGCACGAGGCTTGTGGAAGGTGTTTGAAGGCTTGCATCATGACTAAGGGATGAAAAAGGAGTTGAATGGGGAGTTTCAGCTGGAGCAGTCGACTGGCCATGGGAGCAGTCGACTGCTAATTGATCTGAAGCACACACTGAAATCACAAAAAGATCAGTCGAGTGGAGCAGTCGATTGCTCATGGTGCAGTCGACTATTAGGTGATCGTTGAGGCAAAATCTAGCTAATTAAATGTAGATCAAATAGCCGTTGAAGATCATCAGTCGACTAGCCCTTGGAGCAGTCGACTGGTGTACAGAAAAATATAAAAATAGCAAACGACGCTGAAGAAAAGAATCTTCTTTCTGATCATTTTCTCTGGCAATTCTCTGAGTTTGTAAAAGTACTACTCTTCCTTCTTGCTTCACTACTTAATCTTGTGAAAGGAAGAGATCAGATTGTGATAGTTTTCTCCACCTGCGAAGCGTGCTTCAAAAAGGAGGGTTTCATAGTGAAAAGGCTATTGGTGTGTGTGTGGATCCTTGGATTAGTCACCTCGTAAGAGGTGGATACCAAGTAAATAACTGGGTTAGCGATTGAATTCTATTTTTCATATTTATCTTGCTTTCACTAACATTTTCGTAGAGAAATTTGAAAAAAATTGCTATTCACCCCCCTTTAGCGAACGCACTGATCCCAACATCTCTCTCCCTTTGACATAATCAAAAATAATTAAAGGGTTTGAGTCCAAGCATGTTAATAATATATAAAATGCTTAGACAAAAAAAATATTATCCAAGAGGTAAGTGTCTAACTTAGGTTTTAGCTATCTACTAAGAAGTAGTAGTTTTACCCCGTTAGTTAAGTGTAAGTGTATCATCATTCCATTGAGCTTATGCTTAGGAACACTTAACTTGATTCAATGTGTTGTTTAAAGCCCAAATAAGGTTCGATGCACTGAAATAAGCATCTGATACTTAGGCTAGAATCCTATGCATCTCACACCATTTTAAGTTTCACAATCACAATTACAATCAAGATAACTAGTGTGCTTTGTGAGATGCTCCACCTAGATCTATAAGAACATACTTTCTAGGGGAAGATTCTAGTCTAAGGCTAAATCATTAATTCCTTTCCTTACTTTTGAATTCAAAAATTTTGAAAATAAGTTTTTCAAAATAAAGAAAAACTTTTTAAAACTTTTGAAAATCTATATAATAGTATATTTAAAAATGCAAGTTTTTGAAAACTTTAATTTTTTTTCTATTCTACCAAGCACATTTAGGATATTCAAAAATTCACATAAGTAAACTATGCAAAGTCTAGAATGCCTATAAGTAAACCATGATTATATGTACATAAGGTAAGTTACTAGTCAAGATGTTAATAAGCCTGAATTATGTCCAAAAGTATGTCTACTGGGGTGGTGGTGGTGGATGGCCCATGCCTTAAGCCCTAATCATATCCATCATCTCTAGCATCCTCGCACCCTGATCATCGAATCAACTTAGCATCGTCTGCTGGAAGCCCTGGATAGTCTCCTCAAGTCGAGTCAGTCGCTAATCAGTAGTAAGTGGAGGTAAAGATGCAGGAAACTCGATCAGCTCCTCTAAATCTAGGTCATCATCATCAACATCATTTATATCAACAGTTGTTGATGGTGGTGGTGGTAAAGTTTAACTTAGGTTTTGATTGATTTTTGTTAATGTAGATTTAAGGTAAAGTTTTAAGTTGGTTAACTTAGTTGAGGTAATTTAGTTAAAGTTGGTTAAGATTAGTTACGAAATTTTTTTGTTAAAATTGATTAAGTTAGAGAAAAATTAATTTAAGATAAAATTAATTTAAGTAGAATTGATTAAGTTAAAATTAATTTAAGTAACATTGATTAAGTTAAAATTTAATTTAAGATAAAATTAATTAAGTTAAAATTAATTTAAGTAAAATTGATTAAGTTAAAATTAGTTTAGGTAAAATTAATTAAGTTAAAATTAATTTAGGAAAAATTAAGTTAAAAATTAGTTTAGGTAAAATTAATTAAGTTAAAATTAATTTAAGTAAAATTAATTTAAGTAAAATTAATTTAAGTTAAAGTTAATTTTAAGGTAAAGTTCAGTTAAAAATTAGTTTAGTTAAATTAACTAAGTTACAATTATTTTAGGTAAAATTAATTAAGTTGATTTCTAATTAATTCAAAAGATTTTACCTAATTCATCTTACCCATTTCTAGATTATCACACAGTTAATCTTATAGGTTTTGTGAGATGATTTTTTAGTTTTATCTTATTAATTAAATTTTCAGGTATCTATTATTTGATTAATCTTGAGTTAGATTCAAGTTTAACCGTTCAACTTTCAAAACATATATTTCAAGAAATAGTTTCTAGGCAGTGGCGAGGCACAGGGGCCTTCTTGAGTATCGAAACAACAACCGCTTTCTAAGATAAAACAAATTCAGGAAATTATAAGCTTAGCTAGTCTAGGAAAAAACTTTGGTCTAACTAGTCTAGGATGTGGCGAGGTAGCTTCGGCTAGTTTGACCTGGCTAAGCAGACCAAGTAAGGTACTCCTTACCCCACTTGACTACTAAACTAGGTCTCCCTAACGTACTTGATGGGAAAGTCTTGAAAAACTATTTCGGTAGATTCTTGCAGAATAAAAATTTTTCTGGAAACGATCTCAAGTTGCCATCATAGTCGATCAAACGAAGTTTGATCGACGCATTTAGATCATTGGGCTCTTGTGTTTGGTTTACAGGATTCAATATAAAAGGGATAATTTAACTTATGCGGAAACATTAAATTATACCTTTCTTCGGACTGTTGCGAAGGATGTGGATGAAGTTTGTACCCGAAGACCTCTTGATCTTCTGCTGTATTCCTCTCCTCTTTCTCGAACGTTGTGTGGGCAACGATCCTTCGAGAATTTCTCCACCAAAATTCTCCTCTCCGATGGCTAGCAAGCTTTTCCTTCCTTCTCTTTGTGAGAAGAGAAGAGGAAAGGGGAGGTTGGCTGCCGAGACTCTCGGCCACCAAAAGCTTAAGTCGTATGTTTTCAACCCTTGGCAAGCCCCTTCTTTTATAGCCTAGCCATCACATAAATTTGGTATGATTTGAATCATAAACTTGATATGATTTGGATCAAACTTGGTATGATTTCTATCAATCAATCAATCGAAGAATTTGGGATGATTTTGGAAGTTTCCAATTCGAACAGAGGCGCTTAATCGATCAGGAAATCGATTAAACATCGTAACTTTTCCCCATTAAGTCTGGTAATCGATCAGGTGATCGATTACCAGCATGGTAATCGATCAAGTGATCGATTACCAGTCGATCTCCCACGGAGCTTGGTAATCGATCAGCTGATCGATTACCAAGGTGTGTAATCGATCAGCTGATCGATTACACTTCCTTGTATGAGTTCGAATGTCTGGTTTCTTCACGAATTCTTCTAAGGTGGATTTGAGGATTCTCAGAGGCTACAGCAGGGACCTAGAGGAGGAATTGGTTTTGGTCTCCTGATGGACTTAAGCTTCCCATGCTCTTCACCGAACACACAGCTTAAGTCTATCAATAATAACTCATTCCACTAGAGAGTTATTATTACACTACCGTACCAATCCCATATTATAATATGGGCTCCTTCTTACTATAAGTACATTAGTCGCCCTGTGTTTAAGATATCGTATCTTCTTCATGTATAAACTATTCTTTCAGTTATTCTTTGATATGTGGATCGTGTGGTATCTTCTTCATGTATAAACTATTCTTTGATATGGTTGGGATGCAAAGGATGCCAAACACAGGCATGACATCTTTCAACGTTGCATCCCAAGCTGGCATCGCTCCTCCAAATTCTGGTGGTCTTCCTTTGCAAAGGGGTGGAGCTGGTGCTCATGGCCATCAGCAACAGGTAATCTTTAGCAGCCTTCCTTTTTTTTCCCCCTATGATTTGGTTGTTCATATTTGTCTACTAAAAGCAGTTGAGACGAAAAGATCCAGGAATGGGAATGCAGAATCCTAATTATCCTCAACAGAAAAGGCATTTTTGAGGTAATTGCTTATTAGTTTTTAGTATCATAGGATTCCACGGGAACAGGGGGAGTCTTCTCTAGTTTCAAAATTACAAGTAAACTCATGCTAGTTGGATTCCACAGGAGCAGGGGGAGTCTTCTCTAATCTCAAAGTTTTAAGTAAACTCATGCTAGTTCAAACTCTACTTTTGTCATTTGCAAGAAAAATATTCAAGGATTTAGAATTTTGTGGTGTAAATCAGCCTGTGCCTTTGGCGTTCAACCATCCCTTTGATTGTCCCCTGTTTTCCACTCGTGAAATGTGTTGCCGGCGCTGGCCGCGCTGGATACATTAATGTTGATTAATTGTTAATGTTGTATTAATATTGATTAATGTTGATTAATTGTTAATGTTGTATTGTTAATATTGGTGTTGATTAATGTTGATTAATTATTAATGTTGTATTGATGTTCGATTGTGATGGGGTTAATGTGGTATTGATGGTGATTAATTTGTTAATGTTGTTTTTGTAGGTTGACAAATTTACGTTGACGAAAGTATTTAGGGAGATATTTTACTAGATATGCAAATTAATTTGTTAATTTTAGTTTGAATTAATATATGTAAATTTTAATTTATTAAATAGATTTATAATATTTTAATTGTACTTTTTCTCTTATAGATCATTTCTCCTGACTTGGTTGTGTATTTTATTTGGATACACCCTTTACAGACATCCATGATGGTAAGTTTTTAATTAAGCATTTTCATTATGCAAATAATTTTATATTTTCTAATATACTTCCTAATATGTTTTCTTACAGTCGCGACGTGGTCGACGCAGTAGCAGTAGTCATGGTGATGCAGGTCCCACTCCTTCAGGTGCAACCCCCTCACCTTCAGGTGCAGCCCCCTCACCTTCAGGTGCAATCCCTTCTCCAGGATGTAGAGTCTTCGGAGAGCACACATGCCCATGATGTTTCATGCTTTCTTTTCTTTGTCTTCCGATATATTTATATCAGTACTTTGTATGGATTTACTGGATTGTTATGATTGTATATCATGTTAGCTAGACTAATAGACATATACACATGTCTATTGTGGATCTTTGTATGGATTGTATCATTTGGATGCATGCATTATGGATTTTGATATGGATCTTTGTATGAATTGTATTTTTGTATGGATGTTGATATGTATTGTTTGTTATTTATGTGTTGTTATATATGGATGTTTATATATGTTGTTATGGATTGTATATGACAGGTTTGTATGTTATAAATCGATCTGATTGGATCGATATGTAAATGTATATACAGGATAACCAATAAATAAAATGAGCATTAGAAAAAAAAATTTAGTCGGCGACGAAATTTACAACGAAAATCATTTTCGTCGCAAATTTGCAACGAATTTTGCGACGAAAATAGGCTCGTCGCAATTCTATCGTAAGTTAAGTTTTGCGACAAATTTTCAAATTCGTCGCCAATTGGCGACAAATTTATATTCGTCGCCAATTGGCGACGAATAAAATTCGTTGCCAATTGGCGACAAACCAAAATCGTCGCCAATTGGCGACGAATATAAATTCGTCGCCAATTGGCGACCAAAATCGTCGCCAATTGGCGATGAATTTTGCGATGAATTTGAAAATTCGTTGCAGAATTGTGCGACGAAATTGGATTTTTCATCGGAGCATTTTGCGATGACCTAATTGCGACGAATTTAAATTCGTCGCCAAATTCATCGCAAACTCTTTTGCAACGAATTTTTTAAAGAAATCCGTCGCAAAATTCGTCGCAGAATGCAATTTTTTTTGTAATGCCTGTTCATCTTCTTCCCGAGGGGTTTGGCGTCATCCTTGGCCGGCCATCGGCGCGATGGCGCCACCGGCCCTGTCGGCCGTCAAGCACCTCAGCTCTGACCAACGTCGCTGCCCGACGCTGCTTCTTCGCCAAGCACGACAAGAGTTGCCGGTGCCGCTCCCTCTTTGCGTAGCGTCCTCTGCCTCGGCAGAAGGAGAACGTCGAAAACTCTAATGGCGGTGGCTATGCGGTGATGGCTGTGCGGCGATGGCTGGGCGGGGTGGCTTAGGGTGGTGGCGTGCGGCGGCTCACAGTGAACAAAGACCAATTTCTCCTACGTGTAAGAAAGGAGAATATTGCGATGTTGCGGTTTCATAATCGAGCTTCTTCCGATGTAGTTTTCTCCATAATCGGTCATTCCCTTGTACGACTCTCCCGGAGTTGTGGTAATGGACCGCCGGCATTGGATGGCGGCGGTTGGTACTTCTGTGCCACCGATTGGAGCCACAATGGAAGGTTTTTGTCTGGTTGCCACTGGCCACCGGAGCACCTTTCTACGTCTGAAAACGTTTCCAACCAACGGGGTTTAGTTACCGGGAGCTTATGAAGCGGTCAGGAAATTATTCCATCTTTGTCAGAAAAGTTTCAACTGTTTATCCCGTTTTGGCAGTCAAAGGTTAACGACCAAAAATTACATCGGGAATATGATTTTCGGTGATAGTTGGAAAGCTCCGAAAATGATCGCGACAAACATTATTGCGTGTTTCCGGAATTTGGCTTTTTTCTCGAATCGATTATTATCAATCATCGACTAGTACCGAAAATGATGATGTGAATTGTGACTTCGGAAGTCGTCGAGACAAGAGCTTGGGCGTGGATCACCAGTAGAGGCGGGACTTTGACAAGGACCGCTCGATTAATGTCAACTTCGCTCAACATCATCAATAAGGTATGCGTTGAATAATTTATTATTCTGTAAAATTTTAATTTTCTGTCATGTCTTGTACATGTTATTTTCTATTTTGCATGCATTTGTTGTGATAATAATTAGTTTAATTATTTGTATATTTCTGTTGTATATGTTTGCAAAATATGTAAAGAGAAATGATATGCAGCATGAAATCAACATGACACATTCAACTGCATGGCTGTGGGTCCCACTGTATGCAGTGTGTCATGTTGGTTTCATACTGTATTTTTTCATGTTGCATATCATTGCTCATATGTAAATACGTGTATTGTACTAGGATGATCCTAACAGAACTGTTTGTATAAAGCCATATAGAAACCTACTTAGATCATGATGTGCACTTAGTTCACCTAATTATAATTGAATTTTTTTTTTTTATTTTGTTTGAAATTATATTATGTATTTTGAAATTTTTTAGTACGGTTGAAAAGAATTTTTGTTTTTAAACTCAATTGATAAATAACACTATTAATAGTTGACTACAGTAAAATCAATCGATTACTATAATAAACAATCGACTGAATGGTTTTGACAAAACACAAACAATAAGGTATGTTGTTTCTTCAACACTTTTGATTGATGTAGTAAAATAGAGGATTCTTGTTTCAATCTTTCATATCTATTGATGAAAGTTCTGGCGAGTAAACATCTACCTTAAAGGGGGAGAATGGTCTGCAAAACAAAATCTATTGGTACAATCATGTCCTAAGTTGATTGTACTAGAAAACTAGTATTTCACCCGTGCAATGCACGGGTCGTTATTTTATATAATTAACAATTAAAATTAGTAAATATGAGTGTTTGAATAAATAATTAACATACAAATAAGTTAAATTGTACAATTAGAAAAAAATTATAAATTTTGAAAAACTTCCTCAAATACAACATTTGTTGTTGAATTTTTCTGTTTGCTGTCACTATCACATATCAAAATTTTTAGACCCATGGGATTTGTAACTCTGGATACAGCGACATACAGCTAACCATGACTAAAAAGTAAAAATGGGGTTCTTTAAAATAAGTCCTATATGAGACAATGATTGATCTTGACTTTTGTTGATTGTCATTGCGTATGATACAATCAAATGATACTGTCTTCGTTGGAATTTAAAAGGAAGTTTTGGATCAGAAAGAGTCAATGACATTCTTGGAATAAGCACTTTATGACCGACATTACGTCTAGTAAGAATTTGTCCTTCTAAAACATGGTTTCCGAGCCTTGTCACGATCAATCTAGTGCCATTGCATAATCCAATAGAATGATCTATGTTCCGCAGCAGCATAACCGGAGTTCCAACCTTCAAGTTTAACTCATGATTTGGTACTCTAGAATATCTTATTCCATTTAAGAATTTAGGGGTATGCACATCATGCAATAGATCAACATTTCTATCCGAATGACATGTCGAATCAGAACTTAAATACAACCTTCCCTCTCGGAATGGTTTAGAGATATCATGTATTTATTTATGGACTGAACGTTAAAATTTATCATAATAAAATGATCACACCTTTCACAATAAAATTTATCACCCACCGGCGTGACCTTCTTAGGACACTTTTTACACGATAAATATGACCAATTGCTGTTAGACTCTACACCTACAATCCTTGCATAAATCCAAAAACTCCCAACCTATAGGTAGACAAAACAAAATAGACTATAAGTACAACAAAAATTATCAAAATGTAACTTAATTTTAGATGAAATAGGGAAATGTAGATAATAATATATTTTATATTAGATTATGTTATGAATCATAGAATAAAATTTAAATTAGACCTCATTATTTTCAGAAACTTGCTCTATAGTCCTAAAACAATCCTTTGCAATCAAAAGTTCTTCCAAGATTATTTGTGCAGATGGCGCTGAAATAGTGCTGATTGAATTTGGGGTATTGCAATCGGCAGTAATCCTTAAAATGAACATTGCAATAATATTTAGTTATATATATAAAATGAATATATATTAATACAAAATTGAATAATCGAAATTACCTATTACGAAATTCTATAATTTCATCTAAATTTCCATTTACTATCATCTTGTTAACATGAAAAGTATTTGAAACGCGTACTTCACCCCTAAATTTTTTTGCTCGACACATTTGTAAAACGATAACAATAGGTTCTTCATCTACTTTTTCCAAGTATGTCATGATGTGATTGACAAAGTCTCCCACAAGGTACATGATAGCTTATTGTTCATAAAAATAGTAAAATAATTGATTATTAAAAAATATTAAAATAATAGATGTAAGATGTCATAATGTCATTGACAAAGTCTCCCCATAAATTAAAATAAAAATAAAACAATACTTACTCCGAATCTTCGAAGACAAAATCAAGAAGCTTTGTAAGACGATGATCAAATTCTTTACTTTGAGGAGAGTCTTGTGCAACCATTTTGCCAATGACATCTTGAGAAATTTTTTTTTAAACTATAAGATAAAATGTTTGATCAATTAATCATGGAAAAAAAATAAATTAACCTACCAAAAAGTATGTTCTCTTCAACAGAATCTGTCTTCTTCAATTCACTAAAAGACTTGAATTCATAAATCATCGATGGAAATGTATCATCAAAAATTTTGCATACATGAGTTTTTGCAATAAAATTAATCTTGTATTTATTTGTTGTTGTCTTATACTTCATTCGATTCTCTACAACAATGATATTTTTTATGGCAAATACATGACCTTCTTTGAGAATGAGTTCACTCTCTCTATGATCGGACGTTTTATTGTTCCATGTATGCGTTCACCCTACAAATATATAGAAAGAGTAAATATTTATATTTTCTAACAGTAATCAGATATATACGTAAAAAAAAATACAACCTCTTTATCATGAAAGACACATTCCAAGCTAAAATCTTCATTGTTTCCATATGCAGGTAGATCGTAACAACGAACTAATCGGAGTTTCAACGCCTATTGCATTTCCGAAGGGTTAACCTTTTTCGGAAAGTTGAGGTTGAAAATATGTAAATGTATAGTTGGGGTTGAGAAAAGGTTGAGAAAATGTAAATGTAAATGGAGTGTTTGGTGAATATAAGGTTGAGTTGTATTTTGGATGTCCATTTACTTATTTACTCTTACTAAGAAAATTAAAAAATCCTTATATATTTTTCACAAGGGTAGATGTGTAATTTGAACTTTCAGGTTGGAGATTAAACAAAGGAGTCATTTTTTTATTTCAGCCTAAAGTGAGTGAATGAATATATTGCAATCCTAATTTATAGAGTGTATGCAACCTCACCCTCATTTTGTAATATGTGGTATTTTTTACCATTAAAGTTATTCAATATATTAGAAATATGTGTTTTACCATTTAATAATAATAATTCGAGCATTAAAGTTTATGCTTAATATGGATTAAAATGCATTTAAAGATCTGTGGTATTAATATGGATGAAAAATTATATTATCAATCAATTATAGTTGTGTAAGTTTATTTCCATATAGATAAATATGTCTATTTATTGAAATGATATTTAGGTGGGAAATTTTTGGATAGACAACTCTGTTTTTATATATATATAGATTTTCCAAAAGTTTGTTAAGTTTTTCACATTTAGACCATATAATACAATAAATAAAATTGGACAAAAAGACCATTCCTTTAAAAACTATTAACAGAATAATTTCATTTTTTAAATCATAAAAAACCTCTCTTACAATATCCCTTAATTTATAAATTCAAACAATAAAACATTCACATTTTTTCAATTTTAATTTTTGAACATTTTGATGTAAATTCTCATACCATACTTGCTAATTTTTATGGTTTTATAAGTTTTGATTTATGAAAACAAGGTTATAAATTATGTAACAACCATATATACAATCGAATTTTTATAATACAAATCATGGATTTATAAAAGTAACACTGATAAATTCAAAATTACAAAACTAAAATGAATTTGATCAGACAGGAGTTAGCAAAATGATTAATCTATATAATAACTCACTTATCCACTTGTTTACTATTGTATCAAATACATATTCAGATTTGGTAGCTATTCAAAATTGGGCCCTACAAACCCCCCAGCTAACTCAGAAACCCTTGACAAGAAGCATATTGCATCACAAGAAGGACCAATTTACAAAGCATAGAGCAACACAATGTGCAATGTTATCTTCGCGCACAACTTTCCATGCGATCGCCTGCTCGAACGAAACATGACGACCCATCCCCGAGCGGCACACACCAGCAGGGAGATACATATAACCCTGAAGGGATGACAAAAATGAAGCTGGAACTCAGGATAAAGAATACACCTAATAGCTTGAAGAATAAAGCAGTGGGAATAGTGGAATTAAGATGATGAAGCTAAGAAATGGAAAGTAAGCACAATACCTGTTCCATTAACTTAACAAGCCCAGAGTGAAGTTGTTTCTGACCAGCTTCATCAAAGATCTTATCGAGGGTGATATCCTGCAGTGCTACCAGGGAGGTCTCCAGCATATCAAGCCCTGCCTGGTTCGCGAAAGTAAACACCGGTTGCATCTGGGAATTACAGGTGCATAATTAATTTTTAAGTCTGAAGATTGTCTCCTCTATCAAAATATGGCTACTAAATCTGTCTCGATTACTCAGAATCACTTATCCAGTAGTAAACATAGCAAACACAAAAAAAATGTAAGTTTGCCTTCAGTTTTCTTACTAATAATTTACTTGAGCAAGAAACAAATCCAACAAACCAAAAACAATCAGATGATTGCCAAGGCAGCTATGCATGTCTTGAATTTCTAGTTTTTGAATGACTTTTACTTGCTTCGATCCCTTGCATACCTCAAATGAGCAACACAGAATAGCATCTTGATGATGCCACAGTGTTTTCAACAATGATTCTTCATTTCCGCCATCATTTCTCAGCAAATCCATTCCCAGATGATGACTACAATATCAAAAGAAAGTTAGGTAGACATGACATAATAGAATTTTATTAAACGATGCAGAAGCAGCTATACAGGTAGGTTATTAGCTCACTTTGTTGAGAGAAATGTGATTTGCAAATATAAGATGGAAAGACAGACAGATCAGTCATTATGATTAACAAGTACTACTAGATATGCATCAGTAAGATCTGAAGCAAGGTAGAAGCAGCACTAGCATACTTGTAACTTCGACAGATCCAATGAGCGAGAGTCACAGCATCAGGGGAGCCAGGAAGTTGTTTGTTCCCTATGTTATGGCCAGGTCGTACTTGAGTTAAGGCCATTGAGACTCTCTGCACTGACAAGACAATGCTTCGGACATATTGTCTAGCTGTGGCAGCAATACTATCCTGGAGATGTGCTTCATAAGGAAATTGGAAGGCAATTGTCAAAATTGACCGTGAATTGTGATAATCAGTAGATTTATGATCTCCAGCAGATTGGTTTCCACTAGATGCTCCAAGGCTAGATGCTAGATCCAAAGTGTGAGTGGATGGTATGCCATTCTGCAAATTCATGTATATGGAAGATATTGTGATCCCAACCAAGGAACAAATTTAAACAAAAGTATAGTGATGAGCAGATTCAACAAATTATGATCCTAAACAGAGAAATACAATAGCACATAAGACAACATAAAATCATGTAAAAAAATATGATCAATTAGAGGATTGTTTCCTCTTTCCTTTTTTTCCCTTATTCTTAAAAGTTGTATATTCGCTGTACATGTAGCTTTGAGAAATATATCACAAGGCTACATTACTACCTATCTCACACATGTCCAAACATTGCCTATGTAGTAAGTCTTATGAGCTAATTCAAACATAATCCAAAAAAAAGTAGATTTGCAGGCAGCATACAGGATATTGCATTACCTAAAAAGAAGTTAGGAGAAAGGAATATTGTTCCAGAAGCATAGCAATTACATTCGAGAGTTATACAGATGCTAATTATGTGTGTTCAATGACAAACAGAGGATCTACCTTGTGTATTGCACCTTTTTTGAAGGGAATTATAGTTATCTAGAGGAGCTAAAAGCAAAATGTTATGGCACAAAAGTGTTGCATCTCAATTCCAAGCCATCACAGAGGGTATGTGAGACACTATGGTCAAAATCATCATAGAAGATTTGACGATCAAATGGAGCAGTCCAATGAACCTCTACTGTGACGAGTTAGCCATCAGTAGCACATAATCCCAATACAGGATGACAGAATAAAACATATTGAAGTTGAAGTTGACAAACATTTCATCAAGGAAAGTCAAGGCACTAGTCTCATTTATACTCCTCATGTACCTCCAGAATTCTGACTAGTAGATGTGGTCACAGAGAAAATCAGTAACTCTCACTTTCAGACATTAATTGACAAGTTAGGAATGGACAATATCCATTAGCCAGTTTGAGAGGGAGTGCCAAAAAATATGATCGATTAGAGGATTGAATTGTAACTGTTTCTTGGGGATTCTTCTATTTTATCCTTTGAATAGGAGCCTTGGCACAACGGGAAAATTATTTCTGTGTGGCCTTATGGTCATGGATTCGAGTCACAGAAATACCATCTACCTCTTGCAATGCAAGATAAAGTTACATACAAAAGATCCAACGTGGTCTGACCCTCTCTTGAGACCCACATTGGCAGAAGTTTTGTGCACCGGACTGCACTTTCTATTTAGTTCACCAGTTATGGACTAAGCAGAGGATGAGGGATCAAAATGAACAAAAACTCTAACCCTATGACTTGGCATGCTCTTATACACATTATATTCTTTAAAGGGCAATCATACCTATTTATATATATGACTAAAATAATACCTAATGAACAAATACCCAATGTAGGACTAAACTGTTAACTCTAATACCAACATATATCTATTTACTTTAGCAAATTTAACAACACAAATAAAAAATATGCATGGTTTTATAGATTACCAAGTATAATTCATTCGCTGATTCTCATACATATTTTAAAGGATACAGTCAGCAATTCAGCACATTGAACTAAGTTGCATTTAGGTGTTACATATACCTAGAAGGAATCAACTCATATTACATAGAAATATAAAAGATATCATTGATATGCTTAACTGTTTTTGTATCCAATGGCATAACACTGAAACCAGAGGCTAACAAGGGCACATCATCAGGAAAATGTTTGTCTATCGGTGCAAACACAAGCTGAAAGCAAGTTCCCAGAGAATTATCATCTATTCCATAGCAAATCTGCAATTGAAACAACAAAATCACATAGTGTCAACATTTAATTCAAATTATTCCATATTTATCAGACCCTAAGAATTGGGGCAAGCAATATAACAAAGTTCATTACAACAGTCAGTAAAGAAGACAAATCAATTGGCACATCCAAGCTTAAAAAGGTTCTTGACCAGACCATGTGATTCATTATCTATTTTATCCAGTCTTGACCATCCTCAAAGAGTAAGTTGTTTGCTTTATGATAACTATAAAAGTTAATTCGCTAACCACTTGTCCCCAAAGTTCAAGAAGAAAGAGACTAATTATGTAGACTAATTATGTATTTATTTATATTACTCCATGTGTGGGTGGGTATGTTTCACTTAGATTGGCCTTAATCCAACACAGGAATCAATGCAAAAAAAAAAAAAAATTGGCACAGATATCATTTTAGAAGTTATTTGGCTAACTACTTTCCCAAAAGCTCAAGTTATTATAAAAGGAATCGATTATATATTTATATTTTTAAAAATAGTATCTTAGTTGCATCTTTTAAAAAGAAACCATTGCACTCATATTGTGACTTACATAATATATCATGTGGGATTAAATCTGTATATTATAACACAAAAAATTCTAGTAGTCTCCCTCAAGCTAGAGCAAATTCATAATGCATTTTCAGCTTGTTACACAAAATTGAGAATCGTAACATATAAAAATTGCCAAGACACTAGACAAAGAAGACGAAACTGCAACAGATTATGTCGATCAGAGATTTTGAAGATGAAATGTGACTGATCGATTTTAGAAAAAGTATAATCTTCTTTCTTAATTTCCCTCAACTGAAGATATTGCATGGTTCTATAGTTTGCAAACGTACAGAGACAATATGCAAAAGGATTTAGAGGGAAAAAAAAGATAAATCAGGATTACAATATCTCATGTTGTGACATAAATATGTAAATATCTAGAGAGAGAAAATAAAGTCATATATAAATTCGAGAGATGATGAAATGTTAACAAAGAAACTGAATAAAATTCCAACATATATGCAACAAAAGATGAATATAATACTAAAAAGTTTATTAACTTTTGAGATTGCAACCAATGAAGACCAACAAAAAATGTTGCAAACAAAAAAATGATATTAGGCCCCTAAAAAAGAAGGAATATTCAGGGGAGACTACTTTGAACATTTTTAAGTGGGAGGAAATATCAAGAGAGACAAAATAAAGACTGGACCCCACTGAGAGAGAAATGTTGAAAGATAGCAAAATAAAGATTATAATCTTAAATCATGCAGCTAGGGCTATAAATGAGCAAAGTCAAGCCGAGCTTTGTGTTGTTCAAGCATGTTTGATAAGGTAATCTAGCCAAGCCAAACCTAAAATGAATTTGGTTCAAGCTTCGCTTGATTTCTTTTTTACAAACTTGAACTTGGTTTAAGCTTGAATCATTTGGATGTTATCAAGCTCTCAATTAGAGCTTGTTTGATTTTGAAATTTTTATATTCTTATACCACTTTGGTTAGTTAGTGAGCTTGATTACAAGTTTGTTTGTTCTTTTTGAGAGTTTTTTTATTTATTTATAAGTTTGATAAGAACTTTGTTGATGAACATAGATCACAAACTTTATTCGTGAACATTATTCATAAATATTGTTCACAAATAGTTCATAATCTTTGTGTTCATGAATGTTAACGAGTTGAGTTCATTCATGTTCAAACTTGTTCATTTAGTTTAATGAGTTATGCAAGCTTGTTTATTTAATTGATCTTGTGTCTTTTAAATCAATATAAACAAACTCATACCAAGCCAAACACCAAACTTGCCCACAAACATTTGATTCATTTACAACTCTACATGCAAGCTAAATGAGCTAGTCTTATCCCCCCCCCCCCCCCCCCAGCACAGCGTAGCAGTTAACCCATGCAATGAGTGTTTGATTCTCTTGCAGGGCATATCATATGCCCACAGTGCTCGAACTATTGGTGATGTTGGGCCACCACGTCAGACGTTTTCGGATTTACCTAGTGGGAGAACCAAGAGGAAGGTCGCCCACCTCCAGGATTAACAGGACTGAAGGGTTGGATATCTGGATTAACAAAAATAAATTAGTCTTACATTTACCCACTCTATCCTTATCTTTAGGATAGTTACTTTGGTATCTACAAATATATGAATTGTAACTTCATTTGATGAATAAGACATCAAATTATCAGCTCATCCTTCCCTAACAAAATTATCTCTTGCTCCACCAAAATTCCTCTCTCTGATTACCACTTCTACACCACCACACTACCTCACTTCTCCACCCTACCTCTCCTCTTTGCTATCCTCACAACAACCAATTCTCCGCCACCATACACATCTTCAACCCTACATTACCTCCTCTATCATCCAAATGAACTTCATCAAGTAGCGATACTGAACTAGCAAAGTTCATCCACCCTGCATGCTTCATCGAAATACCATACTAATATACTTCATTCGCCACCCCTATTGCTAACTTTATTCCACTTTGTTTCCTACTGACCGTTGCCTCGTTCCCCAAGCCTTATTCTCTCCAAGATTAGGTGGCCTCGCCAACCTATTCTCTCAACATTAAACTTCATCCCAACATTGCAGCTGTCTCCAATTCTCTTGCCATCAAAACCGTCTCCACTGGTCACCCTCCATATTGTAGCAAACTTTGTTCTACATGCATGCATACATAGAGATTGTCTCTCATCTCTATTTGTGATGAGAACTCCATCTCCCTATTGCACGACTCAAAAATTAAATATTTTATTAGTATTTCACCCTCTTTAACAAAGTTCCAATGTGAAGGATGTAAATTAGGGAAGCATCACCGTACGTCTATCTTTGGCTTCTAGTACTCATAAATGTTCGTCTACACCTTCATTCAAGAATATAGTGTCGTAATCCAATGATGATTTTTATAATTTCTCAACATCACACGTATATGATGTGAGTTTAGCTATAACTTGTTTGAATAAATCTTAATTTATTATGAAACAGATACAATTTTGCACTTCTATTAAAATTTTAGGCACTGATAATGATCCTAAATAGATACCACAAGTATGACCCTACACCAATGTCATTGTTAGGTTAGTCACTTTGAACACCCTTTTATGTCAAAATTAAAGACTGATCACCCATTTGTGTCAAATATTAAAGACCACACTTTTGTGTCAAAAGTTAAAGATTTTATAAATATGTCATCATCTTTAACTAAGTTCCAATGTAAAGGATGTAAACTGGCAAGCATCACCAGTACATCTTTGCCATCTAGTACTCATAATTGTATGTCTAGTCCTTCACTCGAACATATAGGGTCATAATCCGATGGTGGATTTTATTATTTCTCACTCTTTGTTGATGATTACACACACACGCACAATGTGGGTTTACCTAGAACTTGTTTAAAAAAACTCTTAAAATTTATTCAAAAAAATCATTATGAAATTGATACAATTTTCCATCTCTATCAAAATTTTGGAGACTAATATATACAATCTACAATGGCTTTTAATATTTTGTGTTTCACAAGGAAATGTTCACCAAACTATATATGCATGCACCTCTTAGTAAAAGTTATTGCCAAACATAAGAATTCGCCTAACTATATATGCATACACCTTTTGACAAAATGTAAATGTTGAATGTAATGTTTCATAGGCAAGTGACCAAGTAATATTAACGAGATCCAATCCTTATCTTATATTCTCTCACAAATCATGTTCCTACCTCCATATTCATTGGTAAGCCCATGTTTGTAACATGATTGAGCATCTTTTAATTTAATATGTAAAGTATTTATTGTTTATGCTTTATTTTTCTTTTGGAACCTGGACATGGCAAAATCACTCCAGAACTATTTAAATCAATATTAGATTTTCTCACGCTAAAAGTAGCTATAGGTGTTATGATGAAGTGTCTAATCACTCTTATTTCTGTTAATGTAATTTTTTTTAAACTATGCTATATTTTTTGAACTCTACCACACCTGAAACCATACCACTCTTGTCACCTATCAACTTTAGCTTTCCATCAAAACCATCAATCAATATTCCAGTATATGAGTATCATCAACTTACAAGGGCATTTTCAAATTCTCATCCCTCACTCAAATCCACAAGCATCAAATTTTCCTTCATCAAACATTAATTTACCCATTGTACCTATTGCTCTTGGGAAAAGATGAACATAATATTGCTATGCACCCTATTGTAAATTTTGTTTCCTCGAAAAAATTCTAAAACTCTTCTTTTAACAAGTTTGCCTTGCCCTAGTCATGTATGATGATTCCTAGGTGACACCATGAAACTCTTAGAGATCCACCTAGAAAACATCATAGTTAAGGAGTCTGATCTTCTTATATAAGGGACATGGAACTTATTAATCTTACTGTTGATGTATGCCCTGTTTCTTGTTGATGTACATTCACAGCCAATATCTTCCTAATGGTAAAATCAATCGATAGAAAGCAAATGTAGTTACCAAAGACAAACAAAGACTTATATAGTTACTTTGAGATATTCCCACCAATCACTCGTCTCAACTTAAACCATGCATTATTTTTCCTAGCAGTAAATCACAACTTGCAAGATGAACATCAAAATTTATCTTTCTATATGACGACCTTTAAAGAAGTTTATATACGACAATGTCCACGCTATGTTGCTCAAGGAACACAAACATGCAAATTCAAAAAAGAAATTTATAATCTAAAAAAAATCCTTAAATGCAATTTGAGAAGTTCACTTAACTAATTACTCAAATGTCCTCAAATGCAAAAAACAAATCATTCAATTTTTGTTTCCAATGCAAGACATTGGTATCCTAATATTGGCAATTTATGTTGATGACATTTTTTAAAACAGGAAACAATGTGCTCAAAAGATTTCGAAAGGATGCTTACTTTCTTAGAGTAGTTCTTATAGCTCTTAATGAGCATTCTTATGTCAAAGGAAATATACGAGGGATCTCTTATAAGAAGTTAGTAAACTTGAATGTATACAAACAGATACTCCAATTATTCAAAATCATAATCTATAATCTATAGTTATGGTCAGATGATAACTTTAACTTCTCTTATTATCAAAGACTAATAAATAAATTCATTTATCTTACAATTACCAAGCCAAATATATACTTTACAGTTGATATAGTGAGTCACTTCAACCCAAGAAGTGTCATTGAGAGGCAATACTACGAATTCCTTTATTGTACAAGAAGCATAGACATCTAAATATATATTAATGTATTATCTAAGGTCTTGTCAATTAGATTGGATAAGTATTGATAGAAGATTTTATACCTAGTTAGGGACAACCTTATGACCTAAAAAGGCAGAAAGCAAAATATGGTTGCAGATATAGTTTGTAAGATTACACAAACAAAGTCTCTTGAAGATGTTGGTTTCACATTACAAAACCAATGAATATGCATTGTGACAACCAAACAACTATCCACGCACAAAATACATTAAGATAGACTCACTTCATTAGCGATGTAGTCATGCCCAAGAAGATTAACACCATACACATCTTCCAAAGAGCAAATTGTTCTGTTGCCAAGACTTGAACTTAGGTCTCTCAAATGAGAGCAAATATCCTAACCAACTAGACTACAACTATTGATGTCTTATTTGTTAGTGGATTATTTAATAACTATTCAATAGTTTTCTTTTACTATATTGTTATTCTTAATAGTTGGAAGAAAAGTAAGAGAGTAAATAATTTCTTTCAACTCTGTAATAGTTTATTTATGGTGGAGGGAAGGAGTAAAATAAATTTTGATGGTTGGGAGATAGAAGATTTTTTATTTTTTTTAACAATTGAGATTATTTGATTTTTTTTATCAATAATTATAATTTAGTGTCGTTATTCTCCAAACTCTATAAATAAAAATTTCATTTCATCATTTTCACATTATCTTCTCTACTCTCATTTCTCATCAATTTTTCAATTATAATGGAAGAAGGTTCATCATCTCGATCTCGGAGGGAAAAGAAAATAGTCAATCCGAATGAAGATCACGATATTCAATTTATTGATGATAAGTCCGAGTAAATTCCACTACCCGAGATACAAGGAAGTACTGATGGCGATAATCTAAGGTTTGGAATACTCCTTTAAAATCATAGGAGATACGTAGGCAATTTGAGTGTAATTTTTTATATATATTTTTTATAAATTTATAATTTTAAAATAATAATAATCTTGAACCGTGATGAACCGTGCAAAACCTGACGAACCATGAATTGGCGATTTCAAACCATGAATTATAACCGTCTTGGATGGTTAAAGTTAAAGGTCGACCTACCAGGAACAATCGAATTAGTGGTTCCGAACCATCGAACCGTCGGTTCCAAACCATGATCAGGTCTAAGTAAAGGAGAGCAGAGGATGGCTCTACTTGAAAGAAAGGAGTTGTTATCATCAAAAATATGAAACAAAAATAGTTATCAAAGTGGAGAGGAGATAGTGAATCACGTCAAACTTGAGATCTCTTTTTGAGGGGATTTTGTTTTTTAAAAAATAGTCTAATCTATGCATAATTCTATTTTTAAATAAGAGATTATACCTATGTGTAAAAGACTACACAATAATATCACTAATTATATAATTATCCATGAGGGATTAAACCTATATACTATAATACTCAAAATTATTAACTCTAACAATCATCAACATGGAAAATGCATAGTAACAAGACAACAATCTTCATACCTTTTCATCATATTTGCACCAACCCACACTACAAGCAACATATTGCACAATTTTACTAAGAACTTCATAAAAAATAATTAAGTATAAAATATACATATATATAGCTAGCCACCAAATATGGTTGGGCCTCAACCCATTTTTATTGCTTTCCTTGTTTGTATTACTAATTTCATCAGTTTTCAATTGTAATTTTTCGAAACTACAAACGCTATTAGAAAATGCTAAAAACTTTTAATAAAAAACATGTATTTTTTGTCTATTGGAGCTCTTTCTACCTACACCATATGTGTTTTGTTGCCTTTATAATGTTGGTTCTTACAGCAACATAAGAATGTGAAAACAACACAATGCTGCAATTGAAGAGTAATCATCACCTATGCATTACAATGTGAGCATCAAAAAGTTCAGGCGGTCTTGCAAATAATGCAAGTTAGGAGCTATTGAGATGTAAAAAAAAAACAAAAAAGATCAAATTTGCAGCACAAAATTGAAATAAACAAAAATACTTTAGACTACTAGTTAAAATTAACTTGAAATAACTAGGAAGGTTTAAGAATTACAGTTCAAAATTAGTTGGCTCAAGTCAATTGCATAAAGATGATCACCATGTCAAAGTGTCAAGCTCTTTTTCTTTTGATTTCGTCTTAAATGCTAAAATCAGACAATAATGAGCTGCCAAACAAGGATTTCAAATCACCTATACCATAGCGCCAAACACAGACCAGACCACCAGTGGACCAGAAAAACACTCAAACCAATACTTCTATGGTTGGAGCTAGTTGATGGATCAAATGTGCAAAAAACTTGTTAAGACTAACTTAAACCATGGATTGAAATACCGAGCTGTGCTGCTCGAAATGGGCGATATTTACCATTCCAACACAAGAACAAGATTGGCATCGGTATCCTACCGACACCATGAACTCACGGCCACCCTTTGTGCCCTTGTGGAAGGTGTCGTGGCCTTGCGGAGGCCCTTTGCGAGGTGCAGAGGGTGCGTGACCAGGCGATAGCATCCACGAGTTCACAATTTTCTTTTGTAAGTTTTTTATTATAAATAATTAATTATATATAATAATTATAAATATAACATATTATTAATATTATCTGGTTATATTAGTTAATATATATTCTTAATTAGGTAGTTGTCAATTAGCCTTATTATCTGGTTTTATTAGCTAATATATATTCTTAATTAGGTAGTTGTCAATTAGCCTTATTATCTGGTTATATTAGTTAATATATATTTTTAATTAGGTAGTTATCAATTAGCCTAATTATAATTTTCTTAGTTGGATTCTTTCCTTAGATCCTAGTTTGTATATAAATAGACATCTTATGTAAAGAATGGTGTATTAAGAGGAATAAGAATTATTTCCGGATATTTTGTTCAACATGGTATCAGAGCGTTAGGCTTTCCTCTTTCTGTTTCTTTCTTCCTTTTCTTCTCTCCGGCGTCCTTCGGCTTTTCCTCGATCACGATTTGGGAGGAGATCGGCAGATCGAGGTTGGCTTCGCATCGCGTCCTTCGGGTTTTCCTCGATCGCGATTTGGGAGTAGATCAGCGGATCAAGGCTTTGCCGGCAGGCGCTTCGTCCTCAACGTCCGCGACGCGATCACACGCGTCCTCGCTAACTCCCGAAAGCGCTTCGTCCTTGCGCCCTCAACCTTGGCGCTAGAGGAATCGTTCGTCGACACTTCGTTCCTCGAACGCGATCACGCGCGTCCTTCTCGACACTTCGTTCCTCGGACGCGATCACGCACGTTCTTCCCGACACTAGCTAGCGCAGTTTCTACAGGGATAGTAAACCATCCTCAGACCATGATTTTTTCCTTCTTGCAAATAAGTTACCGCGATCTTTTCTTCCTGCAAGTTGGTCTCTTTCAGCTGTGCTCCTTCCTTTATCTCTTATTTCACATATTTTGGAATAACACCTTATGGCAGAAAATAAGTCTTCTGTTATAACGGATATTGTGTCTGTGGTGTCTAAAATCACGGATTACAAGTTAAATGGTTCAAATTATTTAGATTGGAGTAAACTGTTTGTCTTTACCTACGAAGTATTAACAAAGATGGGCATTTGACTGATGACCCTCCTTAAGATGGTTCAAGACAGACGTGGCTAAAAGAGGATGCTCGCTTGTTTCTTCAGATTTGAAATTGTATTGATAGTGAGGTAATTAGTTTGATTAATCATTGTGAATTTGTTAAAGAATTGATGGATTATCTAGAATTCCTATATTCTGGAAAAGGAAATATCTCCCGTATGTATAAGGTTTGCAAAGCTTTTTACCGTGTGAAAAAACAAGATCAACCACTGATTAATTATTTTATGGCATTCAACAAGACATATGAGGAGTTTAATATGTTGTTGCCCTTTAGCCCTGATGTGAAGGTTCAACAACGCCAACGAGAGCAGATGGCTATCATGAGCTTTCTCGTTGGCTTATCTCCAGACTTTGAATCCGCTAAATCACAAATTCTATCTGACTTTGAGATCTCCTCCTTACAAGATGTATTTAGCCGCATTCTCTGTACAGAAAAACTCCTGTTCCACTTAGTGGTGCTTTGGTAAGTCGCAATACTAATTATATGCCTAAAAAGTCAACTATTCATAGTGTAAACAAAGGAAGAGGCTCAAAAGATATTGAAAATCGAACGCCAAATTCTAATGGTATTATTTGTAACTATTGTCATAAATCGGGTCATACAAAGTTTGAGTGCAAAAAGTTTCAGTATAAAAATCAGCAAAAACACTTGGCTCATATTGCATCCACTAATGATATCCCTGATAATCAATTCTTATCTCTACAGATGAATTTACCAAGTTCTCTCAATATCAAGAATCACTCAAATTTGCATCTCCTTCTATCACTGGTATTGCTGATTCAGGTAACCACAGCACATGTCTTATTTCCTCATCCTCTAAATGGGTCATTGATTCTGGGGTCACAGATCATATGACAGGTAATTCTAGTCTATTTTCTAGTTTTTCACTCAAATCTAACACTTTATTATTACTTTAGCTGATGGGTCTTCCTCTTGCGTTCGCGGATCTGACACTATCAATCCTACTCCTTTGCTTTCTTTATACTCTGTCTTACATTTATCTAATTTATCTTTTAATCTGCTCTCTGTTAGTCAATTAACTCGTGATCTTAATTGTTGCATCTCATTTTTTCCCGATCATTGTTTATTTCAGGATCTTTTGACGAAAAAAATTATTGGTAAAGGACATGAGCCTGGAAGCCTCTACATTCTTGACACATCTGTTCCAAGATCCCTTGCTCGAGTGTAACTTCTCCTTTCGAGACTCGCTGTAGATTAGGTCATCCATCTCTTCCATTGCTCAAGAAGCTTTGTCCACAATACAATAAGGTGTCTTCATTAGATTGTGAGTCATGTCTGTTTGCAAAACATCATAGTCTTAGTTCGAGTCCAAGAATAAATAAACGTGCTATTATTCCTTTTGAGTTAGTTCTTTCTGATATTTAAGATTCTTGTCCTATTTTGTCTAAACCTGATTTTAGGTATTTTGTCACTTTTTGGACGATCATTCTCATGTTACCTAGTTATATTTAATGAAAAATCGTTCTGAATTATTTTTTCTATTTTGTACATTTTGTGCTGAGATTAAAACACAGTTCAATACATCCATCCGTACTTTACGAAGTGATAATGCCAAGGAATATACATTCAGCCTATTTCAATCTTACATGAGTCAAAATGGTATGCTTCATGAAACCTCTTGTGTTGATACTCCTTCCCAAAATGGTGTGGCTGAGCGGAAGAACAGACATCTCCTTGAGACTGCACGGGCCCTTTTATTTCAGATGAATGTTCCTAAATCTTTTTGGACGGATGCAGTTTCTACAGTATGTTTTTTTATTAACCGCATGTCATCATCTGTTGAGATCCCTTACAAAGTTCTATTTTCAAATAAGTCGTTTCCTGTTAATCCTAGGATATTTGGTAGCACTTGTTTTGTTCGGAATGTTCGTCCATATGTCACTAAATTAGATCTCAAGTCTTCGAAATGTATCTTCCTTGGTTATTCTCGTCTTCAAAAAGGTTATAGGTGTTATTATCCTAATATTAATAAATATCTTGTCTCAATTGATGTCACTTCATGGAAGACACATTATTTTCCATCCTCACTTAACCCGACTTCTCAAAAGGAAGATGATTTGTTGGTATATTCTATCACACCATCCGCACCTGTTTCGAAACCGGCTCTTGACAAACCTCCTATTATTCAAGTATACTCCAGACGTCAACCTCTTGATTTATATCCTGCACCTACTACTTCATCATCAGATCCACCTCCGAATGATGATCTTCCTATTGCGTTATGTAAAGGTAAACGCCTGTACACTTATCTTATTTCTTCTTTTGTTTCCTATAACGGCTTGATGTCTTCTTCCTGCTCTTTTATTGCTTCACTTGATTCTATTTCTATTCCTAAAACTGTTCGTGAGGCCATATCTCATCCTGGTTGGAAAGAGACAACGATAGAAGAAATGAAAGCTTTGGATGATAATGACACTTGGGACTTGGTTGATCTACCCTTAGGCAAAACGGGTTACTGGATGCAAATGGATATTCACAGTTAAAGTCAATCCGGATGGATCAGTTGCTAGACTAAAAGTCCGTCTTGTTGCAAAAGGTTATGCTCAGACATATGGTGTGAATTATTCTGATACTTTTTCTCCTGTTACAAAGTTGACATCAGTTCGATTATTTATTTCATTGGCTGCTACTCATCATTAGCCTTTACATTAACTTGATATCAAAAATATTTTTCTTCATGGTGATCTTCAGGAGAAGGTGTATATGGAGCAACCTCTTGGTGTTGTTGCTCAGGGGAAGATAGAGTAAGTGTGTCGTCTTAGAAAATCTTTATATAGTTTGAAATAGAGCCCTCGTGCTTGGTTTGGAAAGTTTAGTCAAGTTATTGAAAAATTTGGTATGGTGAAAAGCAAATCTGATCATTCTGTATTCTACAAGCGGTCAGAAGCTGATGTCATTCTGTTGGTTGTGTATGTGGATGATACTGTTATCACTGGAAGTGATACTACGAGAATTTCATCTCTTAAATCTTTCATTCTTACTCAATTTCATACAAAAGACTTAAGGGTGCTAAAGTATTTCTTAGGCGTTGAAGTTATAAGAAGCAAGAAAGGTATACTTCTATCTTAGAGAAAATATGTTCTTGACCTATTGAATGAGACGGACAAATTAGGGGAAAAGCCTTGTAGTATTCCAATAACTCAAAACATCCACCTCACAGAAGATGGAGAACTATTTAAATATCCTAAGAGATATCGAAGGTTGATTGGAAAGTTAAATTATCTTACTATAACTCATCCAGATATTGCATATTCGGTTTGCATTGTTAGTCAGTTTATGACATCTCCAATCGTTAATCATTGGGCAACATTAGAGCAGATTTTGTGTTATTTGAAGAGAGCACCCGGACGGAATATCGTATATAAAAATCATGGGCACACTCATTGAAGACTTTTCAAATACAGATTGGGTAGGTTCTAAAATGGATAAAAGATCTACTTCAAGTTATTGTATTTTTGTTGAAGGAAATTTAATTTCATGAAAAAGTAAAAAGCAGAATGTTATGTCACGATCCAGTGCAGAATCAAAATATAGAGCTATGGCACAGTTTGTATATGAGATAATGTGGATATATCAGTTGTTGACTGAAGTAGGACTTAAAATTTCAACGCCAGCAAAACTGTGGTGTGATAATCAAGCCACTATGCACATTGCATTAAATCCCGTGTTTTAAGAGCGAACTAAGCACATTGAAATTGATTGTCATTTCGTTCGTGAAAAAATTCAACAAGGCTTGATCACTACAGGATACGTGAAGACTGAAGAGCAACTAGGAGACATCTTCACAAAAACATTAAATGAGGCTAGGGTTGATCATCTTTGTAACATGTTGGGCTTGATTAATATTTATGCTCCAACTTGAGGGGGAGTATCATCTGATTATATTAGTTAATATATATTCTTAATTAGGTAGTTGTCAATTAGCCTTATTATCTGGTTATATTAGTTAATATATATTCTTAATTAGATAGTTGTCAATTAGCTTAATTATAATTTCCTTAGTTGGATTTTTCTTTAGAAAGATTCCTAGTTTGTATATAAATAGACTTCTTATGTAAAGGGTGACGTATTAAGAGGAATAAAAATTATTTCCGGATATTTTGTTCAACAATTAATAATTATTATAAAATATTAAAAATTATTTTAAAATTTAAAATATTTATAAAATAATTTAAAATTTTTAATAAATATTAAAAATTGATATGAATTTAAAATTGTTTAATAATTTTTTAAAATATAATTCTTACATTTCAAATAAATTTTTTAAAAAATTAAAAAATTACAAATACATTTAAAACTAATTTAAACTTTTAAATAATTTTATAATTATCTTCGAACCTTTCAATATTTTTAACTTCAAATTAATTTTGAATTTTAAGAATTGTTTATTTTTAAAATAATATTTATAAAAATTTAATAAATATTGTCTTATGAGAAAATATTAAAATATGAACTCAACACCTCAAAATATAATATTAATAGTGAACATATTTAATAATCAAATTAATTTTTAATTAATGTATACTTATATTTAAAATTTTTAAAAAAATATCGAAACTATATCAAAATGGCACAATACAAAATCGAAACCATATTGTTCCTGTCCAAGACTGAAACTCCGAAACAAATTGAAATTTTAAACGATAATTTAACCACTAACTTGGCTTATCTAGCTTCGCTATCTTTAGAAAACTAAGTCAATTTTGCCATTTGGCTTGAAATGTGAAAAACGCCCATTCACAATTTTGTGTAATTAAATTTCAGAAAGAAAATGATTCTTTTTTATATTTTCACCTAATGATAAATTCATCCAAAGAAAAACCTAAAATCCTCCATTTAAAAAGTGATTGCAAGTTGGTTATTCAAGTTTCTATACTAATATTTATTTCTTATGTACCAATACATTAATTGTTTTACATTGATTTATGCATAATTATGATTGTGCATACCTATATTTTTGGTAGTTTTTTATTTTAAATGGATATGATAAATATGCAACTACACTGATTAATTGGAAACATACTAATGGGTTTTTATTTGACAGTTCAGAAGAAGACTTACATTTCTCAAATCTATCAGTGCAAACCTTAGATTAAAACATCAACGAAATAAATTCATAGCAAAAAACTATTATAAGCTACAAAGGATGGCTATTGTTACTTTTCCCAACTTCTGTTATATATATTGACCACCAATGAGCTTTTATTCATAACTTTCATACAATTGGGCCATTGCTGAAGAAAAAATGATAATATGATAAATAGGTTCTATCATTTTCTTTTATATGATCAACATTTATGTGAGAAAGCAAATATTAGTATATTACAGCGTAGCTACATTAAGTGTATGCTACAATCCACTAGTATTTGTCACAATATCAATTAGTGATTAGGTCTAACTTTTGTTGTTTTAGCACTACAATTTCAGTTAGGTGTTAATATTTGAACATATACACGAAGTGTACAAGTTTATTCATGCAACTTGAACATTGTAGTGACCAAATTTAAATGATGTGAGCAGCTTTGAACTCATTGATTGTCATCCAGCTTGAAGGACCCAAAAACTGTGACCCTTGTATTGAATTATGGTGTGTAATCTTGTGTTTGTTTTCAGATATAGATTTGTTGTATTGATATTGTGATAGCCTTTTGACTTAGATGTGCCCTCAAGTTATATGTTTGTTGGCATTTTAGGTCCCATACCATGTGATAGTTAACAGGGCTCATAAGCTGCATGAGCTAATTAGATAACTTATGGGGCTGCCCAGTTGTGTCAGCCGACTGAAGTCTGCTTTTGAGGGAACAAAAAGCTTCTATTTGAGCTTCAGTTGACTTGATAACTTTAGCAGTCAACTGACGGATGATTAGTTGACTAAGAATTTTTATGTAAACTAAAAATATTATCTTTGGATTCAACAATCATATTTTTGAATGACCATTTGGCAAGACAAGGTGGGCGGTTGACTGGAACTGTTTTTTAACATTTGCAAGTTAACATTTGATCAAGATTTATAAGGAATCCTAGAGATCATTTGGCCATTTATCCACATTATTGTAGATTCATTGTTATCAAGTGCTTAAATCATATCCAAGATCTTGGATAAATTTTAAGGCTTCGATTCTTATCTTCAGGCTCTTTGGTAACTCCTTATCTCCTTTGTGTCTTTTATTGCATCTCTTAGGGAGAGCCTGTAAGTATTGTTTATCCTCTAGTATTTATTCTTTGATTCTTTAAGTGAGAATTGGTTTCTAAGGTTTTGCTATTATAATGCATTGTAGAGAGCTATTTATCTCTTAATGTCTCTACCACGTGAGGTTTTATCTTTGAGAGAGAGTCTCATAGATTTAGATCAAGCTTTGTGAAGAGTTATGTTTGATTTGTAAAGGATTACTTCATTGGCTCATTTAAAGGAATATTCTTCTAGATTTCACCAGATGTTTCATAGGCCGTGACATATAAGTGGATTCTCCAAACCACGATACATGCATTATTAGCATTTAGTTTATTTCATATTTATTTTCACTGTAAATTTTACCACACTAATTGATCGTAGACAGTTGGGTCTATCATTCTGTTTGAGCTTTTATGTCTATGCAATAAATTAAAAAGGAAGGTACATCGTGTATTCATCCACTCCCCACCCTCAACTAGTCAAGCCACATTCAATCCTACAACTTTTTACCTACACGAGTACACATGATTTGCAAACTCTGTAAGAATTCTTCAAGGAAAACATACAGCTTATACCTGTAGGAGATGTATATTTCCGGATAAGATGGCTCCATGAGTAAGGGCCTCACCTTCCAGACGAACAACTTCAAGAGACTGAAAATTGTTGCAACCAAGAAACAAGTCCAAAGAAGTTAGAAATCCAACAACACCTATCTTCTAGCTGAGAAGGTAACGTGACTACTATAAACAAACTAATTTCCAAAAAGAATCTTATAGGTGAGATTAATATTCATCTTAGAAATGTGCAACACGGCAATAATACCTCTTTAAATTTGCAATTGTTAAAAGAAAACAAAACATATTTAAAGAAAATGTTAAACATACCTCCTCATTCTCAATTGTGTGAGCAAGTGGCATGATTGTCTGACTCCCAGAAAATTTCGTAGGTCTCCATCCAGGAAAGGAACATATACCAGTTTTCAAGGAGGCAGCAGAATATGCATCTAAATTATAATCAGCCCATTCAGAACGGTGCTCCCTCAGAAATCGAACTAGTAATGCTGGTGGAACACTCTATAGAAGTGACAGAATACGTTAGCATATCATTTGTTTTGATAAGATAATAAACAAAAAAGTGATTATTATACTAGATACTCAGAAACTGTTATATTACCTAGAAACAATAAGCCCTAAAAAATTTCATCTAGAAGCACATAAAACAAACAGTTAGATTGTAAGTGTGATAGAGAAAATTGCATCCTCCTGTGTTATCCATCTCCTCATCAGTTTTGGAAATGAAAGGATGTGTTCTTATTAAATGGAACAAGATAATATATAATATATTATCTGTATTGGAATTTTACACACAAAAAAAGTAGAAAAAAGTTTTCAGTGAGCCAACATAATTCAAACTTGTGTAAAGCTTAACCAACCTAAAAATGATGATTGAGAAATCATGCTCATTCAAGACTCAAAATCAGCAACAATGAGGTTGAGAAAGTTGAAGAACGTTCAAATGACCAGTTAAACAGTACAGATTTCTTTCAATTTCTTCAGAACACAAAGAAGTTATTGCTTAAACCAAATTCAAATACAAAGTTCAATTCTAAGTGTACTTGTGATCAATATCAAAGTGTTAATACACAATGAAAATAATAAAAGAAATGAAATACACAAGGTAACATGTCATGGACACCCTGCTTCTAGCCCTCAATGAGGATGAGACCTCAACCCAACTGATAAAATTTCCACAAGCTAGAACATAGCTTGATGCAACAATGTATTTCATAAAAACATTTTCTCTTAAAGATACAAGGGTACGTATACAAAAGAAAAATAACTTATCTCATCCTATTGTCTCTAGAAATTTAATTCTACACAAGAAACATGTTACAAAGAGAGCTTCAAAGATGAATGATGTTAACCATTTCTTGATACATACAAGCTTCTTAGCTATTTTCAATACTTGAGTATGATTAGAAGTGATCGAGAGTAATGTGAGTGTGAGTTTTTGTGTTTAAAGCAACTAAAATGTCTTTAAGATTGACCTAAGATCGACCAAGGCAACATACTGTTGGAACTTTCAGTTTAAACTTAGGTCAACCAAGCCTTATGTTTAGGTCAACCAAGGCCTTAGGTTGGCTAAACCTCCATGCTCGACCTAGGAGCACTTAGAGTTGTAACCAAGCTAAGTCAAACAAAAGTAGCTTTGTGTTGTTCAAGCTTTAGCTTAAAATTAACAAGTTACTGAAGTGGTTGTTCAAGCTTGGTTTGGTGGAGTTTGTTTTTAAACTCAAGCTTGGTTCAAGTTTGGTTTGTTTAGCTGTTATTGAACTCCTAATTCGAACTTATTTGATTGTTTGAAACTTTTAACCTTGTTTACTTGGTTAATAAGCTTGATATTATAAGCTTGTTCATTCATTTTAAGAGGTTCTTTTTTTTATTTATAAGTTTGACGAGAGCTTCATTGATAGATATAGTTTACAAGCTTTGTTCATAGGCATTGTTCACGAGAGTCCACAATCTTTGTTCACGAATATTAACGAGCTAACACTCTTCCTTTCTCCCCTGTGATAAAACCTCAATCTTTTCAAACCCCTCTTCCTCCACCGTCACATGCAGCTGCCCCTTCACCCTCCAACTCCCCTGTTCACCACCATCGTTGTAGCAACAATGTTGGATGCAGTCACCAGCATTTGCCACTACCAACATTCTCAATTGTCACAAATGGTCATCATCTTCAACCAACTATAACCTTCCACATTATTTCTGTAATATCCTAGAAGTTGTAGGGTTTAGACTAACCAATTAAAGACCAAGTCCTAATTAATTCGAATTAAGTGGGCTGAAACCTAATTAGGAAAGCCCATTTAGGGTAAATAGGTCGGATCTAGAATTAGGTTAAGATTATGATAAAATAAATGGGATGAGAATATTCATCTCGCGAAGACGAATCCAACAAAACTGGCTTGAATCAAATCGGAGATCGTTTGGTTAGTAAACCAAGCGAACCAAGATTTAAACCGATTTGCTACAGTAACCCAGTCGTATAATAAACCCTAAGGTTTTAAGTTGGTTTAGCCCTATAAACCTAGATTAATTGCGCCGCATGATTTGCCTAAAACTTTATAAACACTGTAGCTCCTCGTTAAAATGGGAACTCCTCGCGATCTTTCCCTGTGTCGCGCCTCCTCTCCTCCCACCCCCTTCTGCCACCCTGCTGCACAACACCGCCGCCTTCGTCACCCATAGCACGGAGAAGAAGCCCTCTCTTCCTCCTCGTTGCCGCCGAGATCTTCTCCCCTAACCGCACGCCGTAGCTCGACGCCGCTGTCGCCTCCTCTTCGCCGCTGCACAGGCCGACACCGCCGCGGGAAGAACAACGTCGTCACTGCTGCCACAAACCCGCCGCGCCTTCCTCCCCGCCGCCCGACGCACAGAGAAGAGGCCAGCCGCACGCCACTGTCCTCGACGCCGCCGAGCCCTCGCCTTCCTCCACCTCGAGTGCAATCAGCCGTCGCCCTCATCTGCCCTTCGCCGCTAGACGTTGCCGCGCCCACCACCGTCGTGCCCCGCCCCGCCTGCAATCACTGCAGTCCGACGCTGCTTTCCCCGTCGCCGAGCAGCCGCCGCCTCCAC
The DNA here is from genome assembly GCF_044706935.1 of Curcuma longa. Taxonomy (NCBI): domain Eukaryota; kingdom Viridiplantae; phylum Streptophyta; class Magnoliopsida; order Zingiberales; family Zingiberaceae; genus Curcuma; species Curcuma longa. Next base: position 14,376,098 of record NC_133868.1, read on the forward strand.
ATCAGGGCACACCGAAGAGGAGAACCGCCGATAGGTTATAATTGAGTTGGATTTTTGGATTAGAGCTTGGAACAATTTGATCTTGAGGTAATAATCTTGTTGATTCTAATTGATTATTAATGACTGTTGTTAGTAATGAATTAGTGGATTGATTTTAGAATGGGTTGTGATCTGTTCTTAGGGAGTTGCCCGATTGGTTGGAGGTAGGTTGTTAAGTTGGATTTGGATAACCTTGGAACAGTAGGAGTTTTGTTTGAAGCTTGCTTTGATTTGTTCACAGCAAGGCTTTAGGTTTATTGAAGGTAAGCTTGTGTCCTAGAATTTAATTTGCTATTTTGGAGTTTCGGTTGATTATGTTGGTTGTTGATCCGGTTAGAAATGACCTAATTAACAAAGGATTATACCTGTTGGAGAGATTTATATGATAATTTGATCTTGTTGGTCGATTAGTTACATTGGATGAGGTTAGTAAGGATCGGGTGTTGTTTTGGCTCATGTTAGGTTGAGCACAGGGGGTGATACCTTGGTTGGAGGGTTGGTTAGTTAGGTTTGACCTTGATTAGTGAATGAATTTAGTTGGAATAGATTAGTTGGGTTAAACTATGGAAGTTAGTTACTGTAATTTAGTACAGTATTGTTGTAATAAATATTGTATTGTCGTTTATTGCAGGACCTTGATTTCTATTGATCCCAATATACGGAGTTGGTTATTTTCTGGGGTTCCATCATTGACAAACATCTAATCAGGTGGGTACCCTGTATCTGGTCAATACAGGTCTATTTTCTCGTGCATGTCTTGTTGTTTACTTACCTATTATGTTGCTATCCATGCTGCTTGATGTAGTTGACTAGTGGATATTCTTGATGATCCTTGCTTGATATCGTTGGTTGACCTTATGATGATCTGTTATTGCCTTACTGATACTCTAGTGATCTATATCCTTTACCCTGACAATACTCGTATGATACACTGCTCGATACATGTCTTATGACCTCCGATTAATCTATTAACCAGGATATTATTGATCTATGTTGGCCACTGTCTAATTCATGTTGGTACTCCTGTACTTGGTCAACACAGGTCTATTTTCTCGTGCATGTCTTGTTGTATACTTATCTAGTTGATACTTTTGTTAATCACTGCTTGATACTTGCTGGTTGACCTTATGATGATCTATATTCACTATGCGGATACTCTTGTCATCTATAGCATTTACCTCGTTGATGCTCACGTGATTCGTCGCTTGATACCTGTTGAATAACCTCTGATTGACCTACCTACTATAGAACAGCCTTAACCATTGTTTTATTGATTTTGTGGGTACCCTGTATCTGGTCAATACAGGTCAATTTTTCTAGTGCATGCCTTATTGTTATTTCATCTATCCTGTTGATACTTCTGCTGTTTGAGATAGTCGTTTAGTTGATACCTTTGATATCCTTACTTGAAACTTGTTGTTTGACCTTATGAGGATCTACCTTTGCTATGTTGATACTTTAGTTATCTGTAAAAACTCATTATGCCGATATGCGTAGGATTCGGTGCTTGATACTCGTAGTATGACCTTCGATTGATCTATCTACTGTAGGGAACTCTTAACTGTTGACCATGTTGACTCCTCTTAACTCCTGTTGAACATGCTAATTATCTTTAGCTATTACATATTGGGATGATCCTCATACATCTATAAACTAGTTATAGGTGTTGTTGTTGGCTCTTACCTGACACCGTGTTGTGGTGGCACATGGATAAGAGGTTGCACTATAGTTGGGTGCAACCAGGACTGGCTACATTGCCCTCCTGCTACACTGCCGCTCCCCACTTATTTTTAGTGGTCAGTTGTTGGAGTTTGTGCAGTATGTCTTATCTGGCCCCTCAGTTCACTGAGCTCTGAGAGAGTAACTGGGGAAAGCAGAGTGCGGACAGAGACTTGCATTTGTTTGCGATGGTTGCCGTGTGTTTTTACATGCATTCGTTGGTAGGATTATTATATAGTTTAATTTACTCATATGTTTACATGTGTTGCACATATTTGCTATGATTGTAGCATTTGGATGACATTACATACATGATCATATGTACCTGTTACCTATACCTGTTGCATTGTATTCCTCTCCTTTATTTATCAGTTGATATGTCATGTTCGATTACCATGACTTTCGCTATCTGTTGACACTTATTACTTGTTGTCTAGTGTTTACTTCTTCTATATATATTTACTTGGTCTGCACACTTAATCATTCCTGTTGATACTTTTTCATGCACTTCTTCCTTGTACCCACTAAGCATCTAATGCTCACTACCCAGACCCTGGGGTTGTTCTGTTTTCTCCCCAGGTAGCAGATAGGATATTTAGAACTTAGAGTTTCGGTCGACTGCTGCTGTCTCACATCAGGAGGTTGTTGATAGTGGTTTTCTTACGGTTATGTTTGGTTTTCCGAGGACATGTATTTATGGTGGGATTGTGGTTGTGTTGCATTTTTAACCTGTCTGATACTAATTTAGTGGTATCAGAGCAGGTTAGATTCATGGATTCATGAAAAAGACCAACCGAACGAGCTTCATGGCTCTAATGGCGAAAGAAGACATAGCCAAGTCCGAGTCAAGCCACGGATCCGTATCCGAGTCAGACGACCAAGATGATGAGGTAACATCTCCATTAGTAGACAAATTATACACTATCATAATATGTCTAACTAAGAAACTAACAAAGTCCAAGGACCAGGTTAGGTCACTTCTTAAGGAGGTTAAAGACTTTAAGAAAAAGACCAACCTTAGTCCCTCGACTAACTAAGTTCAAAAAGGAATATCAACTCAAGTTGAAAATTTTGAGGAAGATAATTCTCTCTTAAAAGGGCAAATTGAGGAACTTAAGGATTCGTTGGAAAGGTTCACATTATAGTGTCTACTAGTCATCAAAAGAAATATTGGTTAGGTTAAAATATAAAGAAATCAAACCTAAATCAAAATGGTTTAGGTTAAAATTTGAACCCAAAAATTGATTTTGATTTGGTTCAATTTAAACCAATATTTTAATTAAAAAGTATACATACCAAATATAGACTAACTACTAAGCTAGTAAACAATATTGTTAAATTAGTAACCACTAATCATTATAGTGTCTACTAGTCATCCTAAATAATAGAAAGAACATACACAATAACCAAATGCATACTAAGCCTTTTACTATTTACTAACTATTACTAATATTAATATTTGGCAAAAATATATATCCATACTTATATGATTATTAATTAGTTTAGTACGCTTTTATAAGTTTCATCATATGTAAACCAAAATTAAACTGAACCCAAAAAATTTACTACTTTCCAATCAGAAACTAAACTAAAAAAATAAAAAGATAAATTTCTAATTTGGTTCGGTTTGGTCCACCCAATTTATCAATTTCAAGCTAAGCATGTCCCCGCCTACCCATTGACCTCTCATCCTCACCAATAAAAGCTTACCTTATTGCCTCATTTAAAAGGGTAATTTAGAAGATATTAAAAGGTGATGCACCAAAGTTGTCATACGTAATAGACTAGAAATAACATTTTGCATTACATTACATCTTGCATTAGCATATATTTCATTTCATCTATTATTGTGGCTGCATATAAATTTAACATTATATTTGAGTTGCGGTTGCATGAGAAATCAAATGAAAGGTGTGTCATCTATTTTCCCGTCAAGCTAGCCATTCAATCCAAGAGATAACAGGGTTGTAGCCAATATGTTTGAGGTCTTGCCACTTAAAGATTACCTTCTTCTTCCTTTTCCTCAATTCATATGTAACATTATCATTGTCTTCCTCTTTCTCTCTTCTAAGTGTATCAATACCTCTTTCCCTCTTCAAATGTATCAATACCACTGAGATTTGGTATCGACAATGAAGATGGAGTTGAGGATGAATTATTATTGTTGGAAGAAGTTAAAGGTTTGGTATTGACAATGAAGATGGAGTTGAGGATGATTTATTATTGTTGGAAGAAGTTAAAGGTAAAATATAACAGTAATTTCACTTTAATTACAAATGGAATGAAATATAGATAGAATTTTGCAATTTATTGAATAAGGCAAAATATGAATCAAATTTTTTTTGTTAAGAATAATGATCAACATGCTACATTGATTATATTGTTATTAAGATATGATAATGTATTTTATGATAAAAGAATTGTGCCAAGTAAGGTAGATATCTTTCTTTAACTTAATTTACAATTTGTAATTGAACTTTACAATTAGAAAACCCAATAAAATGATTCATGATATGTACCATAATTTAACAACTTTAGAACACCCAATTTGTAATTGATGGATCCTATAACACCATCAAAATATAAGAAGGGTGAACACCCAATTTGCAATTGATGGATCCTATAACACCATCAAAAGATAAGAAGGGTTTGAGTACCAAAAATAAAAATCTGGAACTTACTTGAAGAAGCATTGAAGCCTTAGCACATAGGACACCTCCAGTCAACACAAAAGCATTAGCAGGAATGGCATGGTTATCAAATTTCTTTGCAGTATTGGTAGCAACTACTACATCCATGCCATCGGTCTCTATGAGTGACCAACCATCGTCATTGAAACCATTAATAGCATCATTAAAACCTCTGCAAGAGGGAAAAAAGCTAATAAGATTACCTCACAATATAAAATAAGTAATAATAATAAAATATAGTTAGATTTCCTTGTTGCAATGTTATTCATTATAAGCTAACCTGTGTAATCGTTGGCTAAAACTCCGTAAAATAGCAGGCTCCCTGCCAAGGGCATATGCTACATCACCAGTCACTTCCTGTGCTATTTGCTTGACATGACGAAGTGCCTTGAAAGAATAAGATTAATTATTTTTCTTAAACTTAAATGAGTGGCATGTTTTGATTGAGGGCATCAAGATAATTATTTTTCTTCAACTTAAATGAGAGACATGTTTTGATTGAGGACATCAAGATTAGCCAGCATTTGACAGCATAGAAAGAGTAATAACTGAAAGAATGCAGCATGCTGACTGCACAAATCCACATAATTCCCGAACATCACTAGTTAATCTTGAAGGAAAAACCATACATGGATCATTTAATTAATACCCACTAACCTTCTAAGCATCACTGACAAATGAGAAATATAAGAAAATAATTAACTTAAAAGCCAGAGAGAACAAGACTGATGTATATTTCTAAACAAGAATTCAACTTGATGAGAAAGTAGCAGCTAAGTTTATATATATATGTTAAGGTTACCTACCGTGACAGTCATTTTCTGAGCTACAACATTAGATGACTCATAAAGTGGTCGCAGTACTTCAGGAACACTAGATGCCTGCTAGAACATAGTAGTCATTAAGGAGCATACTGAAAGTCTATATGATTTTTGAAAACATCCAATAACTCAGAAACAAACCTCCAGATCCAAGTGGTCAACAATGTGGACAATCGATCCCCCTCCTTCGCATGGTCGAATTAAACAGCCACTAGGAAGCATCACAGCTCTGACAAATTGGTGAGATGTGGTAGAAATAGGGCCACCTCCACTTAATGATTTCTCACAGATCTTGGAACAAGAATACGACACAGAAAAATAACTATAATGCTAATGCGCTAGAATCAAATCGAAAGTTCACAATTGGTTGTAGAACATACCACAAGACTTCCATCTTCCAGTGTTGTAGTGTACCTTAAGGTCCACAGATCACGTGCAGGAGCCAATGTAGTTGGAGCATACATCTGTACCACGGAAAATGGGTGAAAAATCAAGTGTGAAAACATTATTAAAAAGAAGCCAAAATATAATTTTGAATTTTTCAAACAAAAAAGGATCATTTCGTGACTTCAACCTGCATATATACAAGTTCAATCGTGCCTCCATTTCCAGTGGGAAACATGGTGAAGACTTCATGATTACGGCAATCATGAAACCAAGATGGCTTGTCTTTGAAGATTTCTGCAATCTGTCAATACCAGAATGTCAGCTGTGAGACAATTAAGAATTAAAGTTCATGTTAGATGAGCTGGTGCAACTCCATAAATTATTACTTATTTCATATAGAAACTCAATCAATGAATGAATAGAAAACAGGTCATAGAAGAGTTGATAAATATACAAACAAAGCATTGAAATTCATAATGGCAAAAGCCTTGTTGGTTGTTGGCTTTAACCCAGTGTCTAACAAGAGTACCGTATGAAATACAAGTCACTCTAACAACTATCTTTGCCCAATAGGAATAGGATGTGCCAGTTCACTAACGAAAAGCTTGCCTTCCCAGCTTCCAAGTTGACCAAACCACAGGCCCTTGCTGCCACCCCACATGAGCTATGAGAAATAGCAACAATCCCAACTGAATCTGGACCAGGCTGATCAAAAGAAGCAAGTGCACATGTTATTGATGTCCCCTCCCTCCAGAAAATAAATGTTTTGAAAACAAATTAATATTCTGTCTTTAATTAGCCTCCATAGAGAAGCAGGTATGTCTTGTTTGTTACCTTCATCCCAGGCATCTGGACCCAATCAACAGCAGTCCCTGTAGCTTTCGCGAGGAACTCTGCCAATGCTTCCTCAGCAATAGATAGGAGTCTAATAAAGAGTTAGGACTAGTTAACTTTAAAAGTCTAAATTTAACAAAATTATTAAGATAAATCATAACTATTCACTGAACTAGTAATAAAATGGAAAGTGGAAACATTAGTACCCAGCAGGATTATTGTCATCTCTCAGAGGATTTTGTGGGTTGGTCATAGCTGATTCACAGCTTGTGTCATTAGCCAAGGAAACCTACAAAAAAGTGATACACAAATTAAGAAAAAATATATATAGCACAAGAAAAATGCATGGCTTGTAGCATGTTCCAAGAAGAAGAATGATGCAGCACCCTGTCTTCTCCTGTTAGCATCAAAGAATACACTATAAAATAAATGGCCAATCAAACTGGATCTGCACAATATGTCAGGCAGACTTGAAGCATGTCTAGAGAATCTAGAATATGGTCATGTGTTACAATACATTGTAAAACTGATGATTGGAACTGGCAAATCAAGATAAAGAACAAAAAGGGAGATTATAGAGAACTACATTTTGTAGCTGTTGTCGCATTATTGCATTTTCATGGACCAATTGGTTGACTTGCTTCTGCAGCCTTTCATTTTCTTCCATCAATAGCTTATTCATTGCAGACAATTTTCTATTTAGAGCTTGAAGGCGGCAAGACTCCTTCCTCTGCTTCTCACGGCACCTGAAAGGAAACCTAAGATCTTGATCATCTTCTCACTTTGCATTTTGGTTAGGAATGTAGATAAGAACAGAACTATGCATATCCAAGATCTTGTGGGCAATACTTCTATTAATCAGTAGTGCAGAAAGGGTAGCATACTTACAGATGCAAGGTTCAAGTAAAAGATACTCAATAGCTGAGAAAAGGCTAACACAATGTTGCAGTTCAATCCAGAAGAGATGAATATAGGAACCGTATGAAAGCTAGACAATGAGCAAGCCACAAGGCCCACAACACCTAATTTCAGGCTCATTATTCTTACAGTGAGACATGGTGGAGAAGACTGCAAGCAGTTATGTAAAAGGTGAATAAAAGTACACCAAAAAAACTCAAAAAATTACAATCTGAATGCAATTTTCACTTCTGCATGATTGGAGAACCACAGGACAACATTATGCCAAAGCATCAAGATCTGGCTCATGAATCTTCTCAACACACTAAGTTATTAACAGTAAGAATAGATGCAGAGAGATTCTAACAAAGAAAATATTTAAATTTGTTAATGGGTTGAGTTTTCCAATTTTTTAGTACAAACACTCATTTTCATAATGGAGGTGGTAGAGAAGAAGCAATCTAGTCCACTAATGTGAAATTTTGCCTAACTAGAACAACAAGACACTTTTTTTTAAAGGTAGGTGTACCTGATTTTGATGTGTAAGTAGATGGATCAACTGCAAACTTTTATCTTGAGCTGGATTGCTTAACTTAATTTTGTCTTAGGGTCAATGATAAGCAAACAAAGGACAAGCATATAATAAAACTAAAATACAGGAACATTCGCCATCTTGTTGGCTGCATCAATTATATCACACTGTTCGTTCTTGAGAAAAGCAATAACACAAAAAAAAAAGTGAAAACATAGCTGTGTTAAAGCATATTCATCTGAAGAGAAATAAATATATGGGTATTGTAAAAAAAAAACACCAGTAGCTTTTACCTTCGGTTCTGAAACCAGACTTTTATCTGCTTCGGCTCAATGTTGGCCAGAATAGGGCACTCGCGAATCAGCTGTTGACGGCGCATAGAGCTCGGCTTTGGGCACTCTCCGTAAAGCCGCTCAAGCGCCTCCACCTGCTCTGTTGTGTACCTTACATACTTCCCTGTATCTATGGACTGTTTCTCCATACCTCCACTGCGCAACGCCACCGCTGCCGCCATCACTTCTTAGACTGATCCAAAACGGCCAAATCGAAGAGGGATTGAACCCACTTGTCACCTTCTTTTTTTTCTTTCTCTTTCCGACCTTTTTCTTTTCAACGCTGCTTTGATTCTAAGATTCCCAGAAAGAAAAAAGAGCGACGACTGTGCGGGCGAGGCTTACGAATGAAGATTGATAAAGAACGAACTGCTTCAGATGTTGGCGTCTATGATGGTTTTGGTGCTTAAGCAAGCTCGCCTAAGTAATTCCAAAGACAAAAGGAGACAGCTTTTTCCTAACAGAAGTGTCTGTTCTCCAGCAAAAGAACAGAATCCCAAAGGCAAACGACAGCGAAGCTCGAGAAACCGCCGAATCGCCTCCAAAGATCCACGAAGAGGGCCGATTCTAACCAAGGATCGAGAGCGTCAAACTTTGAACAAGGAACGACATCAAAGAACCACAGAGGTATGACAAACGTCACGGAAAAAGCATCATGCGAAAGACCCGATGCACAAGACAAACTCCCATACAGATCTAACCCCCCAACCCCAACCCAAAACAAATCAAAGTTTCAGCAAACACTTCCTTCTTGCTCACTGCGCCCACCAAGGTCCTCGCTTTCGTCACCGACACGACGGAAGGCGAGAACCTCCGATGTCAAGGCGCCACCTTGCCATCGGTGGCCGATGAAGCGCAAAGCATCGTCATTTATTGAAATTACTAGAACCAAACAACAGGGAAAAGAGGAGAAAGGCCGCCGCTAGGGGATCAAGGCTCCAGGCGAGGGGAGGAGAGAGAGTGGTGAGGGAGGATTGGGTAGGTGGTGGCGAAGTGACAGGCTTTAAAGAAGAGCAGCAGCGGCTCTGCGCTCTTTTCAACGAAACGGACAGTAGTCGAACACAGTGGAGATAGAAAGATGTACTACATACGAAATGCTGTCCAAGCCTCGGAAATCACATTAACCACTGTAAAACCAAAAAAAAAAAGTAACTTTTCTTGTTTTGTTTTGGCTGGTGGCCTCACATGATCATTGCGGCAAAGAGCTCACTGAAATTTTAATTTTATTCTTCATAAATTCTGGAAGCCTTACTCGACTTTCCTCGTGAACGGATCAGCTTCCTCTTCCTCACGCCGCGTAGCCGAGCGTCCCCTTCCCAGTTCCCCACCGTCGCGTGCTCCTTCACCTGGCCCCAGACGCACGCCAGTCCAAAATCGATGTCCTTCACCTGCTTCCGCGCTCGCTTGGTGTCATGTGGAGGACTTTGATGCGAACTGTATCGGGAAATTAGCCTTTGTACGCAATTCTGCAGTCGCCTATTCCGAACTTCCCGACGGAAATTACAGGTGAAATCTATGAGGTTTTACTGGACGAATTACTCTGTGGTGTCATTGATGGAAAGAAGAGTACTGCGGAGGTGCTACCGTTGCTTCGCATTTGGCTCTTGTGGAGAAACCGTGAAGCAATTTGATTGACTACCAGTACGATTACTGCTAGTGATCATTACGGAAGCTACAGTCACAGAGTTTAATCTTAACAGAGATAAAGTTGAACATAAATTAATGAATCAATTAACTTGAACAATTTGAAGGAAAAAAATTCTGCTGAGGCATAAAACCTATAAAAGAGGCAAATGCTGAAATGGATTATCGGCGCTCAAAATTATGAGGATGTTCTCGAACTGTGTATCTAGTTAGTTATGTGACTTTTTTCAAATGGCATAGTTGATTTTAGAATTATTCAAATCGTGTAATCTCGCGTTGATGCATTTTTCATTTTATCCTTTTTAAAAATTATCTACGTGTTTGCGTGATCATCCGAAATATGGATGATTTAAACAGCAACTAGAGGTATCTTATCATACCCCCAAGGCATCACTGAATTAGTTGTCACGGAACAAACTTGTTCAAATGGACAAGAGTTGAATCTCGACGAAGCCGAGGCAATGTCTTCCTCGTCGTGATCAATTACAGCTTCCCGATTTACTTCCTCATAGATGGTCGTGGAGCCGATCGTATGAAACCACTGGAGTAACGGATTATACCTTTACTGAAATAAAAAAATCTCAAAACTACCTCGTTGGCTCATCATCCACTACAAAAATACAAGTTATTAGCAATGAAACTTTATGATGAAATATTTTCGTCGCCAATTAGGGACGAAATTTGTGATGAATAAATGATTCGTCGCCAATTTACAATGATATTTGCGATGAAAATATTTTAGTTACGGAAGTTGTGATGTAATAATTTTTGTTGCAAAAATCATCACAAAATTAAAAGTCGTCGTAAATTCATCGCCAAATTGGCGATGATTCCACTGTTCATCGCCAATTTGGCGATGAACTTTGGATTTGCCATCAATTTGGCGACGAATCTAGGATTATTACAAATCGTCACAAAATTCGTTGTCAAATTGACGAAAAATCCAGTGTTCGTCGTCAATTTGGTGGCGAACAGATGATTCATCGCCAAATTGGCGACGAATTTTGCGACGAAACTTATTTCATCGCAAAAAGCCCTAACTTAACCTTGCCGCCCTGTAGGATCGAGTGCACATAAGAAGGCGGTAAATCACGTGCTTTTTTAAAAAATCGTTTGTTTAAAATCAGAGTTAGACAATTTGAGCTTTGAAAAGTGTGCAACGGAAAATAAAAGAAATACGAAACAGGAAATGCAGAACACAAAACGATTTTACTTCGTTCGAAGCCTTCGGCGACTCCTACTCGAAGGTTCAGGTTCCTTGAACCTTGGCGTTGGGCAATCCACTATAATCCTCGACCGGCGATAACCCCCCGATTGAGAGATTCGAAAATAAAGAATAGGAAGTGTGACAATCCCACACTTCCAAAAAAAATAAGTGCAAAAAAGTAAATTTCTTCGTTACCCAACAGTAGAAAAATCTGAACAAACTCGAATGTTGGGAATGAACTTCCGGCAGAAGTTGGACGTGATCGTGTCGAAGCTCGGGCTGCCGCAGAAGGAGGACGTTGGTCAAAGTTGTATATTTTCATGCACTGACCGAAGCTTTATATAGGCATTGTTGAGTTTATCTAGATCTGTAAATGTTTAAAAAAACGTAAAACTTGATCTACGCCTTGTACTTTATATTATCCAGATTAAATTATAATTCAAATAATATATATATATATATTATTTTTATAGAAAATTTTATCCTTCTTAAATATTATTATAGGAATAATTTTATCATTTAATAAATTTTCAGATTTAGCAAAATAAAGAATAATGAGGAGTAATTTTGCAAAAAGACCCCTGCAAAATTATGTTAGTCCAAAAGTAAATCATACAACCCAAAGATAGCACAATTTATTTGGACTAAGATAAAATCCAAAGTTAATTAGATCCTGTCTCCCAGACCAGGATTTAACCAGACCTCAGTTTAGATCACCCAAATGGGTCTAAATTGGACCATGCCTAAAGTCCAAAATTAGACTCATCCTCACTGGTTTGCTCATCCAGTGACTTACCTCACTTACCTCATGCAGCTCTACTTAACTTCTTAACCCATCAGAACTTCCTACCAAGGCTCAACCACCCTAGTTTTTCTGCCAAGTCTTAACCATCTTGGTCTTCAGTCAGTTGTCAGGCTCCGTAGACCCAATTGGACTTCCTGCCAGGGCTCAACCACCCTGGACTTCAGCCTAATGTCTGGTTCTAAGTCATACATCAATACCTGAGTTTGATCGTTAGTGCAAACTACACCAACAATCTCTCTCTTTTTGATGTATTGATAACTCAGGTTAAAGTTAAAAAAATAACAGATATATTACACATGCAAATGGATTTAAATGGATGTCTGGACAGAAATTGGTCTTAAATTTCATTTATAATTCATATTTATTTATATTTATAAAAAATTATATATAATTTCATATTAAATTTATTTTAAATTCCATCTCAATTTTTTTCCAAATGTTATATTTTATTAAAGTGAAACGGATTAGTGATTTTGTAGCAAATCTGTCTCTAATTTATCTAAATCTGAAACAGATTTTAATTTCATCTTAATTTTTTATTAAATTTTAAATGGATGTTTGGATAGAAATCATACGGTCTCAAATTCTATTTATAATTTGTATTTATTTTTATTTATAAAAATTTATATATAATTTCATATCAAATTTGTTTTAAATTCTGTCTTAATTTTTTTTTTCAAATGTTATATTTTATTAAAGTGAAATGGATTAGTAATTTTGTAGCAAATCCGTTTCTAATTTATCTAAATCTGAAATAGATTTTAATTCTGTCTTAAATTTTTATTAAATTTTAAACGGATATTTTGACAAAACTCATACGGTCTCAAATTCCATTTATAATTCGTATTTATTTTTGTTTATAAAAATTTATATATAATTTCGTATCAAATTTGTTTTAAATTTCGTCTCAATTTTTTTTTTCAAATGCTATATTTTATTAAAGTGAAATGGATTAATAATTTTGTAACAAATTCGTCTCTAATTTATCTAAATCTGAAACAAATTTTAATTCCGTCTTAAAAATCTGTTTCTGAAGCCTTATTTTCTTGTAGTGATTATAGCGGGATTAAGAGCATGCACATCCATAATAACTTAGGTCTAGTTCGATTATATAGTTAGTATAAATCAAACGACCTCAAACGGTCCTGCTCAATACACACAAAGTGTACTAGTGTAATTTAATAGTCAAGATAAACTAATACCAATTACACTACAACCACTTCAATGGTTTGTCCCTATCCATCTTGGTTGTGAGCTACTATTTATAATTTATAAAGAACCGATAACATGATCTTCTGTGTGGCACCCACACCATGTTATCTACAATATAAATTAAGTGGACAATTGCATTACATAAGAAATGCAAACATTTTGACCAAGGTGATTCTCATTTCAATATTATTGTAAAATAGATGTTTATACAAAATGCAAGGCTTATAGTATACATCCCAACAAATATGACTCACCCATTTGCTGTTAGAAATAGGATAAATAATACCTGCCTGTAGTAGTCTAGTCACCTCTTTCTTAACTACATCAAGGATCAATGGGTTGAGCTTTCTTTGTGGTTGTCTCACGGGCTTCACATTCTCCTCCAAATGAATCTGATGCATGTATATAGCAGGATTAATCCAAGGAATATCAGCAAATGTCCACCCTATAGCTTTTTTGTGCTGCCTCAGAACTTATAACAATTTTTTCTCTTGCTCTGGCTATAGATTCTGTGCAATGATGATAGGTAGATGCTGATCTTCTCCTAAATAAGCATATTTCAGGTGCTCTAGTGAAGGCTTCAAATCAGGTTGTGACTGCTCTGTAGATGTGGGTGATCCCTGTGGCTCAGTGCAATCCCCTACACCCATATAATCTCCCTCAACTGACAAAGGTCCTGAAATCGATCCCAACTCAGCTACTCCCGCAGTCATAACATCCCCTACATTTGTAGAGCTAAAATCACACTCGAATGTCAGAAAAGTCCCCATCAGCAATTGTTTCGACACCAATCAACTCATCAATAACATCAATACTCAGTATAGAGTGATCCTCCCTTGGGTGCTTCATAGCATCAAAAATATTGAACTAGACTACTATATCTCCTATCTCTATGGAAAGTGTCCCTACATATACATCAATCTTTATTCTTGCAGTCTTCAAAAATGATCTCCCAAGGATGAGTGGAGATCTATCTGCTAGGAAATCCCCCTCCATGTCCAATATGTAAAAATCTGTAGGGAAAATCAACTCCTTCATCTTTACTAGTACATCTTTAATCATACCGGCTAGATGAGTTTAGCTTCGATCAGCTAGTTGAATTACTACCTCTGTAGGTTGTAAAGGGCCTATACCCAACATTTGAAAAACTGATATTGGCATCACATTTATGGAAGCTCCCAAATCTAACATAGTATCTTAAAATAAATTGCTCCCAATTTCACAAGACATAGTAAATACTCTTGGGTCTTTACATTTTTGAGGAATGGGCTGAAAAAGTGCTGAAATATTCTTCTCCGTGTTAACCAACTCATTACCCTTCAACTTCTTTTTGTGCATGCATAAGTCTTTGAGAAACTTAGCATATTTTAGAATTTGCTTGATCATGGTGAACAATGACACATTTACCTCTACTTTATTGAACAAGTTCACTAGCTCTTGATATTCTTTGGCTTTCTCTTCGTCTACACTCTTTCTGATGAAAAAGTCTTGAAAAACCGTTCCGGTAAATTCTTGCAGAACAAAAATTTTTCGAAAACGATTTCAAGTTGCCCTCATAGTTAATCAAACCAAGGTTTGATCAACGCATTTAGATCATTGGGCTCTTGTGTTTGGTTTACAGGATCCGAGATAAAAGGAATAATTTAATTATAGTGGAAACATTAAATTATACCTCTTCTTTACGGGATGTCTAAAAGGAGTTGAAGACCTCTCGATCTTCTGCTGTATATCCTCTCCTCTTCTCGAACGTTGTGTGGACAATGATCCTTCGAGATGATTCCACCAAGTCTCTTCTCTCCGATGGCAAGAATGCAAGCAATGAAGCAAGCTCTTCTTCCTTCTAGTTTTCTCTTCTCCTCCTTCTTGTTGTTGGTCGCCGGCCCTAAAGGAAGGGAGGGCTTGGATTGCTGGCCACAAAAGAAGAGAAGAGAAGAAGGAGAGTGGGCGGCGGAAGGCAAAAAAAAATTTGCTTTGATTCTCCTTGGTCGGCCCTAGAGGGGAGGAGAAACTTTTTGTTGTTGTCTTCTTTTGCCTCCCCTAAACCTCCCTTTATATAGTTATGTCATCTCACAAAATTTGGTATGATTATAATCAAATTAAATCTTCTTATTCAGATTTGATTAGAAAAATCATAACCAAATTTTGTCTGTGGAAGAGATAAAATTATGATTCTAATCAAATCAAATCTCATCCAGATTTGATTCTGATCAAATCAAATCTCATCCAGATTTGATTAGAAAAATCATAATTAATTTTCTCTGCGGAAGAAAATTAATAATTTCGTAACGAAAATTTTAATCGAAATTTCTTAACAAAATTTTTCTCTGGAAAAATAATTTCAGAAATTCTTAAAATTTCCTATCCTAAATTTTATATAATTTTCTTAGGTGGATACGAGATTTTATCTAGAGGCTACAACAGGGACCTAGAGGAGAAATTGATTTTGGCCTCCTGATGGACTTGGACTTCCTGTGTTCTCCCTGAACACCCAACTTCAAGTCCATCAATAATAACTCATTTCACTAAAGAGTTATTATTGCACTACTGCACCAATCACATATTATAGTATGGGCTCCTTCTTACTATAAGTACATTAATCTCCATGTGTTTAAGATATCGTATGTCCGTTAATTAAATGAGTTACTGACAACTCGAATTTAATTAACTTCTATTTCCAAGAGTAGTACCACTCATCCTTTGTTATCATGCGGATCTGAGTCCACCTGTAGGGTTTACATGATAATCCTTTATGAGCTCCTCAAGGGGACATCATCAGCCTAGATTATAGGACACAGTTTCCTTCTATAATCAACAACACACCATGTACATAATACTATTTCCCAACTCATCGGGCCTTTTGATCTATCGCTCTAAATCTCACCCTTTGATGAATCAAGGAAGTATATACTAAGTACATGTGCTTGTTATTATATAGGGATTAAGAGCATGTACATTCATAGCAACAGAGGTTTAGTTCGATTATATAGTCAGTATAAATCGAACAATCCTCAGATGGTCCTGCTCAATACACACTGAGTGTACTAGTGTAATTCTATAGTCAAGACAGACTAAGACCAAATTACACTACAACCAATCCAATAGTTTGTCCAATTCATCTTGGTTGTGAACACTGTTTGTAATCTATAAGGAACTGATAACATGGTCTTCTGTGTGTGACTCCGCACACCATGTTTATTTATAATATAGATTAAATGTACACTTGCATAAAAACTAAATGCAAACATTGACCAAATGTGATTCTTATTTCAGAATGTTTATTTACATAGATAGTTAGGATTCTGGTATACATCCCAACACTTTCTAGCTTGAACTTTGCGTTGGGGGAAAGGTAAAGGAATCATTGGCTCTTTCTCTTGCTGTTCTGAAATTTTCGGGGTTGAAGTTGAAATTGAAATTGAATTTGAGTTGTTGAAATTTGCTGGAATTTCCTCAAAAGTGTGGTTTTCTTCCAATTCTTCAACTACAATGATGGGATCAACTAGAGTGGTAGCTGAGCTTGAATCTAGACCAAATTTAGCTGCTGGAAATGTTTGTTCCAAATCTGAATTATTTTGTCATTTAGCTGAAATGGACTTCCCACTTCGAAGAGTTATTGCGCTAACATTCCCTTTAGGATTTGGAGTTGCTGTGGGTTCTGAAATTAGTTCTGAAAATGCTGTGAAGATAGATTTTGATGATGGAAGGGCTGACATCCTTGCTGAAATTGCTGAGAACCTTGCTGGAACTGCTGAGTAGGTTGCTGAATTTGATTCGGTAATGACTGAAAACTCTACTGAAAGTTCTGAAATGGTTGCTGTGGTTGCTGAGAATATTGAATTTATGGTTGAAAACCATGATATTACTATTATGAATTCTGAAATGATGACTATTTTTCTGTTGGGACTGATGGAAAGGCTGCTGTTGGTAAAACGAGTTCCCATACTTCAAGTTAGGATGGTCTTTCCAACTTGGGTTGTAGGTGGATGAATAGGGGTCATTTCGTTGTTGAAATTGAGCTCTAGCCAAAGCCGCAACTGATTCATCTTGTTGAAGATTAGGACAAAGATCTGAATTGTGTTCTTGATTTAAACATATGCTAAGTTGTTGTAGGAACATTGGTAGAACCTTGATTAACACTGTTCAAAACTATTTGCTTGACTAGAGAGGTCAATTCCAACAAGGAGCTCTTAATCTCTTTTTGTTCATTAGACACTAACTAAGTTTCACTAACCCCTCTTGTAATAAGTGCTCTATTCCCAAATTGTTGTGAATTTTCGACTATATTAGAGATGAGTTCTCTAGCTTGCTCTGGAGTTTTGCTCACTAAAGCTCCTCCTGCTGCTGCATCTATCATGCTTCTATCCATAGGTAACAATCCCTCATAAAAATATTGAACAAGAAGTTGCTCACTAATTTGATGTTGAGAACAGCTAGAGCATAGCTTCTTAAACCGCTCCCAGTAATCATACAGGGCCTCTCCCACCACTTGTTGAATGCCACAAATATTTTTCCTAATGATAGTTGTTCTTGATGCTGAAAAAAATTTCTCTAAAAATGCTTTCTTCATGTTAATCCAACTTGTGACATGTCCAGTTGGT
The DNA here is from genome assembly GCF_044706935.1 of Curcuma longa. Classification (NCBI taxonomy): domain Eukaryota; kingdom Viridiplantae; phylum Streptophyta; class Magnoliopsida; order Zingiberales; family Zingiberaceae; genus Curcuma; species Curcuma longa. The sequence continues at coordinate 14,393,815 of NC_133868.1, forward strand.
AAATAGTACAACCAATCCTTAGCTGCTCCGGTCAAGGAAAATGGGAATGCTCTCAATTTAATATCCTCTTCAGAAATCCCTTGTGGCTTTATGGTGGAGCACACTATATGAAACTCATGCAAGTGCCGGTTTAGATCTTCTCCAGACAACCCTTGAAACTTGGGTAGAAGATGAATTAAACCTGATCGGAGCTCGACATCTCTAGTCAACTTTGGATAAGCAATGCAGGAATACTGATAGGCATCATCAAGAATTGCAAGGTCCTTCATAGTCTTGCTGTTTTCTGCCATAGGACTGCTTGAATACTTAGAATTACTTTCAACAACTTCTGAAACTTTCCCTTGATTCCTCAAAACTCTTAATGTCCTCTCAATCTCTGGATCAGATTCAAATAATGGTTCCTCAGATGTTCTTGTCATGCACTTCTATCTCACTTGAAATTAAGCAACCAAGATAACTAGGTGTAGAAACAATACTGACAAGTTCAAGTATAATAAGGAATTAAGGCAATAAAAGTTATTAAAAATGAAAAGAAAATAATGAAAATATAGAAATACCCTAACACCTCTATCAACTCCCCAGCAACGGCGCCAAAAATTGATGTATGCTCAGTTTGTCATTGTAAAATGAGCACACCAACTTAATTTATACTGAATTCCCTAACTAAGTAGTATAGGGTAACTTGAGTCGTCTCCCAAATGATTGTAGTCGATGTATGATAATTCTAGATATTATTAAAATTAGGGATTTGAATTTTCTTTTGTATTGGACAGGGGTTGTTGTTTTGAGTTCTAAATCTAAAGAATAAAAAGAACATGAAGCATTGTAAATAGTGTTGAAAATACGAAAGTGTTGAAAATAAAATGCATTAACGAAGTAAGGAAGTGTGTCAACAAATTAAATAAATGCATCAACAAGTAAACAAAGGAAAACTAAGAATAATCAACATCCAAAATTATAAGGGGAATTTAAACAAACATCTAATGTGCATAATTTAATCTAAGCTAATAAATGGACAATAAAATGACTCTCCCAATGTCCCTGGCCGGAGGTGGATGCGAAGCGAAAAAACTCCACGGAAGGATGCGACGACGATGAAACCCCCAACTCCGATGCAAACTCCATGTGATTGAAGCGGTAGGTGAAATAGTATGAAGGAACAAGGAACCCCTTGACTCCTTGGTGGAAGGAAGATGGTCGGATTTGAAGATGGAACCCCCGTTGACTTCTTTCCGACGGTGGTGATGGGTGAGGATGATGATAACGGTGAAAAGAAAGTGGCGGCTAGCTTATAGGTCAGGTCCAAAGGGAAGAATGCTTTTCCTTCACAAAAATCAACTTTTATACTCCCAAAAATTGCTCCGCGATACGACCATGTCTCAAGGCACGACTTGGGGAAGACACCCCCTAGAAAATAAGCACGACTGTGCCTCATAGGCATGGCCTAGAGTGAACATGCCTCTGGAAAAGAGGCACGACCATGCCTCTTAGGCACAGCCAAGAGCAAACACCCCTCTGCAAAAGAGGCACGACCGTGCCTTATAGGCACGACCCAGAATAGCAGGTTTTCTATAAGTGAGGCACAACCATGCCTTTTAGCATGGCATAGAGGCTGAATTCTTCTAAACTCTATGAAGCAAAGTTGTAGATTTTGAAGTTATCTTCATTTTAGTAGGTAGCACGGCCGGTGATTCCATTAGAGATAAAAGTTATGCCTATTTTAGTTTTGGTCTGCAGAGTAGTCCAACTGAGGCACAACCGTGTTTGAGCCTTGAAAAAGTGAGGCACGGCCTTGGCAATATGAGGCACAGTCTGGAGAAGTTATTTTTCTGTAAAATAGGCATGGCCGTGCCTATTAGGCACGACTTCGAGAGGGTACCCTTCTGTAGAATAGACACGACCCAGAGTAGGAAGTATTCTGTGTTGGAGACATTTCTGTGCCTTTTAGCATGACATAGAGAAGGAATCCTTTGGTATGCCCTAAAGGAAAGTTGTAGATCCTGAAGTTAGCTACACTTTGGTAGGTGGCACGTCCTATGGTTTCATTGGAGCAAAAGGTTATGGTCGTTTTACTTTTAGTCTACAAAGCAGTCTAGCTGAGGCATGACCGTGTTTTGACCCCTGAGAAGATGAGGCACGACCTTGGCAAGGTAAGGCACGACCATGCCTTATGAGGCACGGCCTGGAGAGGTGGGGCATGACCCTGGTAACCTCTAAAACACTCTAAATTGCCTCTAGACACCTCCAAATGTGCTCCAACTTGATCTAACTTCATGACTCTTTGAGTATCCTACAAAAACACATGAAAAATATTAGATTCAATCCAAAATTTGTAGGAATAAGCAATATGATCCAAAATGAGTTCCTACTCGTGAAATGTGTTAATATACTCAATAGTTACACAACGAGAGGAGCAAAACTTCAAGTATTAGAGCCAAAATGAACTATAAAAATGCATGTTATCAGGGAGGTCCTAAACACTTCATCTCCACCGATCCATCCTACACCAGAGCTAGAAGATTTTCAACGGATGCCCATGCTTCAAGATAAGTCTTCCCCTCTTTTGTGAATGATATTTTTCTCGCATACTTGTTGTAATCTTCTTGTAATAGAGTAAATCTTTGAGTTTAGGATGTAGGATGAACATTAATGTAATGATGGTGATGTAAGAACTAATTTATATCATTTTTTCTATTCTATGAAGTGTTTACACTTGTTTCTTGTATTGTGTGCCTTGAATGTGTTTTGATCAAAAGTCGTTGATAGCTTTAAGAATCTCAAAATCGCTTTAAATCAAGACCATTACACTCCTGAGAGTTCTTTGAGTGTAACCATGCCCTTAGACCTAGATTCCATAGCTTAGATCGAGAGATGTATGTTTTTAAAATCTTCACAATGTTAAGATAAATTGACATAAGCTCGTTAAAGGACTTAAGTTTATCATACTTATTCATCAATGCCATCAAAGAGTTCCTAGGACTCTACTAGTTCATACCATGTTGAGATTTTGAAATTATGAACACTATCGAGCTATTAATGAGTTTTGACCAAAACTCACTAATGACTTTAGGAACCTTCAAATCACTCCAAACTATACTCTTAGAAGCCTCATGAGTGTAACCATGCTCTTAGTTGGATTCCACAACTTAGATTGAGAGCTTAGATTGAGCTAAATTGTCTTAAGGTTATGAATATTTTCAAAAATCTGTATCTCTCAATTTAAGTTGTAGAATCTAGATTTGATGACATAGTTATACTTAGAAGGCTCATATGAATATAATAGTCTTGGTTTAAAGTGAATCTAAGGTTCCTAAGCCTATGAATGAGTTTTGACCAAAACTCGCTAATGACCCTATAATGTTTAGGATTTCAAAACTTGACATGGTTTGAACCAATGGAGTCTTAGAAAACTTTGGCGGTGTTGGTAAGAGTAAGTATTATAGTCCTATGTCCTTTAATGAGTTTGTGTTAAATTATCTTAAAAGTTGTAAAGATTTTAAAATTTTACATCTCTCAATTTAAGCTATGGAATCTAAGTTTGAGGGTATGATTACATTTAGAAAGCTCTTAGAAGTATAATAGTTTTGATTTGAAACAATTTTATAGTTTCTAAGATTATCAGTGAGTTTTGGTTAAAACTCACTACTCCATCTCCTTTTCCTCATCTGATGGTGTTTCCTGAACAACTATCACTTGTTGTTCTTCTAGATCTCGAATCTTTTCTTTTAATTTCTTGTTCTCCTCTTCCAGATCAGCCTCCCGGAGACTCAGCCTTTGTAATAGCATGAACTGTCTGTGAGCTAGGCTCCTCCATTCTTCCCTGTGGATAGGCTGACTGGCTTTCCTTTCCATTGGAATCTATATGCCAAAACAATGCATTGAACATAATCCACATAAGGTGAACTTACATTTCTCGCAGTCCATCCGGTTACCGGGCTTTACTGTGATTTTGCAGTCCTTGCAAATTGCAAAGTCCATCAGCTCATATTGCCATTCATGCTGACAGAGGTACTCCTTCCTGGTTACCCTTAACTGTGGCCTCCATCCAGAAGTCCCTATTAAATAATCTTCAGGTTCTTCTTCAGTCATCATTAGAACGTCATATTGCTTCTTCTTTCTGAGCTTTGGGATTGTAAAAACTGCATCTCTGTATGAGGCTTCATCAAAGGTACTGTATAGGTGGTATGCTCCTCCAAATTGTGGAGACATCGGGGCTGAGCCATCATCATCTTCATCTGATGCTTGCCTTCTTAATCTAGATGCTTCTGCCATCGCACCTTGATGTACCTTCACCTCTTCCTTCCTTCGAATCTTCTCCAACTGTGGGAGGTAGGTTGTCAAAGGTTCCTTTTCCCTTAGCTGCTGCCTGTATTCTCTTGAAGATCTCAATAATCTAGGTTGTGATTTTTCGTCATCATTTATGTTAACCTTTGCTCTTCTCGCATTCTGAGTTCGCCAAGTTGTGGCATAAATCCTTCAAGAGCCGCTGGCACTCTGCTTGGTGCAGAACCTCCTGTTTTCGACAGATATCTTTCAATAAACTCCTCCAATGGCAGTACTGATGGTTCTATCTGGTTTTCCCCTACTGACTCCCTCTCTTGTGAGGTGGAACCAAAGCCTTGGTTGCCTCTCTCTGAGTCTTCAAGCTCACCAACCTCGTATATCTCAGGGGTAGCAATCTTCTCTATCACTAGCTGTGCTATCCTGTCATGATAATTAATAACAAAGGAGTCATCAGAAATGTTAGCAAGTATTATCTTAACTTCTCCTCGGAAATCCCCGTCAATAACTCCTCCATTTATCAGCAAGCCTTTCATAGCCATACTAGCCCTTAAGGCTATTCTTCCGTAGGTACCTTCTGGCAGTTGTATACAGATACCTGTTCTGATGATTGCTTGAGTGCTGGGGAATATCTCCTGCTCTTCAATAGAATATAAATCATATCCGGCTGCTCCTGAAGTCTTTCTACATGGTAACCTTGCGTGCTCATGTATCCTCTTGACATATAGCCGGTGATGGACTTCTTCTTCTTGGAGCATCATGATTTCCACGTCTTCTTCTGCTGGGCAGTTGTATTCTCCTTCTGAAATTGAATAAATATCGGACAGATCAGATTCATTAACACCAATAGATACTATATCATAATCTTTTTCCAGATTTAAGGACTCCAGAACTGAAACCCTGTGCATCAATTTCTTTGGGTTTTTGCATTCTGATGCGTAATGTCCTTCCTCCCCACAAGCATAGCACCGGCAGTTTTTCTTTCTGAGGTTAAGGTGCTTTCGTTTTGCAATTCTGACATGTGAGAAGTGAGGCTTCCCCTTGTAGGATGTGCTCTTCCTTGCTCCAAACTTCTTTCCATGTCCTCCATATGCCCCATGAACAGGTGTTTTTCCACACATGTTCATTCTTTTCATTCGGCTTTGAAAATGGGCCTCCTGACACATTTCTCTGGATAAATCTCCTGGTAAATATTATGCGTCCAGGCACTCCGATGGTGTTTGTGGGGTATTTGGCTTTAAATGTTTCTCAATCCTGTCCCCTAGGGGCCTAGGTAACTTAGTGAAGAATTCAGTGGATAATTCTTCTGTTGCCCACATTCTACCACATTTTGATGCAAGATGGAAGTAATCTACAGTGTATCTATGAACAGCTGTGTAAGACATTTCAGTACATACCAGGGACTTGAGAGTTTTATATGCCGCATCCTGTTCATTGGTCGTCCCTATCTGTGGACTTTCAAGAAAGAATATTACTCTAATCTGATTAATAATGTTCTGCGTACCATTTGAGCCCAGGGCTTGTGCCTTCATCTGCTCATATTCAATCTGGTAGCTCATGCGCCAAGTTACGAAGATCTTCTTTTCAGTTTCTCCTAATAAGTTTTCAATGTATAACATCTTGTCTTCAGGGTTTTCAAAAGGCTTGTCTGCTAAGTGAAGCAGAACAAAACTTTTCCATCGGTCAAATACTTTAGAATTGAAGTCTTCTGGCATCACAAAGATGGATCCTCTGTTAATGTTTGCTGAGGGTAACTGATAATACTCGGAGCTATTGTTCCACCGGCTGGATCTAGTGGGGGGAACCATGGTGTCAGCTCCCATCCATCCACTTGTGGATGCTGCAGGAGTGTATGCAAGAATATTCATCTCCGTATCAACTGGGGGTTGATAGTTACTTACAGCAGATTCATTGGTTGAAAGTACATTTTCAGTCCTTGTTGCTGCTGCTATAACTGCTTCTGTCCTTACTAATTCAGGGTAATCGTCATCAAAATTGTTGACTTCATAGTGACTTGCTTCCTCAGATTCCTCATACTCACGTATCTGGAGTGTTGTCATAAATTCAGCAATAATGCCTTCAGCGTCTAAATCATAATTGTCAGACTCAGAATCATCATTATCAGCATTAAATCCATCAAATCCCACCACGTCTTCAAGAAATCCATTTTCTACAGCTGCAAGGACAGGGTAATCATCATCAGTAAAATCATTGATTGTGAGAACATTCACCATGTGAACTTCTTCATCAGTCTCATCATCATCTTTGCCGTAGACAGACGGTCGACTAGTTGATGCAGCCATATAATCGCCGAACCGGAGAGAAATGCTACCATCATAATTAGTGGTAGTCAGGAAGGATGATGGAAGGACAGGGGTAATGACTGAGGAGGGCCGAAGATTCCATAGCTGAGCTTGGAACTCGGAGGTAGAATGCTTAGTTGCATTGATTGCCCTGACTCCTTTAGACTGGAGGTACTCCACAACTTTTGCAACTTTGAAAGCAAAACCGACATTTGGAGTATTAGATAACCGGGCAGTGATACTCCTTGTGATCAGTAGGTTTGCCTTTGCTCCTTCCCATGAATCATATCCTTTCGTCTTGATGGATAGCTGTATATGTCTAAAGAAATCTTTAATAGTCAGCATAATATCAGGCATTATATAGACTAACTGATTGCCTTCAGATAAATCCACTTCAAGGGCTGCTATAATCCCTCGGTCATCACTTCCCCAGCGAGTGTCCCTGAATACACATAAAGCCATATTACCAGTAAAACGTCTGTGTAATATCTGGAATCGTACCTGGAGGATTCCCAGGTGTATGAATTTTAGCCCTGCTTGGCCAAGTCTATTATAGGAGTCTTCTGTAATGAAGCTCCTATCCTGATGTGCTGTTCCAGTTACAAGCATTCGTTCCTCTGCACGGAACATGTACACACGATGATGGATGGTATCCCTTCGTGTCATGTAAAGCACTTCTGCTGGAACAGTTCGCGCCCGTTGCTGCATAGACCTTTGCAGCTCTGTTTCAGGGTTTAGGAGAAGGGCTAATGTATGTTCTTTTGGTTGTGCGCCAGTAATCATCCTGCCAATATTAGCAAGATTCCTTCCTATCCTCTAGGCTTCATATCTTGCATGGGCCATTCGTCTGTAATCTCGAATTTGATCCTCCACAAGAGGGGCACCTGATTCTCTTGCCGCCATAATCTCACTTGCTTGGCTGACTAGGGGCCTGTGTGCCATTTGTAATCTTTTTCAGTAAATCAAAGGGGTTTTGATGTACCTTTATAGTGCCTCTCTTTTGGAATGACGCCCCCTTGTTACTCAGATGTAACTTCTGAAGTTGATTTGTTAATGACGCTAGGTCCTGTTCAGGAACCTTCTTTATGTCTGCTAGCTCCTTTCTCAAGGATGCTATCTCCTGTCGTATCTGTATTACAGAATAAAGAACTGAATTTAGCTGTCTGGTAATAGTTGGTAGGGCTACCAGAGGTTCTGATTTTTCAGTGTACAAAACACCAGTCGTTGGCCAGTCAAACTTTGTTGATTCAATTGCCTCTTTTTCAAAGTTCATCCGTAGAGGGACTTCTTCAAGTGGCAGATTAAGTCTTCCAACTTTTCTACCTTCTTGGTAAGCTCTTCAGTAAGTGCTTCAGTCTGGTTTCTTATGAGAACAGGTTGTTCACTGATTTGTAGGATAAGTTCTTCAACATCAGCCTTAGACAAAGGCCTTCTTTTAAGATATTCAGCCTTCAGTGACTGAATCTCCTTCTGCAGTGATTCCTGGTTTTGCAGTACCAGGTCCAAAGTTCGTTTTTGTTCTTTGACAATCTTTGAGACTGTTTGAAGCTGTTGAAGCTGCTTTGCTTGTTCCTGCAATTGATCACGTAGATTCAAAGTATGCAAGCAATTTTGCTTTGTTAGGGCAAACAACGCCTTGTTCCCCAAGTCCACCCGATAGGATGTAACTTGGAGGTTATACGCCAAGTTTGCCTTTGATGAAGACTCAAGATTTAAATAATCTAGTCCTCTCTTGTCGTTCCAATAGTTTCGCCAAGTAGCGAATTGTTTTTCAAATTCTGCAAGGTCAGAGTTCATAAACAAAAGCAAGTTCCGAAGAAATAGCAGTTAGAAAGTAGATCCAGGCTTCCTTTGGTTCGGGATGTCTTAATTTCATGAATTCATGTCCTAAGTTTAGTTACGTCTTACTAACCACCCTTACTTCTTTGATCTATTTCCTTTGCCTAAATTATCTCAAAAGCATGATCTTCTGGGTACTTCACGCCTCAGCGCCATGGATCTAGGAGGATACTAGTAGCACTCCTGGGCTGACACGGCCTCACTCGGCGCACTTCGCCCTTTAACGGCCTTCAGCAATCACCCACTCCGGCTTCCCAACTCCGTTCAATCCAAGGCTCATTTTTCCCCAAAAGATCATACTCTCAAAAAAATTTTTGGCAAATTATTTCAACCATTGAAAGTAAATGAAAGGTTATTCGACTTATCCTAAATTAGGAAAACAGGACTTCATTTATTAAAACAGAGCCCTTACCTTGGTCGCCAAGATCTGGAGGGTTTTACCCCTTCATTTCCTCAAAACCTTGCTCTGATACCATCAAAATTCACACCAATTCACACTGATATTTCAAAAATATCTTACAAACTAGGATCTTGTCAACTACTCACAATACCCTGACTGGGTTGCTTTCGAAGACAAATGAGAACTTACAAGCTTTAATCTTACAAACTCAAACTCTGTGTAATGGCTAGTCTTGGTGAAACTTCGACTTTCCGTTACACTTACATTCCACACTATATATAAGCCTTGGATACTTCAAGGCTAAGTAAAGGTAGGGATTCCTTTACGTGAATGATCGCACTAAAACGACAATCTAAAGATAAGGGGGGGGGGTGCGCTGGAAAGTAAGGATGCGCACTGAAGGATGCTTTTCTGTAGTGGAGCTTTAAAGTAAATCTTCAAGGACGATTTGATTCCTTGTATGGGTCCACCACGTTCCTTTAATCATAATGCCTTGGAAATAAAGTTGATGTGTCATCTGAGTCATCTATCTCCAAATTAGAAAAGCTGGCTGCTATTAATTCGAGTTCGGTGAGTGCGCCAAGCGAATCTGAGTCAGAATGATGCTCTTGCAGAGTCACAAAGCCGTTGCTGGGGCCATGTGTTGCATTGTTGTTGGGTGCGTCTTCATACATCGCCATTATTGAGGAGTAATGGTGAAGTTGCTGAACATAATCTTCGATTAGATCCGCCTAAAACCAGCAATGGCAAGTGTCAGTGGCACACTTGAAGAACCTTCTATTTGGGTTTCTAGCGAAAGCACCTTAACCTCAGAAAGAAAAACTGCCGGTGCTATGCTTGTGGAGAGGAAGGACATTATGCATCAGAATGCAAAAACCCAAAGAAGTTGATGCACAGAGTTTCAGTTCTGGAATCCTTGAATCTGGAAAAAGATTATGATATAATATCTATTGGTGTTAACGAATCTGATCTATCCGATATTTATTCAATTTCAGAAGGAGAATACAACTGCCCAGGTGAAGATGTAGACGTCATGATGCTCCAGGATGAAGAAGTCCATCACCGGCTATATGTCAAAAGGATACATGAGAACGCAAGGTTACCATGTAGAAAGACTTCAGGGGCAGCCGGATATGATTTATATTCTATTGAAGAGCAGGAGATATTCCCCAGCACTCAAGCAATCATCAGAACAGGTATCTGTATACAACTGCCAGAAGGTACCTACGGAAGGATAGCCTTAAGGGCTAGTATGGCTATGAAAGGCTTGCTGATAAATGGAGGAGTTATTGACGGGGCTTGCTGAGTGGGTTATAATGAAATAGATTTATTAAAATAGATAAAGATTGAATTTTAATAAACGAATTATAATGACGGATTTCATGATGAAATGATGTAACAAAATTTTTAATATTTTAATATTTAAAATTTAAAATTAATTATTTTTAATAATTCTGTCGGATTTCGATTTATAATTTTGGTTAAATCGAATAGAATTTAAATATCTAAATCCGTATACTCCAAGCTTCTGCACGGATGCCCTCGTCCTCCGCGGCTTCGACGATCAACTCTCGACGCCAGCCCGACGCCCTTCACTTGCCCCGCCGGCTCCTCATTGCCAACCGAACTTAAATCCCTAAATCGATAAACGCTCTCTGCCGCCGGCTCCTCATCGCTACTGCCCGACGCCCTTCCCCTGCGGCTTCGACAACCACGGCGCCGGCGGAGACGAGTCATCTTCCTCCGCGCCTCGGCACCGCCTCTCCAGGTAACAGATTTAGATCTCCAGGCGCCGAGAGGATCCCTCATCTTCCCTTCGCCCGCGAATAGACAGGTCAAGGGCATGGCGCAGATTCCCAACCTCGACACCGCCCCTCTTAATCTCACTTCCCTTAGGTAGATGCTTATGGTTTTTGTGGATTTCTCATGTTCTTGTTTATTGTTGATCGATCGACCTGATGTTTATGGCAGGGAACAATCTCAGAAGGAGCTGCTTAACATCCTTAAGAATGTGCGATTCCATATTCCAATTGTATCAATTCCCAACTATTATATTTTTTCCAACCCTTGTGTTTTGACGTTTAGGACTCGATTTTCTCAGATTCGAGGTAATAAATGCCTCGTCATCGACCCAAAGCTCAGCGGATCGCTTTCTCTCTTGATCCAGACGTCGCTCCTCAAGGTATCTTTGTGTTCATGCAAATTTGTTTCACTGCAACTCGCTTTTTCTTTTTAGGGTACTGTTGTTGACGTTGTGGGAGCATTCTCTTGGACGAGTAGGAAAATGGTGTTGAGCTGCGGCATCTCTCTTCAGAGCCTGTTCAAACTGAATGTACCAAGATATTGTATCTTGTGCGATCCCATACCAACTTGATGAAGCTGATTTCGTCAAACATTCACAATGATCTATCCAAAGGAGTTCAGAGAGAATACTTTCTTTATTTTGTTCCGCGTCGCACAGTTGTCTGTGAAAAGGTGAGTTTTCATACATTGTTGACGAACTGTAGGTTTCTCACGGTCGTGGACCTACTACGGGCCGATATTATCGAACTGTTTGGTAAATTTTGTAACTACCCCTATTTTCATGATTGCAGTACGCATGAGATTGTATATACACATCTACACATAAGCATCTGTCCAAAGGTCAAAGCATACTTGCAGGAAGCCTGATGATAATTTCTGAACATTTTTGCTATGAAAGTTTCATATAAACTTGAAGAGTTGAAATATATGCAAAGATACTTTCATTTTTTTCCCTCTTAAAGGTGCTGGATGGAAATTCCAGCCTTCATTTTTCACTATAATGCTCGTTGTTCAGAGATGAGAAACATCTATCCTCTATATTGATGCTTCCTCTCTTTAGCCATGAAATTCCAAAATAAGCTTCATGGTGCTTCCCAATAATAGAACATGTCTTAGAGTGTTATTCTTTACCTATTTTTTGATGGACAACATCCATCAACCTTTTTTTTGTCAACAGAACTGGTAGCATGATTAGGATAACTTGGTGCAAGAATTGTGATAGATTCCATCCACATAAACCTAACAGGCAATTTGTCAGATTAGGCTTTCAAAATGGTCTTCATCAGATCTAGCTGCAATCTAGATGCAGGTTGTGGTTTTCTTTTTCAATTGTTATGCCCCTTATCTGAACATCCAAAAATGTTCCTAATTTAGTTCCCTTTCATATGTTAATTTCTCAAGTATGCATATACTCAAAACTAATCAGTTTTCAATGATAGTTCTATTGTTTGCTCAACTGGTGGATTTCCTAGCCATGGTGCAATTGCCAATTGTATAATAAACAATGTAATTAAAATTTAAGGAGCTTGACTTTCTTATAATTACTAATTTTTTGATCATTTACATCTTTTTTTTTTGAAATTCATTTAACATGTTAACCTTTGTCAAATAACTTTAATTATGTTTATTTTTTTTAATTCTTGTATAATAAACGATGTAACTAAATTTCGAGGAGCATGACTTTATTTTAATTTCTATTTTTTGACCATTTGCATCTTCTTTTAAAAATTCATTTAACATGTTAACCTTTGTCAAATAACATTAGTCACATTTATTTGTAAATTGCCTGTTTGATAAACAATGTAACTACGTTTTGGGGAGCATGACTTTCTTGTAATTACTAATTTTGATCATTTGCATTTGTTTTCAAACTCATTTAACATGTTAACCGTTGTCAAACAACATTAGTAACATTTATTTTTTTATTTTGTGTATAATAAACAATGTAACTAAATTTTGGGGAGCAAGATTTTCTTGTAATTATTCTTTTTTGGTCATTTGCATTTTTTTTACTTTCATTTAACATGCTAGCCTTTGTCAAATAACATAAGTCACATTTGTTTTTCAATTGCTTGTATAATAAACAATGTAACTAAATTTTGGGGAGCGTGACTTTCTTGTAATTACCATTTGTGATCATTTGCATTTGTTTTCAAATTCGTTTAACATGTTAACCTTTGTCAAATTGCATTAGTCACATTTATTTTTTAATTTCTTACTCACTTATTTTTACCATGTTTTTCACAGAAATTCTCTTGCCTAACTGCTTTATCATTTTTTCTATATATTGTTTAATCTCATATTTCTGTTTTCCAGCACCATGTTTCATGCTTCTATTTCCCTGGTAGTTGCCTTTTATATTTTAATACTTTGATAAAAGAATATAATTGCACATGTTTTTTTATTGAGAATACTTTACGTTAAATGTTCTACTTTATGCTTTTGCAGATCTTTGAAGACGAAAAGATTCACCATCTATTGACTATTGGAGAATACCCTTTGTACCTGTTGCCGATAGATGAGGATGTTATATCTTTTGAGCTTGACCTTTCATACAAGGTATATAGCCAAATACATAGTAGAATGAATCATGCTCAACATTTTAAGATCATTTCACATATTTGATGGATATTATAGGAATGCTGCGTCGATGGTGACACAAGTTCACTTTGGCATATTGCTAAAGCTATTCATAAATTGGAGGTATGCTACTTGTGATTTATGAGGTGCTGATGATCAGTACAAAAACTTTGCAGCTTAATTATATGAAAAAGTAGGTGCAATGATATTAAACTTAACCAAATTTAATCAATATTTACTTTGTGACGGATATTTTATGGGATCTTACAAGGGAAATTCATGAGGAAGAATGTGCTCCCTTTGTTCATTTGGAAATTTTCATTTATTATATCTTAAAGTTTTATTTACATAAATTTGATTTTGCCAATTATTTCTTAGCTTCTATATTTACTAATTTATCAATTCAAATTCACTTTATCCTTGTTTCTCCTATAAATCAGTGTAAAATGGATTATCATGCTGGATTAGATTGAATTTCTGGAAATTTCCTGGTACTTCATCAATGACATTCTACTTCTTGAAAGTCTATGTTATACTTTTGGTAATTGATATGTGATGGTAATGCAAAAAGGCAATTTAAATTATTCGTGGTACTATACTCGCAAATTGTCAAGGGTATAAATATCTGAACACATCTTGTCCTCTTTGTGTTGCATTTCCTCAATAAAGATTGTCGAGATAAATGTGCACAACCTTAGACCCTGCTGCAAATTCGTTTCATGAGACATTGTTGGTTTGTACTTAATTGATCTAGTATTTATCTAGATAATTAAAGAATTGATATTCCTATTCTTGTTTTTATTTTTTCAAACATTTTTGCAAGAGAATTCTGTTCCACTGTGTTTATATATATAGCTATAGCTCTCTATATAATGGCTGTATATGAAGAAACTACCAATTTCTTTTGATTTTTCTACACTATATTGTTTTTTGAGTTGTTACACATTAACTAGCTGCACTATCTGTAGCACTAGTTTTTGTTTTTGTGATTATGACATTCTCTAATTAGTTAGTACTATGACTCCTGAATTGTGTGTCTATGTCTCATCATTTGTTATGTATTTATACCAGCTGATATTAAATTTGTTTTTCTCCATCGTATTGTATCAAACTTGTGCAAATCTTTCAGTTTTCCTTTGGATTTATTCCGAATGTGAGGGCCAAAGGAAAGGCATCAACAAAGGTTGCTGAAATTTTGAATAGCTTACAAGTTGAAGAGCCAGTTAGCTCAACTGATGTAATGTATTTAATAGCTCTTTTTCAAAGTAAACTCTTTAATTGTTCTATAACTTTAATCACTTTCTTCTGGGGCTCCAGCTGGGAATTCCTGAGATAAATACACTCATTTTACTGGATAGAGAGGTACTTCCTTTCTCATACTACATTTTCTGATTCTCTATTGATGTATATACATTGTTCACAAATCTGAATGATGATAGCATGTCTGGTGCAGTTTATTTGCAGGCAATAAAATGTTGATAAAATCTTTTATATGATTGCATCATTGAGAAATTTGACTGATTGGGCAAACTTGTTAGGATGATAAAATTATTTGGTGTCGTACTCAATGCTGGCAGTTTCCTTGCTTGGTAATAATTTTCAGCTGCTAGATAGTTATCGCATGGTTTAAATTTCGATCAGAGTTTTGATTTATGATCGGAATGATACGGTTTTGGTATCGTATCGTGCCGGTATGGTTTTAGTACTTTTAAAATATAAAATATATTAATTAAAATAAAAAAATTTAACTTAAATTTTAAAAAATACAAAAAAATAATTTGTTTTAAAAGAAAAAAGAAAAAAAAAATCGGGATACGGGATCATGGTGCGCAATCTCGTAGCAGCCCGAGGTGTCGATGTCGGGTGGTAGGCGGAATGACAAATTTTGTCTTCATGAGTTGTAGTTTAATTAAAAATAATCAAACAAAGAAGACGTGATAAATTATCTTTTTAAGTGCTTGACCTGCTCCATTTAGTTAATGTACAAAGAATTTTAATTAGATAATGTATGCTAATATTTGTTCTTTTGCTTTATGGTGCATTCATTTACTTATGTACTAAACTTGAATTTTGGTGTATAGAAGCCTTGTTACATCTAGTCACAGTTTGAAATCTTGTACTGTGCCGGGTGGCATGATCGAAGCATGTTGTTATGGTAAATTATCGAAATTTGATACTAGTTACTTGGTACAATTAATGCGTTCAAGGTTACATGTCAATCATATCGAAGAGTATCATATTACTTATTTATTTCTTATTTATCTCCTTCCTCCTACCACCTACAATTTGCCATCGACACCATAACAATTTGCCTTGAGTTTTTGAACCTTGCATATAGTTAATATCAAACAACCTTTACTAACTTTTGTTACTGAAAACACATTCTACATGGCTTTTTTACTTTTATATTGTTCCATATCATCTTTATTTTTTTCTCCTTTTGTGAACATTATTAATGTTTAAAACCCAAAAGTTTAACATGCATTTTCTGATTATGAATTGCTTGTATAAAAGCTTTCCTACTACAAAGATTTTTTTTGTAATTTCTTTATTTTCACATTTATCGCAGGTTGATTTGGTGACACCTATGTGCTTTCAGCTAACATATGAAGGACTTCTAGATGAGGTCAGTATTGGACACTTGATACTCCAAGGAGTTGGAGGGTACAAATCAATTACTCTATTTGTCAATTGATTATTAGTTTATATATATTTCTTGCTTGCCTTCAAACCAGTATAATGGAATCTAGCATTTTCATTTAAGTATGATTCCTCAAAATTTTTGGCATATTAACTAGAGGAATTGCAAGGAGTAAATCTGGGTAGTGTCATCCATGGAATGAGGCATGATGGTATGGAGTGTGTTGACGATTTAGTTTTTGCATGCACTCTACAAAATTGGCATGGGTTTATTGCAAGGTCACCAATTATTATTCTGTGGGCTTGCGCTAGCATTTTCAAATGTCCTTACTAGTGGTGCTTGACATGTTTTATTATAAAAAATTTAATGATTGGCCCCTCTCATAACAGCTCAAACCTTTGGGTTAACTCTTTGCTAATCAATTTTAACATTGTATCATAGCATAACACCCTAAGTTTAAATCTTACCCGTCAGTAATTTAATCTTATCTATTCATATGCTATATTTGAGTATGTTCACTCACAATGAAAGGGGAAGATTAAGAATATAAATTTATTGATTAGTGCCTTTCTTAACTACTTGAGTTTTTAGGATAAGTGACTACCCAATCAAGTTTAACAAGTTCAAAGATATCAACAACACCTTGGACTTACATTTGAAGTAGGGATTAAGGTGCTGAGCCATGCCGGTTGGCACGAGCAGAATTTATCATTTTGCCCGTTGACTGTTACCGAATCTCTTCGGCACCAGCATTATGCGCAGAACCTTCCTCTCGCTAAACTCTACGATCCCAGACAACCCATTTGCAAGCTTTTCACAAGGTTGGACTACCTCACTTGATTGCGAGGTCTCTGCGAGATCGCAACATCTAGGCTTGGCCACGGGACCTCTCGCAACAACCTCACCTAGTCATGAGGCCTCTCGTGGCCGCCTTATTGTAGCCAGGCCATGACAACAAGTCACTGTAACTGATTGTTCATTGCATTTCCCCCCCTCTTTTTATTTCTTTTCTTTCATCTTTTTTCCCCTTGTTTTTATCTTTCTTTTCCACTGAGATTTTTTTTTCTACAGTTGATTCCTTTTCTTCCTTTAACTATCCACGAGGGTAAACTCAGAGCAAAAGGGAGAAAAAATACCAAAGGGAAGAGCATAGTGGAGATAGATTGTTGGGAGAGACACATAAAAGATAATTAAATATAATATAATTCCTAACCATATAAAATATACTATTATTCTAATTAAATATGATTGAACCAAATTATTCTATATATAAATTTGGTTCATTTTAAATTGACCAAAATAAATCCAAATTAAATTCAATTTAAACCTACTTGATCCTAATTGCTATATCTACTCAGTGGACTCCACTTAATTCTAATTCAACTTTAATTTTTAAAATATTAATTTAATTTAACTTAATTATTTATATATATATATTTAAAATAATTTAAAATGTAAATTTTTTAAATAAGATAAAATTTGGCATCTAAAAGATTTTTTTGTGTGTTCTAACTTTTGTGATGTCAATAGAGATTGAGAGAAATAGTATTACATGCGATGACAAAATTACAGTTCGATGAGATTATGTCGAGCTTCTCTTCCTCTCTATGTGTTCTCTTTTCTTTAATTCGAATGTCAATAAGCAACTAAGGTTTGACACAATGATTGTTGGTTATAAATATCTGTTAATTATCTGTTAAATATCTGTTATTTTTTTATAGATATTTTCTAGAATAGGCCCTATACTCTAACTATAAATAGGGCCTTATATGTTGCAATTGGAATAAGATTTCTTAAGTTATTTTGGTAACATGGTATCAGAGCCTTAGAAAATTAGGTTTTTTTTCTTTTGCGCCTTCGCGCCGACTTTTCTCCCTAACTCGCGATTTCCTCTTTCGCGACTTTCTTCCCGGCTTCAAGCGCCGCTCCGAGTTCGCTTTCGCTCCGACTTTTCTCGCCGCTCGCTGCGCTCGCCTATCACCGGCGGAAAGCATCAAATCAAGCGGCTCCCTCTCGTCAAACTGTGGGCACCGTCATCGCTGCGACGTCTTCTCCGTCGCCTTCTTCCTCTGCTTGCCGCCGCCCTGCCATCGTCATGCTGCGTGAAGACCAGCAATCCTCCGTCGCGTCTTCACCGCCCGTCGCGTGAAGAGGACCAGCAGTCGTCGCCCTGCCGCCCTCCCTGCTCAGCGCCGCCGCTCTCCCTGCACAGCGCCGCCGCCGTCCTCTGCCCTAGCTAGCTGCGTGGAGAAGACGCCGATCGACAATTCCAGGTTTTCCTCCCCTAATTAACCTTCTTCGCCTCCAGTGCTAGGTTTTCTTGGTTCAGTTCATCGACTTTTCCCCTCCGCGCCGCGCCCTGCTTCGCTGCGAACGCGCTCGTGGTCACCTTCACCACAGCGTCTTCGAGGGAACGCACAGGTTCGCTGGGTGTTCGTCATTCTGACGACCTGCTCGCGATCGTGTGCAACTGCCGTCTGTTAGTCCTTACAAGCGCCGCCGCCAAAGAAAGGCTCTTGGCTGCATTGTCTGGATCGCAATTTTGGCCGTTATCCTGAATTTGGAGCAGCTAATCACAGGACATAGGTTTCTGTCAGCACCGATTGGTTTCTTCTGCTTGAATTTGTGCTCTACCCAGTGGACAGTTCATCCACAGATTACAGCAATTTGGCTTATTCTTTGGAATTTTTCTTCAAATTTGGGGATCCACAATATTCAGGAGTCCAGAAACCTATACAGAACTTAGATACAGACATTTTCTTGAATTTGGAACATTCTAGTTCTTCGTCTCACAACAGCACCAAGTTCGGTGTTTGAGAGTTACATATCTTTGGACTTCATTCTATCGTGATGGATATGGTGCTTGTCTCTGCAGAAGAATTTGCCAAGTTCTCTCAATATCAAGAATCACTTAAGTCTTCATCTTCCTCTATCATTGCTATTGCTGATTCAGGTAACCACAATACATGTCTTCTTTCCTCATCCTCTAAATGGGTCATTGATTCTGGTGCCACGGATCATATGACAGGTAATTCTAATCTCTTTTCTACTTTCACACACAAATCCAACACTCCGATTGTTACCTTAGCTGATGGGTCTTCATCTTGCGTTCGTGGGTCTGGCACTGTCAATCCCACTCCTTTGCTTTCCTTATCCTCTGTCCTACATTTACCTAATTTATCCTTTAATTTGCTCTCTGTTAGTCAATTAACTCGCAATCTTAACTGTTGCATCACATTTTTTCCCGATCATTGTTTAGTTCAGGATCTTTTGACAAAGAAGATTATTGGTAAAGGACATGAAAATGGAGGTCTCTATATTCTTGATTCACCTTCCCCAAGATCTCTCGTTTGTTCAGGTGAAAATTCTCCTTTTGAGGCTCATTGTAGGTTAGGACATCCATCTCTTCTATCACTCAAGAAACTCTGTCCACAATATAGTAGCATATCTTCATTAAATTGTGAGTCATGTCAGTTTGCAAAGCATCACCGTCTTAGTTCAAGTCCAAGGATAAATAAGCGTGCTATTAGTCCTTTTGAGTTAGTTCATTCTGATATTTGGGGTCCTTGTCCTATTATATCTAAACCTGGTTTTAGGTATTTTGTCACTTTTGTGGATGATTATTCTCGTGTAACTTGGTTATACTTAATGAAAAATCGTTCTGAGTTATTTTCTCTATTTTCTGCTTTTTGTGCTGAAATCAAAACTCAGTTCAATATGTCCATCCGTACTTTACGAAGTGACAATGCCAAAGAATATACATCCAGTATATTTCAATCTTATATGAGTCAGAATGGTATACTTCATGAAACCTCTTGTGTTGATACTCCATCCCAGAATGGTGTGGCTGAACGGAAGAATAGACATCTTCTTGAAACAGCACGAGCTCTTTTATTTCAAATGAATGTTCCTAAGTCTTTTTGGGCAGACGCGGTTTCTACTGCATGTTTTCTTATTAACCGTATGCCATCCTCTGTTCTTCATGGTGAGATTCCTTACAAAATTTTGTTTCCTAACAAGTCATTGTTTCCTATTAATCCTAGGATATTTGGTAGCACTTGTTTTGTTCGGGATGTTCGTCCACAAGTTACTAAATTAGACCCCAAATCTTTGAAATGTATTTTCCTTGGTTATCCTCGTCTTCAAAAGGGTTATAGGTGTTATTGTCCTAGTATTAATAAATATCTTGTTTCAATCGATGTTACTTTCATGGAAGACAAACCTTATTTTTCATCCTCACATATCCCGACTTCTCAAAAGGAAGATGATGATTTATTGGTATATTCTGTTACATCCTCTACACCTGTCTCAGAACCAGCTCTTGTCAAGCCTCCTATTATTGAAATATACTCTATGCGTCGACCTCCTGATTCATGTCCTGCACCTACTACTTCGTCATCAGATCCAATTCCGAATGATGATCTTCCTATTGCATTACGAAAAGGTAAACGCCAGTGTACTTATCCTATCTCTTCGTTTGTGTCTAATAATGGCTTGTCATCCTCCTCCTGTTCTTTTATTGCTTCACTTGACTCTATTTCTATTCCTAAAACTATCCGTGAGGCCTTATCTCATCATGGTTGGAGAGATGCAATGATAGAGGAAATGAAAGCCTTGGATGAGAATGATACATGGGACCTGGTTGATTTACCTCCAGGAAAACAAGCTATTGGATGCAAATGGATATTTAATGTTAAAGTCAATCCAGATGGATCAGTTGCCAGACTAAAAGCTCGTCTTGTTGCTAAGGGTTATGCTCAAACATATGGTGTGGATTATTCTGATACTTTTTCTCCTGTTGCAAAATTGACATCTGTTCGGTTATTTATTTCTCTTGCTGCTACTCATCATTGGCCTTTACATCAACTTGATATCAAGAATGCTTTTCTTCATGGTAATCTTCAAGAGGAGGTGTATATGGAGCAACCTCCTGGTTTCGTTGCTCAGGGGGAGATAGGGCGAGTCTGTCGTCTTCGAAAGACTTTGTATGGTTTGAAACAAAGTCCTCGTGCTTGGTTTGGAAAATTTAGTCAGGTTATTGAAAAGTTTGGTATGAAGAAAAGCGAGTCTGATCATTCTGTGTTCTACAAGCAGTCAGGAGCTGGTATTATTCTGTTAGTTGTGTATGTGGATGATATTGTGATTACTGGTAGTGATACTACGGGAATTTCATCTCTCAAATCTTTCATTCTCACTCAATTTCATTCAGCAAATCTTTATTTTGGTATTCTCAAAATACCAGCTATTTTCTTCTCTCTTGCTCTCTCTTGCTTTAGCTATTTTATAGATGCCCCTTCCCCTTCTTTTGTATCAAGCTATCAATACAAGCATCTGGAAGCTTCGTTCTTGGCTTCACTCACTACTTTCTTGGTCTCTTTTTCGACTACTGCATAATTTTTTATGTTTTCTTTGTTCTTATAAGTTTATAGTAACTTATAGGTTGTCTTTCCATCACTTTCTCCTATACTTCCTCATTCCACCACCAAGATTTTATATTTGGTGGTGCCCACCCTCTCGACTCACTGAGAAAGTTCTTGGCCACTGTTTTCAAATTCGATGTCATCTTATCCCATGTTGTATTTGAGTCGGCATATATTCTTCTAATACTTATGCTTCTACTCTTTCCTTACAAGTAATTTACTTTTCATCCTTTAACTTCCACCACTTACTCATAGGAGTCATGCACGTTTTCCTACAGATACTATATTTGAGGCATGTATCTAAATCTATTATCCTATGTTGGGAATTAAATTTTCTCCAGGGATGAGCTTATAATCTTGATAAATTTTTTTATTCCTTTCCATTTTTTTCGTAACCATAAGAAAATTAATTTGTGACTTATTATTCTCGCTTTTGAACGTAACCACATATTCTATTTTTTTGAAAAATGTATTAGCTATTATAAGTTCATATGCTATCATCAAATCCAATATAGCTTTTCCTTTTTTTTGTTCTAAAAGTACAACCCTCATGCATCTTATTATATTCTTCATTTCTTAATCTTATATTAGATCTCTTCCTATTAAAATAATTTCATTTGTTGAAATTTTTTTTGTACTACCTCATATAAATCTTCCTAAAATGTATGTCTCGTGGCTTCATCTAATCCTACTTGAAGTGTATATATGCCAATTATATTAATAATTTCTTTTATTACTACTATATTGAAAGCTATAGTTTTATCTTTCTTCTTAACTACTCTTGCTACTTCATCCTTTAATGAACTATCTATAACAATACATATTCAATTTCTAGTTTTCTTTTTTTTTGTGTATCATAACTTAAAACATGAGTTCCCTATCATTTTTGTTTTCTTCCTTATCTATTTTGTTTTTTGTAAACACAAAATATTAATGTTTCTCCTAATCATCCTAATCATCATATCTACTACTTTCATTTCTTTACCAGTGAACATTCCTACG
The DNA here is from genome assembly GCF_044706935.1 of Curcuma longa. NCBI lineage: Eukaryota > Viridiplantae > Streptophyta > Magnoliopsida > Zingiberales > Zingiberaceae > Curcuma > Curcuma longa. The sequence goes on from NC_133868.1 coordinate 14,416,084, forward strand.
ATTCATATTTTAAATTTAAGATAATTAGTATTCTTATAATGTTTGTTCTTATTCAACCTGGGGTGCGAGAACTCTTGTATATTTAATAATACACCGAAGTTCTCATGGAGATGTGGTGGTCCTTATTGCGACATTACAGTCGGACCTTGTAATGCATTAGTAAAAATATAGATTTTAAATTTATATATCACTAATAGTTGCTCTAAAAGATTCAACAATTATTGAAAATCTCAGAGAATATTAAAACTTGAATTCAACATTTAACATCTCAAATATAACTTAATAGTAAGCATCTATAACAATCAAATAGTAGTAAAAATATTTTTAATTAATATATTTAATATTTTAAAAAGTTCTGAAACCTTATCGGCATGACACTTATCGACATGATACAATATGGTATCGAAACTATATTGTTCCAGTTATAAACTATAACTCCAGCCTTTTCCAGCATTTTTCTAATATATTAAATTTCAAATAGCAATGGAAGTGATTAAGCTGCCATTTTTACCTCTGCATGCTACCAGGTTGATACAAACTTGCATTTCATATTGTCACCTTTAGATGTATGGCACTAAAATTAATATTGTCCCACTTGTATTGACCTTTTTTTTTTGTTCATAGCTTGTCTTTAAATTCACTTCATGCTTGAATTCAAAATTCATTTCAAATATTACTTTTTTTTTTGGCAAACTCATGTCTGCAACTATTTGTAATTCTGAACAATTTTGCTCTTTTTTTATTTTTATTTGGTTGCTTTCACTCATTGGTAGGATTAACTGTCTTTCATGAATTTTTTTGCTTCTCCAAACATTTTATATTATTTGTTCTTAGAATTTACAATCCTTCGCATCATGATTTCAATATATGGTGGCATAGAAAATGGCAAACCATCAGTATGATATGGTTGCAAATTATTGTTGAGGATAAACAGGTGGAAAATCAAATACAGTTGAAGTAAAAAAGATATCAAATATTGCATAAAAGTGACATAATCCTAGATTCCTACTAACTGCATCACCTTGGATTAAGATTGTTTCCCTAAACTTTGTTGTGTAGATGACACTGTTCGGCATAATGACTTAAGGATTTGGATGCCTTGGATGGTGATCTTCCAAAAAGAGAGAAAGAGTAGTGTATAATCAAAGACTATTAATATTGAATGAATGAAACAATAGTAGAGGTCCTCATTTAAAGGCCTACAATAGCTTAGTCTCGTAAGATTTGATGTATAAAATATTTTTCTGCAATAATAAAACTAAAACAATAACATTTTTTTTATGAGTTAAAAGTTTAAACTATGAACCAAATTTTTTATGAGTTTAAAGTTTAAACTATGAACCAATTTGGTTTGCTAGAACAGTTTACTTTTTTAAAAAGAACTGAAAAAATTATTTCCTTTGGCATCAGTAAATTTGTATGTAAAACTCATTTTGGGTTCATTTAGTTTCTTGTGAATTGAAATTGCTAATCTGTTCACCACCATTTATGTGGGCAACCGCGTCCATTCAAAATTTGGCCGCACTCTCTTGATGTGTATACTTATTAATATGCCTATTAACTTGGTGATGTCCTGAAACATTGTTGCTGCTACATCACCTCAAAAATGAGTAATTGAATATTTCTATCCTCTTACATATTTGGATGATAGATTCCTATTATTTTTGAACTAATTCATGAATAAAATCTGGCAAATGATTGGTTCTGTTTGTCTGCAGTGTTTAGGGGATAATTTGGATGAAACATTTCTTTGGTTTATTAATAGAATGTAATGAACAATTTGTCTGGCGCTATTTTATTAAAACTTTACTCAGTCATTTGACTTTCCTGTAATTCTATTACACCTCAGTGCAACCATAGTGAAACTTGCTAATATGTAGATTTTGCAAATCAATAATGGTTCAGTGGAGGTTGATACCACTGTTATGGGCAGCCAGCAAGATGGGAAAAAGGTCAAGGTTCCTCTGAATTCTAGGTATATATTTAGTGTATTCATGTGAGATTAAGTATGCCTGAAGTATTTATAATATGTTCATGATAATTTTTTTATGCGATTTAAATAAATAAATACGATTTATGTTTATCTTTTTTTTTATAATTAATTTCTCAATATTGAACCATGGTGTGTTTGCCTAGCATTAAATGGATTAAATCTTTGGGTATGAATTAAGGATCCCTTGAGCATATGGGGAAATAGAAGGGTAAATTCTTAGCTAGAAAAGGTCTTCCTCAAATATCCTAACATTACACAATGAATTATTGTTTTACTAATAATCATATACACTGTCACACTCCCGGTGCATAAAAGTTGTCTTTGGGCCTCCATGGGCTTGTTCTTTCTTTCCTTGCTGGGAGCTTTCCACTCCATAAGGCATCAGATATAATTAAATTAGAGATTACTTCCTGTTGCTGGAGCAAATTATTTAGAAAAATTTTCTTGCTTTTTGTACCTCAAAAAATGATCAGTAAATTTTATTTGTTGCTTCTTAAAAGGATACACATTGAATAGTTGTAAAAAAAAGAAAAAAGAAAATTCCATTTAATAATCTAAATAAACATTAGAAGAAAGCAAAAATGACGGTGGTTTGGATGCATATGATCAAACATTGAACTTGTGCTTTTAAGATGCCTTGTTGAGTTTCTTTAAAACTTAATACACTACATAAACATTTTACAAAAACAGATCGATATATTTATGATGGATTTTATTGCTAATAAAAGTGGATAATTCTTTTGTTGTTTACCACTACATGGGTATGCTGTTTTTATTAGAAACACTTAGCTGGCTGGAAAGGAATTTTGCGTATTGTATTAATCTATGCATATGGAATTTTGGGTATTGCATTTTTCTCCATTCATCTTGCTAGAAAATTAAATTGGAGTTCCACTTTTAAGTTTATAATGGAGTATAGTTGTCTATTCATTTTTACCTTTGTTTCCCCAGCGACAAATTGTTCAAGGAAATTCGAGATATGAACTTTGAAGTTGTGGTTCAGGTTTCTTGTTTCACCTTTTTGCTTTGATTTCCACATTTAACTAGCTTTGCACTTTTATCATTAATCATTAATCATAAACTGTTTGTTATTCTCTGAATCATGATAACAAGTGCAGGTTTTGCGCCAGAAGGCAACTTCAATTCAACAAGATTATGCAGAAGTTAAATCTCAAGTAAGTACCATCATAAAGCTCTATACCATTGAAATGCTAGTTTCTTCATTTCTTAGTTTCTCATGTTACAAGGCACACTATCTGCACAAATAAAGGTACAATGTCCTAATTTAGTCCCACATGATGTGTTTTGGGCTATTAAAGGAGTTTATAGGCTCAGGAAATATATTATTAAGTTAGCTTTAAACATTTTTGGTTAGTGGTCGAGCCTAACAAATGTATGGTTAGTATCTCATTTGGTGAGATACATGTTTTTTCACTGTGGTATTGGAGCCATTTGGATCCTAAGTAAGCTGATGTACTTGGAAAAGGATGCATGTGTAGTGACGGAACCACTGTTCAAAATCTCGAGCTATGTCGAAGATTCAGTCTTTGACTGGAACGGTACTATTTTAATATCACATTGATGTTTCAATGCATGGTGTTGATAATGGATTGAAGTTGAAGAAGGAAGGAGATGAAACATAGGAAGGAAATATTTTTTAAAATCTTGTATCATACTGGGTGAAACAGTCGGAATATATTATTCTGGTAAATTATTGAAACTCAATGCCACTCAACACATCTCCTTCCTCCTTCAACCTCCAATTTGTCACCGACACCATGCAATAGAGTGTTATTATGATACTGGAACAACATTTTGTTAGTCAAACACTGAACTACGGTATGATTCGAGATTTTAAACATTGGTGCCGAGTGGTATCGAGTTTCGGTGATTTACCAGAATGATACATGTCGACCGTTTCACTTAACACGGTATGAGATTTCAAACCATGGGAACCATCATTTTACCTCTCTTTACTCCAAGGAGTGATTGTTTAATCTGGGGTGAGGGTTAGATGTTAGGTCTTGACAAGAGCATTGGGCCTTAGCTAAATTAAGCAATGAAGCAAATTTATAGACTTAGATGAGCAAACTAATACTAGATTCAATTTACAAATTTAGGTGGTGTTAGTTCTCTTATTTAGATAACTTATGATATAGAGATGAACTTATGCTAGAATAGTATGACATTTTCAAATGGTTTCCTTTTTGATTACAAAGTCACCGTTAGGCCTTATATGTTGCTGGTTATGTGTGTTTACATGAGTTGGACTTTGAATCTTCATAGGGGAGTCAAACTATAATTTGGGGACATTGTGATGTATGAGCATGAAGAGTTGTGGGATAATGATGGGGTTTATGGTCTTAAATGAGTGAACTAATTTAAAGATTTTAAGCTAGTGGCTGGACTTAATAGTTAATAAATGAATTATATGGCAGAATTTGATACAATGTCTTGTTAAAAGTCTGATATTGCTTCTAAATTAATTTCAAATTTATTGGGAAAACACACATGTTAAATGACATGGTTTTGCTATTAGATACTTATTTAGTGATTGTTACCAATGCCTTAAGATAGATCACGGTTAAAATTTTTTGTTAGCACCAATTTTGGTATGAGTTCAAAATGGTATCACCTCAGTGCTGATATTTGGCACAGACCCAACTTTGCTGATGTGGGCCACCCTTTTAATCCTTTCCTATTTAGTTTATTTACTTTTAGAAAACAATAATATAGTCTGTCAAAGTGAAAATTCACAGAACCAATTCTAAAGGTATGACAAACATCTAAACTTTTATCTTGTTCTTTACTATTCTCTTATCAGTAGGAGTCTCTACTAATAGTCGAATGAGGCTCTTGTATTGGATATGAGGATATTGCAGCATTCAGAGTCATATTAACACCATAATATTTCATCACCCAAATTAAATACTACTTGTGGAACATTTGGTATTTGAATCGGTTAATCTGCATATCTATCACTGAGACTTGGTTGGCAACTAAGAGTTCAACTAGCATAAGTGGAACAAAACCGTAGCAATAGGAAGACTGAGTATGATAAACTTCAATCATGGGTTTGATGAAATTTCATGGATTTATTGATTACAATGTTATGCATATGTGTGTATACAATATAGTTGCTGAAGTGTATACAATATAGTTAAACATTATATTATACTATTGAACTATCTAAGCCTTTGATTAATCAAAATTGTATATTTAACATCTACTTTTTTGAATTGAGCATGGATGCTCATAAAATTAAGATCACACAAACAATTGAATGCGTCTGCCGAGAGTTATGTTTGCATTCAGCAACTAATTCATTCCATAGTTGATTAAGAGGAAATTATGTGAAGCAGTGGTGAGCCCATCAGTTCAAAGTTCCAACTAAAACCAAATCCTCATTTGCAAGAACATATCCAGTCTTCCTTTCTCATAAACTTTGTGTGTGTGTGTGTGTGTGTTAATCTACTTTTGGTATTGTTGTGAGTTTGGAAAATAGTTAGCAGTATATTTCTTTTCTAATTGATGAAGCATGCTGCTGCCTCTATCCTGTACTAAATTTTGATATACCAGGAACTGTATTCTGCGCCAAATAGTTTGAGTTTGAAGGACTGTACCTTTTAATCTACTTTTGCCATGCTAGTGAATTTGGAATTAGTCAGCGGCATGTTACTTTTCATTTTCTTTTCTAACTGATGAAGAATGCTCTTCCTGTTATCCTGTATTAAAGTTTGACATACCTGGAACTATATTCATCGCTGGTAGTTAGTTTGAATGACCATACTTTTATGAATATTATTTAACTTATCATCACCCATTTATATGACAGTCTCAATCAGTATCAGAGCTGAAGGATTTTGTTAAGAAGTTAAACTCACTGCCTGAAATTGCTGTAAGTGGTCTTTTATTAAATTTTGATCAATGCCATTTACATGAACTTACAGTTTATCTTTTTCTCCAGAGGCATGTAAACCTTGCTCAACATTTGCAATCTTTTACTTCTAAACCATCTTTCCATGCTCGGCTAGACATAGAACAGACACTTCTTGAGCTCCAGAATTATGACATGTAAGCTAATGCATTTTTCATTGAATTATTTATTAGCCGAAGTAGGAATTGTCATTCTCGCACAGTTTTCTGTCCTTTTTCTACTTGAGATGCTTTATCTACAATACTCAGTTCTGAGTACAATCTTCATGTAACCTAATTTTACAAATTATAGACTACACAGTGATAGTTACTTTAGAAGTTTGTTGTATCAGTCTTAAAAATTTGCTGAATTGCAAATTTTCTTATGGAAGTTTTACAGAAGCTAGTGTGAGTCAATGGAATGTTTCTATCTTCTAATTTCTAAATTTATATATGGATATTAGGAACTGAATCTTCATCAGATTTACTTAGCTAATACAATTGTCATGAGAAAGCATTTTATAATCCAAAAGAAACACCAACTTGACTCTGCCAAATCTAGAAAGAACTCAACTAAGAAACATAAATTGATATCACAGAGCTATGGAGACAATCATATAGAATAAATGAAATAAATAGAAAGAAGAAAAATTAATTAACTGTAATTGACATCCTTTCTCTTAGGGATTTCTTTTCCTAATTGCAAGTAGGAGCCTAGTTAGATGTTTTAGAAATTGATTTAGGAATTGATATGGAAATTGAATGATTCTCAGTCTTTCTCTTGTCCTTTTCATTTTTTACCTGCTTCTACATATATGTATTTTTGAATGAGCAGATGCTTTGAGTACATTGAGGAGATGATTCATAAGCAGGAATCACTTGTCAACGTACTGCGGTTGCTGGTGTTATTTTCGATTACTAATTCTGGCCTTCCAAAGAAGAACTTTGATTACTTAAGGTAATAGCAATCAATCTACCAATTTATATTTGTTTGTTTTATGCACTGATCTTATTTATGGATAGATCTATTCAAGTTTTCCAGGCATGAGCTTTAAGAACATAGTGAAATGCTATTCCAACTACTGCAACTATATTCACATTTTTTTCTTGATCTTTTGGCTATAGGATAACTTTTCCTTTTTGTTTCTTTTGCTATGATCAACCAATTTATTTCTGATGCTTCTTATTTCTATTTTCTACTAGTGATTCTGTCTTCTTGATGGAGGCAACAAAGCTGGGGGGTTTTCTTTTATTTTTTTACCTGAAAAATCATTCCTATTTAAATATTTGCTTATGACAGTGATGATAAAAGAAGAGCAAAAGATGCTTAAATTGATTATAATTACTAGGAAGTAGCTTCAGTCAGAGTATCATACTATATCATCATGTATCTTCGTTTATTTGAGGCCATTGGCACATGCTTTAATTACCTTTGTCAACATTACAAGAAGGAACAGATGTACACCTAGGCCAAACTTTTTGTAGCTGACATTGGCTTATGTTTCTGCTTCACCTGTTAAACTGCCCTAATTAAATGAGATTATTTTTATTTTATTTATTTATTTTTTAGGTGGGAAAAGCATATTTGTTTCTTGAATTGGCTCTACACTTGGACACTAAATTTCCAATATCCTTTCTCGTTCCACACTGAGTATTTTTCGTATGTTTTATTAAATTGTTGTTTTTCTCGATTTTAGTGAACTATTAAGTAATTCTGTTTCTATTTTTACTAAGTACATCATATTCTTGAGTGGTATGAAGTCTTTTTGAGCTTTATAAAATTTTCACTCCACAATACTACTATCTTCACTAATTCTTGCTGAATTTGTTTGTACAACATGATCGTCACTACTGTATTAATATTTTCACTTTTGTGAAGAAATCATGGTAGGTATTGTGATTCGTTTTGATGAGCTATTGAATAATGAATCATATCGAATACTCGTTAAATCATTATTTTAAAAACTAATTATACTTTATGCATAATAGTTTTGACATCTAAAAGTATGTTAAATATCATAAATTACATTTAATAACATAATAGAATAGATACAATAACTTAATGTTGATTCATAACAAAAGTATATAAGTTTATATCCTTGATTTATGGCAATGTACAAGTCATTCAGTTCAATCCATTAATAATTAAAATGAAATAAGCTGAATTTTTTTCGTCAAATGTTTTTGATATAGAAAAGTCATTGTTGCCAAATGGAAAACAATTGGAACATGACATTAATTCTAAGTCAGTGTTAAAATTTTCCATTATTATCATTATATTTCTAGGTCACTATCAAATGTTGCCCTTAGTATCATTACAATATTAATGTAACAAGAATCATATTCTTTTCCATTATTGTTAGGTGTTGAGTTCACATTGGTTATCGTTAACCATGTCTCCTCTAAAAATATATTTTCTTCACATCATTAACTTTGAGATTTCACTTTGTTTGACCATTATATTTCTATCAAATAATATAAAATTCACTATCTTTTCTTATTTTATAATAAATTCAATTTAATTTCTAGTATTTTTGGTTTAATTAATGTAATTCATTATCATACCTTTAATAATTTTCTTTCTTATTTTAGAATTATACAAAATAAGCTTCATATTTAATCAAATTGAATCGAACTGGATGGCTCTTTTCACTTTTGATTCATACATAAGAATTGTATCATTTTATATGTGAATCATATTGTATTATATAAATCGTGAATCACATGATTCAAACAACTATGATCATATTCCATATCATTGCTTCTATATAATTTCTTCTATATAGTGAAAGCTAATTCCGATAATTGAAGAATAAGATGTTTCCTCTTTCTCACTTAGGAGAGAGATACTCCATAGCTATGGATTTGAGCACATGCCTACACTATATAATCTGGAAAAAGCAGGCCTGTTTAAGAAACAGGTAAGTACTATGACAAATAATAATTGGAAAAATTGGTTATATTTGATTTACTCATCTCTATTCTTGACCATATGAAACTTCTTTTATTTTGGTGTTTTCTTATATTTTTCCTATATCTAAGCTTTTTTTCTCTCCACATTTGACCTTCTTTGCAGGAATCCAAAAGCAACTGGCCGACTATCGCACGAGCCTTCCAACTTATTGTTGAGGACACTGACACGGCCAAGTATTCTTAACATTGCATATATTTTTAATGTTTTTGTGATTTCTTTACTTTGATCAAACTAATGCAAATTTTTATGATGCAATTTGTTATCAGGGTGACTATACTGTTTGGCCTGAGTTTCTCATATCTTTGTAACTGTTGCATGGACATAATTGAATTATGAACTTACTTTTTCTGGTTGAAACATTTCCAATAATGTATGTGATATTAAAAGTGAATGTATTCTAGGTGTTTTAGTACATTTTATTAAGTATAATTGGTTGGCATGTGGCACCATTAATTGTTGTGTTTCTTGATTTTGCATGAGGTGGCACCAATTTTGAGGTTAAACTTAGTAACCTATTTAATTGTTTTTATTTTTCTCGTCTAATTTATGATTGTACATCATTGTCATTATATGATTTTTCTCATACTCGCCACTCCTCTGCATTAGTAAGATACTGAATTCTAGCCCGTGTGTTTATCTACCTTGAACACTTTCTACTTTCCTATCCCTGTAGGCTTAATTTTTGGCATTTATTTATTTTTTTCATTATTTCAAATGCTTTGCAAGTATGTCTAGAAAATTAAACAGATATATGTTGTGCCATGATCATTATCAAGCTGTGTTTATTCTAATTATTTAACTTAGTTACATGAATTTTACCCTCCATTGAACTCTGTAAAGCAATATCATATTATTTTTTCTTTCCTTTGCAACCACTATAATTTGTTTGGAGTTCATGTAGTGTAATTGTACTTGTTCACACTTTTTGCATGAACTGATGGATCTATGATAGTAAAAGTTGCCTTTGAGTTTTGATTTGTTGGACTATGCAAACTTCTCTGGATGCCATAGACAGAATAATTGATGCAGTATAAATTATGATACAAATCTCTTATTACTCAAATGAAGTTATTAGAATACCCCTTCAATACAATCTATTCCCTGTTTTAATTTCTTATGATATTAGACTAGAATATGAGAAGTATCATTTGTTTTTGACATTAGTGTCACATTTACAACATCAGGCCATATATGTTGGTTCTCTTAAATGGATGCCTGTCAAGGACACAAGTCCAATTGTGTTGTGCCTCTATCCTCTGTGTTGTGTTTTACTATCATTTGGAATTTTAATTTTTTTTTGATGTATTTGGATAGTTTTCTTTTATATTTCCAGTTTAGAACATGTTATACATCAATTAAATATCACATCTAAAACTTTGCATATTTTACATCTATCTTTTTTCAGTGTTAAGTCATTACTTGCATCTCATGTCACTTTTCTCTAAATAGCTTATAGTACTTTAAGTTAATTTCATTTTAGTGAGCGCTCACATAACTCTAGCTGATTGTAACATCAGGGGAAATCATTAGACTTAGATGATTAGCCTCTACTTAAAAAGGAAAGATTCTGATTTGCTTACTTGTTGTGTTCCCATTTTTGGTATGATTTAAGCCAATATTATATTATATTATATTAATTATGTGGTTCTAGTGTTTGATCTTATTAGTCCTTTTGATAGTTGCAAACCATTTGTTTTTGAATGTTCAAACCTCTTGATTGAATTTCAGCCCTAAAGATATTTCATACATATTTTCTGGATATGCACCGCTTAGCATTCGTCTTGTACAACATGCAATTCGTTCTGGATGGTAAGGCTCTTCTCGGTAATGTCCATTTCCAGTTTTATTTCGTCAGTGTTAGTTCAAAACTCTTATTAATAATGTTTTTTATTATTTTTTTCTTGGATTAAATACTTGACATAAGGTACCCTACAGAGGTTATTTAGTATTTTCTTAACATGAAGGAGCATCTAGTTAGGATATATCCTCTCATTTAACTCTTGATCATTGTATAACCAATATATATTATTTCTATTTCATAAGAATGATAATACTGTAAGACTTGAAAATTCAATCCTTTGTTATTCTTGAAAACATCTTCATTCATTTGTTATGTATTTTTTTTGAAAAGATGTATGCCTTTTAAATTCATATACACAATTTTAAACCATGGATATGATAGTTTCTGTGCGGAACGAAATTCCGTCCGTTTTGCCCGACATAGTACGAAATTTTAAACAGATATGATAGTTTCTTCAATTCATTCTGAGAGAAAAATATGTCTTCCCCATTTCCTTTGCTAATCTTTCATTCATGCTCTTCTCTTCTTTAATTTGTTTCTTCTCCCTCTATTTGCCCGTGATTCCTATGTGTTGAAGACTCTCGATGTTGAACTTGGTTTCCTATTTGTTTGTAGCAGTGCAGTCTTCTTCACTCTAGTATTCTTTAGGATTTAGTGTGATGGGGTGCCATTGCATATTTTTCTTCATAAAATCCTAGTGAAACTTTGTTTTGTTCTTGATCTTTCAGCATGTCCTATTTTGTCCTATCTACCCTATTTGCTTGCATATGCCTCACCTTAAAAATCTGAATTTAGAAAATATTATGTTCCCATGTTGCTAAGTCTAGAAAAGGGTTAAATCATATTTTCTATCTACAATGATGACCTAAAAGAGAAAATGTATTGTTCTTATATTGTAAAGTCTGGTAAAGGCCAAATGAAAGGCCTAACTGTGCTATCTACTTATCCTTCCATCTATCTTACCTATGTAGCTATCTATCCTCTAGAACCTTCAAGTTCTACCTGTTCCCCTTAGTTATCATGTGAATCTAATTGCCACTTTAGAGACAAGGTTGGTCTCAAGTCGAAGGAATTGCTGCCTGCATTCTCTATCAACTATTTCTAGAGGTACATTGTGTAGGACCATATGGATGTTGCGCTAGAGGGGGGAGGGTGAATAACACTTGTCGCTTTCGTTTCTTTCTCTTGTTCGTTCTTATCTACAAAGTAAGTCTAGCAGCGAAATATAAAAATAAAGAAGACAAGAAGATACAAGGAGGTTTACTTGGTTCACACCCCTCAGGGTGCTACTCCAAGGCCCGTATACTTGGCATGAGTCCACTATTCTTTTTCCTTTCTGCAACCTTCCGAAGGCAGAGAAACGTCTTACACTTTTTCAAAGACAATCACAAGATAACTAAAATAGACAAATATTAAATAATACAAACAATCATGTAGATGTGGTTCGGAAGTCCTAAATGCCTTGCACTCCTGGTGCTTCCCCGATCACACGAGTTGAATTTTGACAGCCTTTTGGAGCACAAGATGAAGATTGAGAAAAGATTTAATTGATGCTCAGTCTTGAGCCTTCATCTCTCTTTTATAGAGTTGGATTTGGTTTCTCGGTTGACCTAAAAATCATGTTTGGTCGACCTAAAAATCATGTTCGGTCGATCGAACCTTGGTCAAACCTGATCCAAGGACCGAGCCCCTCGTGAACTAGACCAAGCCCCACAATATTGTCATTATCAGGTTTTTTGGTCGACTGAAACTTTTCCTGTTGACTGAATCGAGCTCAGTCACCGAAACCAAAGTTCGGCTAATCGAACCACCTATTTTTGGTTGACAGGACCGACCCTTCTAGTCAATTGGACCACTCTTCCTGTCGATCGGATTGATTCCGGTCCGATTCGACCCGGATCAATTCGGTTCGGTTGTGTTCGATTGCGTCCATTTGCTTTGCTCCGGTCTTTGTCTAGCTCCATCTTCTTGTAAAACATAAGACAACCATGCAAATAAGCATAATCCTTTAGTCTATCCGATCTACTAGGTTTACTTGATTTTTGCTTGGAGTTCACTTCTCTAAGACTTCTCGTACTACCTAGGGTTTACTCCTCTAAGATTTCCTTCACTAGGAGTTCACTGCTATGAGTCTTCTCACTACCTAGAGTTCATTCTCTTAGGATTTTCCTTTGCCAAGTATCCGGTCACCTTGACCTAGCTTGAACTCGCCACTTGTTAGACATCCGGTCATCCTTGATTTGTCTGGATTTTTTTTTTCCAAACATTTGGTTAATCATCTGCCCGAATTTTACCCTTGCCAACTATCCGGTCATCCTTGACCTGTTTGAAATTTTCCTTTCCTAGTCATCCCGTCAACCTTAACCTGACTAAATTTTCCCTTTGCCTAGGTCCAATCTTGACCTGTTAGGATTTCTAGTTGAGGTATTAGAATAATAATGTTATTGGTTGTGGGAAATAGTTGATCGAGCATGCAAGTAAAGGTATCTTTGACCTCATACGAGCTAGCACATCAATAAAAGAGAGAACAAAGCAAGAAAAGATGAAACAAATGTTGGAGAAAAAGAAATGAGAACAGGACAATAGATTGAGGGAAAAGGAAAGCACTTGAAAGTTCCGAAAGAAAAATGGATAACATAGTTCAATCTTTTGCTAGACTTGACAAAATGAGAATAGGACATTTTGCTCATGCAAGCATACACTAGATATATGGATAACAAAATCCAACCTTTGCTAGATATAGCAAAACAAAAAATGGGATATTTTCGCTATTGATGCCTTCTTTGACTTTTGGGTGGCACATTAGAGTACACAAATATAATTCAGTCAATGACATGACAGAAAACATATATGAGATGTCAGGACATAAATTATATGAAAAAAAAACATTGGGATGAAGTAGTGGCTGAGAAGATTTGCAGATTGAGGACTAGGAAAAATGAGATGCTTGCTACAAGATTTAAACAGAACTGATTATGACCAGAGTGATGATCATCCTAGTTTAAGCATGGCCTGGTGGTGCTGGTTGGCTGTATGAAACTATGGGCAAGAAGATACCTAAAAATTGGGCTAATAATGCAATGGTCAGGAAGCACTAGGGAAGATGATGCAGCGTGCGGGCCAGAGAACATATCAATGGAGGCATGTGTGGAGAAGAGGAGTTGTCTCACACGGAGTCGGTGCCATGTGATATCTGGGTGGATACACACCCTACCAATAAAACTCGTGGAACATGATGGGTTCGATTTGCAGCCAGGAAGAATTGGAATTGTAGAAGAAACTCCAACCATCTCGAGGGCTTTAAAGGCTTGAAAGAGATGGCAGTGAGAGAGGGAAGCAGAGATTGAAGAGAACAAGTGGATGCTGACCTTGGGAATATTTCACTTTGGAAAACTCTAAAACCTAATACAGTGGCTCTGATAGCATACAGAATTTGAGAAAATAAAATATTATATTCCATTCATCATATAGTAACTATTACATTGGTGTATACAGATTGATAATAAAAGTTTGAACCAAACCAAGGTTTAAAATATCGAGCCGTAGTTTCGGTCCTGGACCGGAACGATACAGTTTCGGTACCGTACCGTACCGTGCCGGTATAGTTTCGGTATTTTTAAAATATAAAATATATTAATTAAAATAAAAAAATTTAATCTAAATATTTAAAAATAAAAAATAAAATTTTTTGATAATTTTATAGGTATTAATAGGGCCTAATAAAATTTTTTGATAATTTTATAGGTTTTAATAGGGTCTATTTAAATTATCCCGAATTATACTATAGCTAGGAGTTGATTATTAAAATCTAATTAAAACCTAAGTTTAAAAAAAAAAACACTCGCGCGATCGCGGCACGCTGACGCCGCTGCGCGGACTGTCGCGGGGCCCTGGCGGCATCGCCGGCTCCGGGCGACGCCTCCGGCGGCTTCGCCGGCCCCGGACGGCGCCTCCGGCGGCGTCGCCGGCCTCGGGCGGCGCCTCCGGCGGCGTCGCCGAGGCCTCGCGACGCCGCAGGAGCGTCACCGAGGCTGCGCGACGCAGCCGGAGGTTCCGCCCGGGGCCGGCGACGCCGCCGGAGATGCCGCCCGGCCGGAATTCATGTGCCGGCGCTGTGCCGGTGCCGGTGCCGCGTCGGAACGAGATTTTTCGTGCGTATCGGGCGATACGGTACGAAATTTCAAACGTTGAACCAAACTAATGTGGGACTGAACGAACCTCATCTAATACTTAAAATCCAATACCTTTAACATGCACTTTGAATTTTGGAATCTTCTATTTTCAATATATTTCCTGAAAAAAGAGAGATATTTCTAGAATGTATTTACTGAATCTTCTGATTGACTAGTTTTGCATCAAAAAAATTTAAATATTCTTTAATTTGTACTTATGAACACGTCTATGTTTGATTGTTCCTGGTCCTTTGTACTTGACCAAGTGACCTTTCAGGCGGTCTATGGAAGAAATACTGAAGCTGTTACCAGGACCTCATGTGGATCTAAAGAGGGTGTGCCCTTGTATTTTCCAATTTATATAGCTTATGGGCATGTATTTGTACATGTATCCTATATAATTGATTGTGCTCATATGTTTGTCTGCAACAGGGTGTTCCTAATAGCAACTCTTTACTTGATGCAAATCCAGCTTTCCAATCTAATTTTGATAGGTACCAGTAACACATATCTAAGTTGATGTAATTACTTGCACTTTTTTTTCCTATTGTCAAGATTTTTTACTTTCACTTTTAAAGTAACTTTCCTCTCCTTTCATTTATGTTATAAACTTGTTAAAATGTTACTTTTATTATTGAATCATGGCTATGCCAAAATGAAAAGGGAATGCCTCTTTTACGTTAAGGTTGCAATCTTTTTCATATTTTAAAATTTAAGATAAAAATAAACCATAAGGTGCTAAATTACAGTTAATATGCAAAGAGGTAAACTGAACCATGTCACTGTGGCAAAATTGTAAACGTTCTACTACCAATGTGATGATGAGATTGCATACTTTCAACTTAAAAACCATGCACTTCAAATTTTGACTGAAGAAATGCCTTTTGGTTAAAGTTTAACCACTTAAACAAAATAGACTTAATTAACTAGAAAAATTGCCTTTTGATACTGTGTGGATTATATGGAAATTGTAGGAATTGAATAATAATACTATTTGTCTTCCTTGTAAAGTTGATATAAGAGTACCCACCTTGTTTGACACTGCTGGTGAAGCAGAAAAGGAGGAATCAATGTGAATCTCAAATTGTAATTGATTTTAGTAATTCTTCAGTTTAAGGTGTTGAGAAGTTTAGTATATTTATTAATTTAGAAGTTTAACTAGATAATTGCATTTCTCAATTTAGAATATTCATTTCCTAGTTTAGTTAGGGTTAATTTTATAAAAGTTGTGTTATTTCAATATGTATTAATCATCCTTCAACCAAGGATTGAAAACTCATTCGGAGTCCTAGTTTAGAGCTCGGTTCCCAACACGAACGATATGTGCCGAGTAACATGAGTGCTAGTGCTAGTGGCTATACTGAGAACAAGCCCTAGGGAGAGGAGAATTAGGCAATAGAGGAGGGTCGTATACCTCTTAGAAGTGTTGTGGAATGATCAGAAGCCTCATTGCACCTCGCATTGTAGTGACACTTTCGCCTCATTGAAATTAAGAGGAAGAAGCTTGTCGTCATCATATATCTGAAGCCTTCTGTGCTTTGCATCATTATGGCACTTTCACTTGTGGGAACTAGGAAGAAGAGGAAGCAAGCCATTGTCGCATACCTACGAAAGCATTAGAGGAGCCTCATTGTCTCATGTCATCATAACACTTTCACCTTGCAGGAACAAGGCGGAGGAGGTAAGTTGTCATCATGTAGTGGTTTTGTTTTGGTGTCTTAGTCAATTCCATATGTGGGCCAGTGGGTGGAATAATATGCTTCTCTTGTACCTATCAACACAAACAAAATTATAAACTATTTTTGATTAATAATTTTTGTTTTCTTTTCAGTACTTTATGAGTTTTCTCTCACCTTGAGTTTGTGCTACGTCAATTGGTATTGGAGTCGAATTTTCATTTCCTATTCTATTTGTATTTCCATCCACCATTCCCTTGCTATTTCTCATTTAACATAAACTCATTCACTAGAGCACTATCCTTTATGAGCCCATTAACCCTAAAGAGGTCCTTGATCGCTTGCCTTTTGTGTGAGATCGTAAACTTCATTTGGCACATTCATTATTTCCTAGATCTCCTTACTAATCACTATTAATTCCCTGTTACCTCAGTGGTTGCGGCTTGTGAGTTAGACACTATTGGATCCCCTTTATTGATTCCATGCTCGACTCAACTTCCTATAGATGGTGCAAAATCTAATACACTTTTTATAAAAAATTCTAGAAGCTTGCCAATTGTGTTGATTTAGCTTTGATCTCATTTTGGGATTGTAGCCAAATGAGTTCAAAAAGGTTAAGTTTGGTTGAGATTGTTTATGAGCCAATTGAGCTAGCTCAAATTGAATATAGTTTTGTTCGAAGGTATTCCAGAGTACGGTTTGCTTCACCTAGGTTAGTTGTAATTCGGGCAGAATTGATTAGGGTTATGGTTTAGTTTGCCCGAGTTAGGAGCAACTTGGTTGAGATAGAAGTGGTTAAATAATGGATTCTATTTCACTTGAGCTGGATGTAGTCTGGTACAAGTAATATTGAGTCACTGGGCTTAACTTGGTTTAAAATGAGAATAGGAATGTGAGACTCCTTTGTGGAAAAATTGTGGAAAAGCTCCCATGGGGTTCTGCAGAGGCTATGAATCTTTTGAAAATCTGTGTTTTCAATGATGAGAGGATTTCCCTTTTATTGACCTCTGGAGGTGAGCAACTGTTGATGCCCATGTAACCTGTGTCATTGCAGCGTTTGGGTTTCTGGAAACTATTATCATATTAACATACATTCCTTATGTTGTTTATACAATGGACTAAAGAGAATGGCGTTGAAGCATTTATCATATTAACATACATTCCTTATGTTGTTTATATGATGGACTAAAGAGAATGGTGTTGAAGCATGCTTTTGGGAAAAATAGATCAATATGTTTTTCTTATTGCTAGGACTCACACACAACGAACTTAAATATTTAGATAAATTTTGAACAATCTTCTGAACATTAAAAAGACTTGAATGATCTTTTGATGCTAGAAACGCATAATATGAGACAAACTCAGAAAACTTTTTGGAAACATAGATAAATGCTTTCCCCATTGCTAGGACTCACACTCAAGATCCTAATATGAGACAGATTTGAAACAATCTCATGATTATTAAAAATACTTAGATAACGAAGCTGATTGTGAATTTGTAGAGAAAGTTAATAGGGTTCAACCACAGAAGCATATGATGGTGTTATTTCCCTTCTCTGTAGGTGTGTTTTCCTAGTTTCCTATGCAATTTTCACTCTATTTCTGAGTTATTCTCAATTTAATATTGGCACTTATGATTTTCACTAATTTATTGTAGGATCGTGGGGGATTGATAGAGGGGGGGGGGGGGGGGGGGGGGGGGGGGGGGGAATATCGATTGTCTCGCTTTTGTCTTTTTTGTGCATAGATTGTTAGCAGTGGAATATACAAAGGAAAGAACAAAGAACGACATAAGGGTTTCCTTGGTTCCCAACCTCCGAAGGTTGGTACTCCAAGAATTATGTATAGATGCCTGCCCACTAGCTTATCTCCTTTCCGGAGGCTGAGAAACCTCAAGTTTGATAGCAGAAGCACAAGCATGAAGAAATAAAGCATGTAAATAAGTACAAACAAACTTGTTGACAGTAGGTCTGGAAGCCCCGAGTGTCTCACACTCCTCTTGGTACTTCTCCTATCGTATGAGCCAAACTTCAAGAGTTTTCATGAGCACGGAGTTGAAGAGTAGAATGTAGATTGATTTCTTGAGCTCTGATCTCGAGGTTCTTTTATAGGTCTCTTTCGGTCGACTTATAAACCTCATTCGCTCGATCGAACCTGATCAAACTTGATCCCCATGATCAAGCCCTTTGCGATTTGGACCGAGCTATGCGATCTCGTTGTTATCACGTTTTCTAGTCGACTGAACCAAACCACATCACTGAACCGGATTCGGACCCACACCCGGTTAATTGAACCTAGTCGGTTGACAAGACCGGTTTTCCAATTGATTGGACCGGCTGTCTGATCGACCGGATCGGTTCAGGTCCGGTTAGAATTTGGATTTAATCATATGTTATCTCTCCTCTTTCATTACTTTAGGCGTATCATATTCTAGATTTATATTAACAATTACTTGTTTTTATTGCTGTCAAAGTCTTAAGTATGGTGTTACATTGTATTTGCCACAGCAAGCATAATTTAGAAGTATTCGTAGGTGTTTTTTTCTATATGCCATGTGTTTGGGATCCATTTAAAAGTATTTGATCATGTTTTATGTGTCTTGTTTATTGTTTAGTGAATTGAAGTATGGAAACAACCTTATAGTTCTTGTTACTATAGTTCAGGCAAGTCAATCAATCAGACTTAAAATTATGGATGTCTTCATAACAAAGATGATCTTAATACTCTAGTTTAAGGTAATATTGTCAGCTGTCAAAAGGTAACATTTGGAGCTAAGAAAGTAATCAATGAATAAATAGAGTCACTGAAAAAGAAGAAGAATGAAAAGATAAAATTGCTTAAAGAAGAAATATATTTATGAGGAAAGAGATGATAAAATAAAAAATGTACAATAAAAGACAAGAATTGAAGAACCAATGAATTGATTCATGTCTAGTGATTTAGGAATGGTCGTGGCAACACAAGGTTCACTAAGGTAAAGTAGCATTAAAGATAAATTTGCCAAGGAAGAAAGGGATAAAGTTAGTTAATATGTTGCTAGATAGTTTTATGAAGTAGGTATTCTATTTCATATAGCCTCTTTGACACCTTTTCACACAATGGCATCGGTAATATAGTTTGGGCTAAAGGTCTAACTCCTTATGAGCTTGATTATCTTTTACTTAAGAAAGAACTGACAAATGTCAAAGAAGATTTACAAACTTATAAGGATGCTGGGAAGAAAACTAGTTGCAATTTTATGACCAATTTATGGATACATAAGAATAGGAGCATCATGAAGTTTTACATAAATTGTGAATTAGTCGTAAGTTATTAATGTATCTTAGCCAATATAGCTAAATTGTGAATTAGTCACAAATTTTAAGATTGATGATGAATGCATAAAAGGAGGTTGGGAAAGAGAGTGCTGGAAATAGTGATAACAATGCTATTAATTATAGGAGGTTGATGAAAGAGGAACAACAACACATGTTTTGATCTTCTTGTTCAACCCACACTATTGATTTGATGATTAAGGAGTTTGGTTTGGTAGGAAAAAGAACATTATGTTTTCTTTTCACTCATAATGTTCCATTTCACTCAAAAGAAGGTCATATACAAGTTGGAACCACAAGGTTTACAACTTATTTTCAATGCGAGGGAAAAGTTAAAGATATATTTTCTTTGGATGAATGGTTGCAATGCAAATGACCTAGACATGTTAAAGGCAAGAGAGCAAATCTTGGTGAAGTTAAGGATTGTTGATATTGATAAAAGATCAACAATGAGATTTTGTGAAATATGTGAATAGGAAATTGGATTGTACTCTACATGTTGTTACTTATTACAGTTATGAGGCAAAGATCAAACAACATGAACAATCAAGCTTTTATTCTACTAAGTGGGGTTATATGGATCCTCCTACACTATTGGGTTTGATCCCCTACTATATCCTCATATATGAGGTCGGTTATATGGATCCTCTTCTGCCATTGGGTTTGATCTCCTACAATATCCTCATCTATATTTAAATGAATTTTATCCTATTTTATCATTGCTCACCAAGTCTTCTTTGGTATCTCTTTTTCTCGATTAATGTGTATATTTATCATGGTCTCACATCACTTAACTAGGGCATTTATTGGTCGTTTAATTATATATCCGAACCATCTTAAATGCGCTTCTCAGAGTTTTTCCTTAATAGGTGCAACTCTGACTTTGTCTTTAATATTTTTTTTTTTTATTATTTCTGTCCTCGTACGCCTGCAGTAGGTCTAACCATCATTTTGTAAAACTTCCCTTTAAGTTTTAGAGGTACTTTTCAATCACAAAGAACACCTGATGCTCTTTTGTTAGTTATTGTTAGAATATTTAGGATAAATAATCCGTTTATTCTTTTAGTAATTCTCCTAGAATAAGTCGTTATATTCATGTATAAATAAGGGGGTTATCCCTTGTAATAAAACAAGTTTTCTATATTCTTTTTCACATGGTATCAGAGCGAGGGTTGGCTTAGGTTTAGGTTTATCCGTCAAACCAAGCCACGATCCCCTTCCCTCTTTTTCTCTCTCCGCGCCGCCGCGTGCAAAGGAGTTTTCCTCTCCTTCCTCAGAATCGCGGCGTCTTCTCTTCTGTCTCGCCGCCGAACCAATCAATCGGCGGCCCTCCCAATCGCGTTCCCTACACGCGCTTCTGTCTCGCTGCCTTCTTCGCTGCTCTGTTCGCCGCCGCCACGCGCTCGTCGGAACGCGCGCGCGCTCGCTTCGCTACTCCACACCGAAGAGTTGAGCACGCCCTCTTCTCTCTTCTCGCTGCCATTCGGGGCCTTCTCTGAAGCAGATCGAAGCGTCCTCCAGTTTCAGCACCCCCTCAGATCTTCACACCAACAGCAGCAACATCAGTTACAGCTGCCAGGCATTCCGTTACAAGCCGTAAGAGTGCTCAACAACAGCAGCAGCAGCAGTACCTTTCCGAAAGCAGGTGCTGATGGAAAGAAGATTGATTATGTCACCTCGTAAGGGTGGCAAAGAACCACCATATCTGACCCCACCGCCTTCCTATGACGACTTTCTGAAATGGTATGAGGATCGAAAAACTTCTGATTCCCCTGTTGCCGTTGCACTCACTGGTAATTCCTTTGCTGGCTTATCTCGCTCTTCGAGTTCTTGGGTTCTTGATTCCGGGGCTACCGATCATATCACTGGTAATAGATTACTTTTTTCTTCTCTCTCTACTTCTGGTTATTTACCCTTTGTCACCATGGCAAATGGTTCTCAAATTCAGTCTCAGGGTGTCGGTACTGTTCATCCTTCTCCATCTCTTTCTATTCATAATGTTCTTTATGTTCCCGGTGCTCCCTTTAATTTATTATCAATTAGTCAGCTTACTCAGTCTCTTGATTGTGTCATCTCGTTTACAAAATCTTCTGTTTCCTTACAGGACCGGAGTACGGGGAAGATGATTGGCTTCGGATATGAGTCTCATGGCCTATATCGGCTTCAACAATCCTCTCTTGTTGGTTCGGCGGCAGCATCTCCCCTTCTTATTCATGCTCAGTTGGGACATCCTGGTCTTGATAAGTTGAAACTATTACATCCTAGTCTTTCCCACTTAAAATCTCTATCCTGTGAGTCATGTCAATTAGGAAAGCATGTCCGTAGTTCTTTTTCTCCTCGCACTGTGAGTCGGGCTACGTCACCTTTTGCTTTGGTTCATTCCGATGTTTGGGGTCCGAGTCGTGTCTCTTCTACATTGGGGTCACGATATTTTGTTACCTTTATAGACGATTTTTCCCGTTGCACCTGGTTATATCTAATGAAAGATCGTTCGGAGTTGTTTTCTCTTTTTCAATCTTTTTTCTATGAAATTAAAAATCAATTTGGTATTTCTCTTCGAACCTTGCAGAGTGATAATGCACGTGAGTATCTATCTACTCCGTTTCAGACCTTCATGGCGTCTCATGGTGTGTTGCATCGGACGTCCTGTCCTCATACCCCTCAACAGAATGGAGTTGCCGAACGCAAGAATCGCCATCTTCTTGAAACCACCCGAACTCTTCTTCTCCATTCTCATGTTCCTCTTCAATTTTGGGGTGATGCTGTCCTTACCGCATGCTATCTCATCAATCGCATGCCTTCCTCCACTTTACAAGGTCAAATACCTCATCATGTTCTTTATCCTCATCAGTCTCTTCATCATTTACCACCTAAGGTCTTTGGTTCTATATGTTTTGCTCATGCTCTCGATCCTGGCATGGATAAACTCTCTCCCCGGTCTCATAAATGTGTCTTCCTTGGGTATCCACGGTCTAAAAAAGGGTACAAGTGTTATTCCCCTACTCTCCATCGGTACTTCATCTCTGCTGATGTCACGTTCTTTGATTCGGTCCCATTTTTTGGGCCCAATGGATCTCCATCTGAGGTTTCTCCTTCTATGCCTGCACCATTGGCTATCTTTTATCCTCCGGAGGAGTCTTTGTCACCTCCAGAGACATCTCCTCCATTGCAGATTTATCAGCGTCGTCCTCGTCCTGCCTTGCCGCCGCCCACCACTGACGCTGCCATGAACTCATCTTTGGAGCCAAGTCTTTCGCCTTGTCCTCCGGTCCCATCTCCTGAGTCTGATGTTCCCATTGCACTTCGAAAAGGTATACGTTCCACTCGTAATCCTTCTCCTCATTATATTTCTTTGAGTTATCATCGTATTTCTCCTTCCTATTTTTCTTGTCTTTCCTCCTTGTCGTCTGTTTCTCTTCCGAAGACTGCAGATGATGCCTTTGCCCATCCAGGATGGAAACAGGCTATGCTCGATGAAATATGTGCCTTACAAAGCAGTGGGACTTGGGACCTCGTTCCTCTACCACCAGGGAAGTCAGTTGTCGGTTGTCGATGGGTATATACGGTGAAGGTTGGTCCAGACGGAAAGATTGACCGGCTTAAAGCTCGCCTCGTTGCTAAAGGATATACTCAGATCTTCGGATTGGATTATGGGGACACTTTTTCTCCTGTTGCCAAGCTGTCCTCTGTACGTCTATTCCTGTCCATTGCTGCTATCCGACATTGGCCTCTTTATCAGTTGGATATCAAAAATGCTTTCTTACATGGTGACCTGCTCGAAGAAGTCTACATGGAGCAACCTCCGTGTTTTGTTGCTCAGGGGGAGTCTTCTGGTCTTGTATGTCGCCTGCGAAAATCTTTATATGGCCTCAAGCAGTCTCCCAGAGCATGGTTCGGTAGATTTAGTACTGTAATTCAACAGTTTGGCATGACTCGGAGTGAGGCTGACCATTCTGTCTTTTATCGCCACTCATCTGCTGGTTGCATCTACTTGGTAGTTTATGTTGATGATATTGTTATCACAGGTAGTGATCATCTCGGGATTTCACAGGTAAAGCAGCATCTTTTCAAACATTTTCAGACAAAAGATCTCGGCAAACTCAAATATTTTTTGGGGATAGAAGTAGCACAGTCCAAAGATGAGATTATCATATCCCAAAGGAAGTATGCATTGGATATTCTAGAAGAAACAGGCATGTTAAACTCAAAGGCAGTTGACACTCCAATGGATCCTAATATCAAGCTCATGCCAAATCAGGGGGAGCCTCTTCCAGATCCTGAACGATACAGGCGATTAGTTGGGAGACTAAGCTATCTTACTGTTACTCGTCCGGATATCTCATTTGCAGTAAGTGTAGTAAGTCAGTTTCTCAACTCTCCATGCAAGGAACATTGGGATGCTGTGACTCGCATTATTCGATATATCAAAAGCACTCCAGGAAAGGGTCTTCTGTACGAAGACAAAGGACATACTCGAGTCGTAGGGTATTCTGATGCAGATTGGGCAGGATCTCCCATTGATAGGAAATCTACTTCTGGTTATTGTATATTTGTCGGAGATAACCTTGTTTCTTGGAAAAGTAAAAAGCAGAATGTTGTGGCAAGATCCAGTGCAGAGGCAGAATATCGAGCTATGACCATCACCAGTCAAGAGCTTATATGGCTCAAACAGTTACTTCAAGAGCTAAGATTTGGAGAGGTTACACAAATGTCACTTATATGTGACAACCAAGCCGCTATGCATATTGCTTCGAATCCGGTTTTTCATGAGAGGACAAAACATATTGAAGTCGACTGTCACTTTGTCAGAGAGAAAGTCATATCTGGTGAAATATCTACTAGTTTTGTTAACTCACAGGATCAACTAGCAGATATATTCACCAAGTCACTGAGATGTCCTCGAATTGACTACATATGTAACAAGCTGGGTACATATGATTTATATTCTCCAGCTTGAGGGGGAGTGTTAGAATATTTAGGATAAATAATCCGTTAGAATAATTCTCCTAGAATAAGTCATTATATTCATGTATAAATAAGGGGTTATCCCTTGTAATAAAACAAGTTTTCTATATTCTTTTTCACAGTTATTTTGAATGAATTCTAGAATTTTACTAATATTGTATGTGTTTAAATTGATAGCAATAAAAAAAAAAAGGGCAGCCCGGTGCACGAAGCTCTCGCCATGCGGGGTCCGGGGAAAGGATCCATTGTACGCAGCCTTACCTTGCCTTTGGCAAGAGGCTGTTTCCAGGATTTGAACCCGTGACCTCTAGGTCACATGGCAACAACCTTACCGTTGCGCCAAGGCTCCCCTTCATGGCGGTCATTGTTAACATGTAGTTCTTCTAGGCGTGAAATAAATTAGAGTGCATTTGAAAGGATAAATAAGAATGATGGTCATTGTTTGTTGAAATTTTTTTATTAGACATAAGTTATTAATCAAAAATTAAAAAATACATTTCTTATATATACATACAAAGAGAAACAATAGGTTGCTTGTGGGAAGAAGATAAATATTCTACAGTAAGTCTAATTTAATGCAAACTTGAAGCATACCAAAGTTGAGAAGGGAAGGAATCCCTTGGAATCAAAAGATGCCACTAGTGTACATAATGGATGGGTGAAGATGTAGAAGAGGAACTAGTCCATGTGTCAGGCTTGACATGTGATATGGTTGCAGAAGTATCAGGAGCTAATGAGCTTTCTTAAGAAGAAGCTCTAGTCTTGTTGACCCTTCTACAAGTAAAGAATAAGAAATTAATTTTGAGGAAGAAAGTTAAGAGGTTGATGATGATGAATTTAGTAAGGATTTTTTGATAGCTTTCTCTTCCTAGAGAGGTCTAGATTTGATTGCTAGTTTCACTTGTGATTTATAAACTTTATTACAAATTTGAGTGTATAATACTAGTTATCTTTTATATTTTTATATTGTAGTATGATGACACTTATTATGAATTTGCTATATGTTTTCTTATTGGATTTATGATATAAAGAATTTTATATATTTTTTGTTTTTTATTTTATTTGTTGTAATGTTAAATATATTATATATTTTATTGATTTTAAGTATGTGCTATTGCAATGTGAAATATGTTTAAAAATTAATGATGATAACTGTATGAATCTTTTTTAATAATATTTTGATGCTAATTGCCTAGGCCCTGTTCTAGATGCTCATCTACCACCAAGGTGCTAGGTAGTCAACTAACTGCGACTCGTTTTTTAATACCTTGAGGCAGATGTCTAAACATGCCCAAGTTTCTTAAAGGGGTATATTTGGGCTTGTCTTATTTGACATCTAGTTTCATGAGATCCACTAAATTGACTATTGAGTGGCCGAAGTAGCCTAAAATAAACATATTGGGTGGGGGATGGGAGGTTGCAAGCTACTCTGGATTGTGAAGAAACCTAATGGTGAGAAGCTGGTTGAAACAATCCTACATAAGCCTTACATCTAATGTGCTAGGGAAGATATCACAAAAATGTACAATATCGATGGAATTTAGCCAATATATGGTGGTCTCAATGTTGGGCCATTGCAGCTGAGGGAGGCTATCACATCGTAAACTCAAGACATATTATTAGGTATATCTCTGATTATAGCAAGAGAAGAAATAGTGAAATATATTCATGGGATTAGGATCAAGGGATTGCCATAGGATGGCAAGTAGTTGTGCATCAATCTGCTCTCCCATGAAGCTTGAGTGGAATCAGGAATCTCAATAACCATGATATTTCATCTGCCCTTAATGAAGCATAATTCTTTCCATTCAATTTCTCATTGTGCATCAATCCTCCCTCATCTCTCCCATGAAGCTTGAGTGGACATAGAAATCTAGATAACTAAAGTGGTAAGATATTTCATATGACCTTAATGAAGCATAATTCTTTCCATTCAATTTCTCATTGGTGATCATCATGGGCCAAAAGAGTCAAAAGGAGGTATCAACGAGGTTGTTGAGGAATCTGACATTGTATATTTTGTTTTGTTTTTAAATCAAAGATGGACTTGTGGATTAGTTGCTATAATAACCCACCCTAAAAATGTCAGTAGACATAGGCAATGGAGCATGACTTTGTTGAGTGAGAATGACCTCTATTAGAAAGGTAGGGAGGAGATGAATGATCTTGACACTGGACAGTGTTGTATGAAGTCACATGTGATCACGGTGTATGAAAAAGATTATGATTCATGCAGGTGCTTGTTGGTGTTTGAGAAGGTTCACTTAGTGGGTGCTTGTTTACTTGAGCAGCGCATTATTGAGGCTGGTGCTTGGGCAGAATTGCAGTGGTGAGAGAGAGGGGGCACTATCAACAAGAATCTGGCTGTAATACCATGTAATTGGAGAAAATTAGGCTTTATTTTTTGCTTAGTAGCCCCTTCTACCTATATACTATTATAGATACATTTCAGTCTTTGCAGCATACAGTATTTGCAAATGAGTTCCTATTATTTATGCTTAGGGCCTTAGCAAAAGCTAAATATGATATCTTAATATCTTCAATGCTGACGTGGAGCTCCATTGGCTTAGTATGCGTTGTCCGTGAGATATTCAAGCCGAGTACTAGATTATCTTGAGCTGACAATGTCTAACTCTGGGTTGATAATATGCTGCCAGATGAAGTGCTAAAATAGTCTTTGATTGCTTTTCTTTCCATAACAAATATGAGAGCAAACTGGCACTAAATAGGGTGGCGGTCCTTGTGGTATTTTATATCTTGTAGAATAACAACAAAAGTTGTGAGTATTGACTATTTTATCCACCACAAACACTCCAATCAAGGAACTAATAATTCCCATCTCTTGTTTTATTATTGGCTGTGTTGATTGTTTTTAGAAAATCATAGAAGTGCTAGAGGACAAATCCATTAGAGGTTATGGAATGTAGGAACTAGTGTAGCTGTATGAAATTTAGCTAGGAAATAAAGCTTGTTGTTGCCTTTATTTTAATGTTGACTGCCTGCTGCCTTAGAATGACCTAAACATTCATCTTCTGTTGGACTTATTAACCTTTTTGTTTATTACACTTATAATAAAATTTTAGAAACTAAACTGTGAAAGTACCAGGGTCACCGATGGACGTCGGTCATTAGCTTTGGTAATCTTCATTGGTGGAATATCTTTTGCAGAGATTGCTGCTCTTCGTTTTCTTAGTGCACAGGTACATTTTTGCACCTTGTGTTGCATTTTTATTTAATTTCAAAAGATAACTTATAGAAGTTAATGATCTAATTCATATATGAGATGCAAGGCTTTTACTAGTCATTACCTTGGGTCTTAAAGGTGCCTCGAAATTGATTGCAACTTGTAATGTATCAGTGGTTCACTTATCAAAAGCTTAACCTCTATAGTTTTCATGTTATTTAGGTCATATTATGTTTAAAGTAGGGGGAAACCATTACCTTGGGTCTTAAACAGGTCTCTAAAATTGGTAGCAACTTGGAACTTCAACTGAAAGTATCAAAAGTATTAGTCGTTCACTTATCAAAAGCTTAACCTCTAGATTTTTCTTGTTATTTCGGTCATATTTTGTTTAAAGTAGGGCCTTTTTACTGCTGTTTGTGCTAACTTGCAGAAAGAACATACCATTTCTACCTATTGTCCACGGGTATACTCCAATATTGCAGTGTTATCAAATATTTGTGAGTTATTAAATGTTTGCGAGTCTTGTTTATTGATATGACAAGAACCTTAATGAATTGCATTTCTAGGACGTATCAGATCAATCTACAAAGAATTTGCTGTGAGGCCAAAGTAGGGAATAATCATTAATAAGATAAATCTTATATGTCAAATAAAGAAGGATAATTAGATAAATCTTACAAGTTATCTTTTCCATATCTAATCCTTATCCACATAATGTAGCAAGGTAGCTGAAGATGTTGGATACACCAGAAAGTTGTAATTATTTATTTATTTATTTTTGTATTAATGACTGAGGATGGAGTCATATGTCTCCTTTATCTTGCATTATCTAGAATTATCCTATGAATATCTTCTTTATCTTCTTTATATATGTAGATCCAAATACTATGAGTTCTCCCTTGGTTCTTCTATAATGAATTTTTTCTTGCTCGAACTGCACTGCAGGAAGGAATGGGGTATGACTTCCTTATTGGGACTACAAAAATAATCAACGGGACAACTTTACTTGAAACTCTCATGGGCTACAAAGATTAGGGTTCTGGAAATCTAAGATTATAACTTATTCGGCATTCGATCAAGAGTGAACTTGTAGTTTATGGCTTTAAGTTTGTAATTTAATTTAAGCTAGGATGCTGTTGGTACTGTTTGGACAACTTGATTTATTAATCAATTTGTACAGTGCCCCCCCCCCCCCCCCCCCCCCCCCCCCCCCCCCCCCCCCCAACAGTGTTTGACTGTATTGCTGCTGTAAGATTTTGGATCGTATGCAATAAAATATTGCTAGTTTTTTGAACTTGTATCATATAAATTTTAACTGTTATTATGAATTCGATTTGCCATCGTGGATCAGTGCCATTCTGTTCCGTAATAATCTCCAGCTTAATATTGTTAAACAATTCTTTGAGGGTGAAAAAATGAAGGGGAAAATTTTCTTTATATAATATATGATAATTTCTTGAATCGCATAGTTGGTTATGCGATTTATTCAAATCGCATAGTTGGTTTTGGGATTATCTAAATCGCTAGCCGTGTGGGTGCATTATCCATTTTACCTTTCTCAAAAATC
The DNA here is from genome assembly GCF_044706935.1 of Curcuma longa. Taxonomy (NCBI): domain Eukaryota; kingdom Viridiplantae; phylum Streptophyta; class Magnoliopsida; order Zingiberales; family Zingiberaceae; genus Curcuma; species Curcuma longa. The sequence continues at coordinate 14,445,645 of NC_133868.1, forward strand.
CCATGCATGGTCATGTGACAATCTGAAGCAAAAGATCAGTTTGAATTGCACTTATGACTTCAAGGAGAAAGTGATCTTCATCCAAATCAAAGGTGACGACAGGTGAACAATGTAGTTTATTTTCTGAAGAAGTTTATTTTTCAGTGAATGGTGATCTTCTATTGTGCGAAAAGGCGAACGGAAAGAAGTTGACAAATGTTGGGTTGGTGTGTAATATTTTTTGACCGAACGATGTAGTTTTTTGTCAGAGAAAATGTGGAATAAAGCATAGGTTAAAATCATCGCTCTGGTAGAGTTTGATATTTAGTGAATTTTTCAGCTTATTGTATGTGGAAAAGACGATCGAAGAAAATCTAACAAACGTAGCTCTAGTGTAGTTTCTTGTCTGACGAATAGTGCAGTTTATATCTCCGACAATCTTTAAGAGGCAGCTACTCCTGACCACACACCTCCTTCCTGACCACGAAGTTGAAACTGACGAAACCTAACTCCAGGCAGTGACTTTGCTAATTCTCTATTATTGTATTAGAGCAAGGTTCAAGCTCGGTATTGATAGTTAGGTGTAAGCAACTGTAGCGCCAGCTTGAAAATTTTCAAGTACTCGTTAAATTCAGTTAACTAAGCATTCTAGATAATTTATAAATCGTGTAGGCGACGATAACATCTCAATTTACCCTTATTGATATTGTAGCATGGGACATCTTCGTAATATGCATAATATTTGTTTGTCATTGTAGAAAAACTAATCACAGTAGCAATGATAATTGAAATCATAGTGTGGAGGAAGTTTTACGTTTCAATCAATCTCGTGAACAAGATATAAGTTTTCTTCTACTAATTTGTAAATAAATTAATATGATGTATAAATTAGTATTATATGAAATCTTGCCAACGTGGTTTAGTAAAATGTCGATTATCTTGCGTTATTAATGTTATGCATTTGGACTTTATTGTGTCTTTTTTGTCTTCAAAGTTTCATTGATAATATCCTTAATCAATCAATAAATTATGTGATTATGAGCTTAAAGTTGTCTGTTTGTGAAATATTAAATTTTAAAATGTGCAACTACAAATTTAGGAGCATGTGATGATGGATTGACTTCCTTGACTTGGCTAGTATGTTATAGAAATATTCACATATTTAATAGAAGTTATTGTTATTTGTGGTTGCATCAATGTAGGAATCTATTTTTTGATGAAGTGCTCTCATGTAAGATGAAATCGATTGATTCACAAAAACAAAATCGATTCGGTGATGGTACATCAAACATAAATACAGTGGTAGTAAGATGTCATCTTCCAATTCTGCTAGTTGTGGAGAGTATGAATATTAGAATATAATTTAAAAAAGAAGCTATTAGTATTGAGGATATCATAGGCCAGAGTTTGAAACAAATATTTAAAGATACGTGGACTCTACCATAATATTACGATATTAGAATGCTAGGAGAAATTGAAATGGATGTGTCTACTGATGAATTTATAGCGAATGATATGAACTATTCAATAGATCTGTCAGTGATCTTCAATGAGTATAATGACTTTGAAGATGTGTTTTCATTAGCTAAAGATGTCTATATGATAAACTTAACATTTATTGCATTGCAAAGGCAAGAACAGATAAGAGTGATGAATTTTTTATTGTAAGGTAATGTAAAATTTAATCTGTAATAAATTTAAAAAAAATTATTTGAAATAGTAGTGTAATAATTTTTTACTTTCATAATGTAATTTGCACTCAATTGAAATAGTGATGTAATGTATTTTTCTTTAACTTTCATATTCTTTACTCCACTCAATGGCAGTAATAGTAACTAAAAAACTATCGATTCTTATGTAAGTATTCCTAACCCAAAAATATTTTAAAGATGCACTTGCTATGTATGCTATGAAGAGGCAGTTTATTTATAAAATAAAGGACTCGAGGAAAATCAGAGTTAAAGTAATTTATGATGGAGAAAACTGCACATGGGCAATAATTGCAAGGGGAGAAATAGAGTTGATTGTTATAAAATATTTAGACGAATATCAGTGCGGTCTTGGCTTAGGAACGATTGATCATCCTACATGCATAGCTTCTTTTATAGCTTCTTAGATTGAAAGTCATTTTCTACATGCAGATGAATATAAATCCAAAATGATTCAGTGAGAGATGAGAGCATGATTTATAGTAGACATATCATATCAAAAAGCTACAATGCATGTCAAAAAGTTCTAACAAAGGTGATAGGTGATTTTGAAAAGGATTATGGTGACCTCTCTAGACTTTTATGGAAGCTAAAATATAAAGACCCAGAAACATATGTTGCATTGAAAATAGTGTTGATAAAAAAATTCCAATGTTGTTTTTGGGCCTTTGGTGCATGTGGCAGAGTTTTTCAAATGTACTTTCATAAACTAATGGGAATTGATGCAACACGCTTGAGTAGCAAATATTTAGGTGTTTTATTGATGGCCACAACAGTAGATGGTAATGCAAATCTTATATCAATTGACTTTGTAATTGCTGAGGTTGAGTGTGAGTCATCTTGGGAGTGATTTCTAAATCACCTAAAGATATTTCTTATAGTTGATCCATCAACTATGACAATAATATCTAACAGACATTGTGAAATATTATCTACAATGAATATTATCCTACTGCACCATGGATTATGTTGCTATCACCTGTCTTGTAATATGGTAATGACACTCAGGATAGACCTACATTAGGATTGTTTTGGGCTGCAACTAGAGTAAATACAATTTCGAGTATGATCAAATCATGCAGAGGATGTTAGAGAAACATGTAGACACTTATAGATGACTACAAAATGTTGAACCTACAAAATGGGTAAATGCATATTTTTCTGGTAAAAGGTATGCAATGCTGACCATGAATTATTTTGAAAGTATGAATGCATTATTCAAAGACACTTGAGAACTCCCAATAATAGGACCGATAAACAACACATGGAGGAAAGTTACACAATGATTTTATAATCATAGGGAGGAAGTATCTAATTCTATAGGTCTTTTGATACCATTTGCTATGAAGGAGATTGAAATTAGGAGAGGAAGAATTGGGTACTATGTAGTACATCCACATAGCAGAACAGAAATGGAGGTAGTGACTTCTGTATCCTCCTATATAGTTGACATGGAGAGTCGTAGATGTGATTGTGATGAGTTCAAGATATCAAGGCTTCCTTGCTCACATGCTATTGCAGTGTGTTCAAGAAAATGGTCTCGTATTTGTATTATGAGTAATATTTTTTATTTGAAACATGAAAAAGTACTTATGTGGATCGTATATATCCATGTAGAAGTAAAGAATTTTGGCTAGTAGGTGCATAAGATTGTATTGTTTTCCACCCATAGCATTGTGCAACCTGGCAAAAGGAAGAAAGCAAGGATCGAGTCGAAGCATACCGAAAAGGTAGGAAAAAAAGTGCAGCAGGTGTAAACAATTAGGGCATAATAAAAGGTCGTGTAGAAACCCTCTTGGCGAACAATCTGGTGCGAAAAGGACCAAGAGAGAAATAAAAGAGGTCGAGGGGAAAATATGAAAAACAAGGTAAAAATTTTGGAAAGCAAGAAGAGAAGACTATAATATACACTAATGAGATGGAAGAAGAAGAGGAGGTAGATAAAATAGAGGCAAAGGATAAGGAAGTCAAGACTTTATTTTTGAATGCAACTAAGGTAAGTTGAGATATTTGTATTAATTCATAAATAATAAATGTTATTTCATTAATTTTACTTGTTGTTATGTTTGTTAAATACATTGAATTATGTTTATGTGTAGGAACTAGAAGGTAAATATAGCAAAACAAATGACATACAAGAATATATTACTATATTAGTGATCGACGAGATTGATGAAGTAGGGGAGGCTGAAAATCCTACAAGGGAGAAGGAACTCAACACATTCTGGTTGATAACTATTAAAGTAAGTTGAGATATCTATAGTAATATTTTAGTACTACTTGAAAATTCATTGATTTCATTTAATATTTTGTTTGTTAAATAATTGTAGTTGTGTTTACTTGTAGTATATTGAAGATAAATTAATAGAAATGAAAGAGAAAAAATGAGACAAAGATGTGACCTATCTCATATCAGTACTTGAGAATTTGAGATAACCTATTTCTGACTTTGTATGGGAGGAACTCCTATGCATTGACAAGAAATACCTTCCTTACATGTGGCTTAGGCATCAGTTTTATGGACGGAAAAGTAATCGACACATACATTTCAATACTCTTTAGAGAAGCATCCTCATCTTGTAGGGCATATAAACAATCAATTTATTGCTTAATCGGATTGTTGGTAAGAATTTTCCTTCATATAATAACTTATATTATGTTTGTGATATTAGCGCACTAAATTACAAATATATCTTTAATTTTGCAATCATCATATGAACACTTATGACAAACAGTTTTATATAAAATAATCAAAACTAATTTGGCTAATCGGCAAGTTAAGTATATTTTTATATCTTTGAATATTGATCGTGCACATTTTCATAATGGTTATGGGCACCGACACAAAAATCTCTACCATTTAAATTTGATGTCTTGCATCACAACATATGATGAATATTTTGCGAATTATCGTTATTGCATTATGATACATGATTACTCTATATTAATTAATATTTTACATCTAATTCTCATAGGTAAGTAGACTAAAAACTTTCTTCAGTGATAAATTCAAACAAATGTATGATGGATTAGAAGATTATCTACCTTTAGATGAATGAGCCTGTACATAAGTTGATTGTCCCCAACAAAATTTTTCAAAGTAAATTTAATACATGATTGAATACTTATTTATGCATACCATTTACATTATAACTTAAAACTTGTGATACTGTAGGTATGACTGTGGCTTCTTCGTAATGTAATATATTCAACATCTAATGTACGAGATCAATATGGAATTCATGTAAGAAGACATTAGTAAATTTGGAGTAGAGGTTGCAGTTTCAATTATTAGGGACAAGTTTAGTAAATTCATATTAGAATGACTGATTGAATCATCAATCTCGTTGGTGACAATGTGTAGCGTGTTTGTACTTCTTATATATCAAATGATGTATTAATTGTTGTGTTATTAGGGTGTATTATTTTGTAAATTATCTTGGTCTAAATTATTGTTGTTGTTGATGTAGTTGTACATTATTGTCATTGTGGTCTAATAGTTGCTTTATCAAAAATATTATGATCTTCTTGTCTGTTATGCGTGTATAACTCAATAAATCAGATGGTTCTCTTGTTATTGTTGCAATTTTATGGTATGATAGTTGTGAAATTATGCTGAATTGAGTTATGACACTTATTTTTATTGGATAGTAGTATTGTTAAAAAATATAGTATATCAGTTGTAAAATGATATTAGGTTGATTATCAAATTATATCGTCATTGTATTTGTAAAAAGATATTGGTGTTGACATATAAAGTTATATGCTTGGTTGAAAATGCTCTCCTTTCAATATGATGTATCGCATTGATAATTAAGGTTATGGATATATTTTAGAGAACAAGATGAGGAAGTCCTTCCTAGTTTCATATCATTTAGACTACTCTAGGTCTATCAATCACTTTTGGGATGAAACCGGTTGACTAACCTAGGGCATTGTAAAAATCAAGAATACATTTTTGGCGGATGTAAGGGAGTCCCATGAACTCGTTTGTGTTGTCGGATATTGAGTATAAGTATCTTACAATTTGTAATGAGCTTCTGACCTCATCACTCGTGTTAGGAACAAGTAAAAAAAAAAAACTTGGGCTTGATAGAGTGTGTCGTTCTTGTGTTTGATGGCATGAGTGTACTCAGGAGATTGAATTGAGTATAAAGGATTTTGTTTGGAGTCATTTAGACAACTCTAGATCCATCAATAACTTTTGGGATGGAATCGACTGACAAATCTAGGTGTTCTGGCCAAATACTACGGATGGTCAAGCCACCAGTCAATGAACGACCCGACGTGTACGACCTCCTGGAAGAGCTCGATGAGGAAGATGATGGAAACTTGAAACACACTTTAGAAAGAGTTTAGACTGATATCGAGGAGTCCCGATAAGCTACTCCGACGCTCAAATTAGGGTTCTTTCAAAGAGATAGAGTGTAAAAAGGAAAGAAGATGATGATAGAAGAATTTTTTAAAGTTGAACCTGGAATAATACCTCATGCTAGGGTTCTTGTAGTCATCTGAAAGCATCTCCACGTTGGATAGCGAAACACCATTGTGGAAACCTACTAGGGGACCAGATTCGATAATCATTTTCTTTTGGCCTTATATATAGAAAGAATGGGTATCTGAGAGGACCAGGTCTGACACCCTCATAATCACTTGCTTATTCTTGAACTGTTGTATGCCCGCAGGAATATTAGCGTTCCCCCTTAGCAGACCCGTAGAAGATAGGGGTTCGTAGGATATGTAAAAGTGGGGCTTAGACCGAGATGACTAAGATGAGACTCAGGACCGAGATGAGACTCGAGGTTGAGATGGTGTGGCTGAGATGAGACTCGAGGCCGAGACGAGACTCGGTGCCGAGATGGTGTGGCCGAGACTTGGGGCCGAGATGTTTGAGACTAGATGGCTAAGACTGTGTGGCTGAGACGAGACTCGGGGCCGAGACATCCGAAATGAGACTTGAGATGTCTGAGACGAGACTCGGGACCGAGATGTCCGAGATGAGACTTGAGATCGATATGGCTGAGACGACGTGAAGGCCGAGATGGTTATGGGGTTTTGCCCAGGCTTCACTTAGGCGAGGTTCCTCTCCTTTGGGTTATATTGATGAGCACTGCCAAGTCAGTGCTAGGCTTGACTTTCGCTTGACTCTTGATATTAATCTAAGAAGGAGCCACATCACCCATTGCCCCCACATCACAAGCCCCTCCTCCAAGTATAGTCAAAGGAGACACAATCTGACTGACTGGACTATGTTTAACAATCTAACTTTCTCGCCCACCCTATTCATAGAATGGGTTTACGTGCAAAACCTGCATGCCAAGAGCGTTACTATAGCGTGACGCGTGGCACAATATTAATGGAGGGGAGAGATATGCGATAGTGATGCAGTAGGCATCATATCACATCCAATGGTAGGGTATGCTGGCGCCAGTACAGTTCCTTCATCAAATAGTAGTGCTTCAACCTATCTAATGAACCACCGTGCCTCTTCGTACTATGTACCTGCAGGTTGCTAATGATGATGATTGAGTGACTTTCCGATCCTTTGTCTACCTAATCCAACAGTGGAGAGCAAAATGCACGATCCATCAGTCTTGAAGCTCGACTGCGGTTGCGGTATATATTAGGTTGCTAAGAGGGATAGAGCTTGGATACTTAGTACTTTCTTAGCTCTTTGCCATTCTTCCTTCGTCGCCGTCTCCTTTGTCTTTGTTTCCTTTTTTGGTTTTCCTTTAGTGTAAGTTTCTCGCATCCTTTATCCTTCCCAATCTTTGTCTATGGCGGGCATAGAGATCGTAGATAGGTGGCACGAATCCTAGAGGTCGACCATTATCCCCACCGCCGTTGAGCGCCTCTGGGCGATCTTCTGTATTCCATCCGACCATGAGATTAGGGTTCCTTTGCCCGAACATTGACCACACGAGCCTCCCACCAGATACATCACCTTTTTGAAGGCCAGTTAGCCGGAGGACTACGATTTCCCGTCCCTCCTTTCTTTCAAGAGCTATCTCATTATTTCAAAATTTTCATGTCCTAGTTAGTTTAGAATTCCTACCGCCTGATTTGCAGCGCAGTCATCCTGTTTCACCCTTGCCAAATACCCTTAGAGGCCACAATCTTTCATTATTTGTTCTACCTTTGACAGACTAAACTAGGTGTCTTCTATTTAGTGGCCAAGTTCCGAAGCACCTTCCTAGGAGACTGTCCTTCCTCCCTCAAAGGATGGAAAAGTCGCTTCTTCTTCTTTAAGCCCCCACAACTATATACTTGGTCAAGTCCGTGGTTTGACAACCTTCCAAACCCCCCCATGTTAAGTGACTACATATTAGAGTCGGCTTATTTAGAGACACTAGCCATCCTTTCCAGGATGAAGTTCAATGCTAGAGTATTGGCGGAGAATGAGACTCTGCTATATCGAGCAGGGTTGAGCTCCGTCGAGGCACAACTGAATGTTCCGATAAGTATGGTTTGTTTTGCTTTACCATCTAACTTTCGACTGACTAACTGTCCTAATTTTTTTTTGTAGAAAAGCCATGTATAACGCCTCCATAAGCAAGCAGTTGAAGTGGCAACTGACCTTGGTGGTGAGTCTGCTGGCGCCTGGGGAGCAAACAGAGGGAACATCTCAGCTGGCAAAGTCTGCCATTCTTGTCGAGGTCAGCACGAAGGCACCAACGAAGAAATAATCTGCTACTCACTCCTCCTTGGATGGGTAGCACTTTCTTGAGGCCGGTCTGAACCATATCCACATAACATCAATGCACTATGCCTTGATCTCCACTAACCATTCTGACTTGATCAATGGTCGAGAATTTGATCTTTTGATAGAAGGTGGAGACTACGACTCAGAATGAACTAAGAGCCGATCTTCCCAATATAACATTGTAAGAGGAGGGGACATCAACCATTGTGAAGATGACACTTCGAGTTCACCTAAGGGGTTCCTCCCCTAAGGACAAGAACAAATTGATTTGCCCTAACGGTTGTACCTTGTGCCCTAAGAATCCTAACAATGCTGTGGACATGGGTCGCAATTCTTGTTGCTTGATTTGCATTCGATCAAAAGCATCTTTGTACAACATATTGAGGGCCTTCATCCTAACTTTTGTCGACTTTAATGCCATACGTTTCGAGTCGCCTCCCGTGAGCCTTCCTGGCACAATTGGAGTTACCATCCGAGGCGCCTCTGGAGATCATGTTGCTATCTCCCTGGTACGTAGCATTATCTTGTCTATCTTGGTGAATATTTCGCTACATAGCTTAAGGCTCTTTTCGACACTGATCTCGCTCATCACCATCAGCTTGGGGGCGTCTCAGTGCTGCTCCGAACGGCGTGGTAGGGATGCTGAGGGTGTTCCAGATCCATTCAGGGGGGAAGGGGCAGGGTCGACCGTATGCTGATAGTGTTGGTGTCGGAGATCATCACACCGGACATCCTGGACAAGAACACGTATGGTAGCTATGAGTGAGGTTCCTTTATTCTGATGTCATTCCTTTATCATGTGACTGACTTCCTGAGCCAATTGTCAGCATTCTGGGTGTCATGAGCATAAGATTGGTGACATGTGCAAAAACGAATCAGTTTCTCCTCAGGTTGACTCGAGCCTGCAACAAAAAGAAGAGTGAATTCTACTGCTTGGACTACATGCCCATCCTTATAGTTGAGCAACTTAGGTGGGGCTTCATTCTTTGATGAGAAAGGGGCAAGTTTTTTATCCAACCGAGGAGTGGTTCCTACATCAACCTTCTGGACCCGTTGGATTTCTTCCAAGTGGATGTATTTGGCGGCTCTCTCCAGCAACTGTTGGTAACTTCCCGATGGCTTCTTCACCAAGGATCTAAAGAAATCTTCCTCTATCAGCCCTTGGATAAAAGTGCTGATGAGGATATCTGAAGGAGTGGACGGAACGCCCCAGATGACCTGGTCGAATCGCTGAAGATATTCTCGCAAAGTCTCGCAATTTTTGTTTCAAGGTAAACAAATTAAGAGGCATTTTTAATATTTTTTCTGCTGACGAATTGATATAAGAAAGTGAATTTGAAGTCTCTGAAAGAATGAATAGAAAAAATGGAGTCATTTAAACCATCATTGGGCGGAGCTTGACAGGGTGTTCAAGAAAACCTACCACTTCACTCCATTGGTGTAACGATGCAACAAGGAGACGTTCTCAAAATGACATAAGTAGTCTTTCCAGATCCGTGGCCCCTGTGTATTCGCCTATTTGTAGTTGTCTGAAATGCGGAGGTAGTTCTTGCTTCAAAACTTTTCTGGAGAAGGGAGTTTCTTCGACCGCTTCTTCGGGAGGGGTGGGAGCTTTCCCTTTCTGATCACGCAACAACGCTTCCTCAGCCTGAGATTCATGGGAATCCTCCCGTGGTAGGGTTGCTTTCCTATGGATTGAAACCATCACAGGGGGAGCCTGACGACAAGAGATAGAGCTTGACTTACAGGATGAGCTTTGGCCAACGAGTGCAGGATCCTTGTGACTTATGGTTGTGTAGGCTATTGATGCCGCAGGGCCTTATGCATAGCCCTGTGGATCAACTGATCTAGATTCGCAGGTGTCATGGTTAATAGCTCACCATGGTTCCTTTTGCCGATTGAGTTGTGATTGTCAGTCGGTCTTCTTGTGTTAACCATCATGACGTCTTAGCTTAGAGTTTACCACAGACGATGCAAATTTGTTTATGGTCAAATACCACATATGGTCAAGCCACCAGTCAACGAATGACCCGATATGTGCGATCTCTTGGAAGAGCTCGATGAGGAAGATGATGGAAACCTGAAAGACACTTCAGAAAGAGGTTAGATTGGTGTCGGGGAGTCCTGACAAGCCACTCTGATGCTCAAGTTAGGGTTCTTCTAAAGGGATAGAGTGTAGAAAGTGTTGGGTTTTTCGTGCCGCAAAAACCGCTTTTGCGTGCGGAAACCACGAAGCCCCAAGCCACCGGATCCGTGCGAAAAATGAAAATATGCACATACAAGTTTTCTACTACAAGATCTACTCTAGATCTAAGAGTGTAAGACATTTACCCTCGATGCGTGCCCTTCGCGTATCCCGCTCTTCCGAAATGGTGCCGGATCTCGAGAGCGTCAAGTGCCGCTCCTCTACACGTATCCACTCGGACAAGAGGTGGAGAACCAAAACTCAAAGTGTGCTAGCACCTTAGAGAGCTTTGGCTAGCACTAGAGGAGAGGGAGAAAAGAGAAGAACTCAAGAGAGAAGGGAGAATTTTTCATTCACGTTGGAAAAAATAAAATCACCCAACGTTGAGAATGAGAAACCACTTTTCATCCTCTTGTGGTGGGCCACCACACACCATATTAAAACCAATTAATCCTATTAAAAAGCCTTAACACCCCATGAGTTACAAACCACAATTGTAACCTCCCATGAGGTGGCATTCATGATGATGTGGAGCCTCTCTATTGGCCATCACTTATGCCACTTCAACTCAAGGTCAATTGGTTAAGTCAAGCATTGACCATGAGGTGGCATAAGTCAAGTCAACATGGATGATGACATGACATAAAGTCAAGTCAACATGGAGGATGACATGGCATAAAGTCAAGTCAAACTTGACCCTCAAGTCAAGTCAAACTTGACCATAATGTCTTCCTTCTCAAGTCAAGTCAAACTTGACTTCTAATCTCCAAGGTTGATCAAATCAACTTCTCTAGTCTAATTTGGATTACACTTAACCCAATTTGATTCATCACATGAATCTAATCCTCTTGGTTCATCATATGAACCTAATCTCCACCCAATTGCCCTTTGAGTGTGACCCTATAGGTTTTTGTAACGTTGGCAATGCCCCTAAACCCATTTAGGGACATAAGCAATGAGAGGTATCTAGCAACACATCATTGCTACCCAAGTTACAAGAATGTTGAGATCCAACATCACCATTGTGACTACTAATTGTGACTCTTCACAATATATGACAATGTCCTTCTATCCTTGATATCATGATTGATTAAACCGAGGCATTGATGTGCGTAGGATGTATACATGTATTTATGCTTTATTTGCACATCTTTCTGAGTTTATTGCTAAATTCTTGTGTACATTGCATCCCATATTCATGCATTTAGGCATATATCTTGCATTTCCTAGTTCGGAGATTTGCTCGTGTTTTTACAAGTTTCAGGGTGGAAATTGGAGCGAAAACAGGCAAAACGGAGCATCATTGAAGATAAGGCAAGACAGGGCCGTGCCGATTATTTCTTCCTATTTTAGGAATATTAAATAGATTTAAAATTATAATAAAAGATTCTTTAGTTAAATGATAGAAGGGGAGTTGATGAAATAAAATAGGTGAAAAGATTCGTCTCGCAAAGACGAATTCACAAAACTTGTTTGGATCAAATCGGAGGTCGTTTGGTTAGTAAACCAAGTGAACCAAAATTTAACCCGGTTCGGTTCAATCGTTATAATGGGATTTAGCCGATAGTTTAGAATTAATTGGGTAAAGGTACTGTGCACTCCTCAAATAAACGCCGCGCGACATCTTTGCGCGCGACCGCGTCCTCCGAGTTCGACGGAACCGAAGCCGGAGAAAACGTCGGGAAGCAGCCTTTAAAAGGCCGTGCAAGGGAGGGGAGCGAGGCATCCAATCCGTCTCGAGCTGTGCGACAGCGTCACCGTTCCCTGCAGACCAGAGCCCCAATGGAGGAGACGCCGGACGCCGCCGAACCAAAATCCCTAGCCGAACTCCTCCGCCGCCGACAGTCGCCGACGCCGCTGGGCCGCCGCCCTTCGCCGCCGCCGCGTGAGAAGGCGCTGCCGCTCCCCTGCGACTGCCGACGCCAGCACCACCGAAGCGACGCCCTGCCGCTTCCTCTGTTTTGATCACCGACGAAGCCCAGCGCCGCCGTGAGCCGGCTGCCGCGTGGAGAAGGCCAGACCCGCCGCCACCGCCAATCCAACGCCGTCCGTGGAGAAGGAGCAGCCGCTGTTGTTCGCGTGGAGAAGACGCGAACAGATTAATTAATTGATTAATTAATTAATTGGATTAATTAATTAAGGTAAGTGATTAATTGAAGGTTATGTGGTAATTAATCTAGGTTAATTAGATTATTAATCTATGTTCTTTAGGTTGATAATTAGTTAAATAGTTAATAGTTAGTAACTAATTGTCTTAATAAGTTTAGCAAGCAATTAGTAATTAGATAATTAATTAGTTTAATTAATTAATTAATTGATATTAATCAGATGATTAATTGAGTTAATTGGATAAGTTTGATTAATTAAGATTATTAGATGATCAATTGATTAAATTACGGTTTGATTTTATAATGGATAGTTGATAACTCAGTTTAATGATGATTGATCTGTTTAATTACATATTAAGTAGTAATTAATAGGTTGATTAGTAATTAATTAGAAATAAGTAGTTTTATGAATTTCTTAATTAATTGGTTTAAATAGCAAGTATATGGTAAGTTAGATAATGGATAGTAGTTAGTTAATTAGGGTTAAGGTTTCATCAGTTAATTAGATAAATTGAAAATGATTAGTTAGATTGAGATAGGATTAACTCTTTACCCGGTTAAGTGATGAGGCTAGGATAATTTTATCATTATGGTTAAGTTATAGTTATGATTGTTGCTAGGTCACGAGGTAAGAGCACCTCGGAGGAAGAGCTCCGATTTCACAAACCTTAGCGTTAAAACCCTAGTGATTACCTCTCACCTGCAGAAGCTCCGTTCGTATGCATAAATCCATAGTTTTTACGAAAATTTATGTATGTATGTGGAGATTGTTTCTATTACAAAATGTTTATGAAAATAATTTACCTTGCAGTAATTATTGGATCGTCCATGGGTGGGTTCAGCCCCTAGGCTCAGATCGCCTAGTATATGCAAGGTTAAAGAGAAAAGAATGATTAAAGAAAGTATTTTACTTTTATGTGGCATGTGCTTGGACTCAGATCGTCCATGGGTGGGCTCCTAGCGCCCCTAGGCTCAGATCGCCTAGTAGTACCCTAATGGGTTCGGGATTAGCTACCTCGGATTCTATTTAGGGATGCGCGCATAGTTAGCACAATGCCGGGCCCACAGAAGGATGATTATTATTTTCACTTACTATATGTATAAGTTTTCAAAAGTTTATTACTAACTTGAAGTGAAAGTAGTTTTTTTAATATCATATTTAGTTCAGTCATGATTTTTGTCCATGTGCTTGTTATGATGCGTATACCATGATATTTATCTAGCTTATATGTTTCAGTAGCAATAAATTACAAGCATGAAATTATTTTCTTTTTCAAAAGCATGATTTTAAAATATGCATCATTTTGTGAGTAGAATGGTACTTACTAAGCTTTATGCTTATAGTTTTATTTTCCTTATACTGCAGATAAAGGAAAGAAAAAGTTTTAGGAAAAAGGAGGCAGCTGGAAAAGTGTTTGATGTGGTGTCGACGGAACCGCGGAATAAGATTAAGGATCAAGAAATTAAATAAATGTTTATTTTATGTCTAAGAATTATTATTTATTTCCTTGCTTCCGCTTGTTAAACAGAAAAGGATATTTTAAATTGTGTTATGTTATTTAAGTTAAAGTACATAACGTCTCCCTATTAGGATAAGAAAGAGGGGGGGATGTTA